>NC_049201.1:9622739-9690239 GCF_013347855.1 Anguilla anguilla
GAGCCAGAGTAACTAACACTTAGCGCATTAGCCTTATCCTTATCACCTCTGCCTGAGATAAATCCTGCGGGGTGATGGCTGCCATGTTTTCTTGCCCCTTAGCCTTAATTTGTTATCTGCTTTTTGTCTTTTTTTTTCTTTTTTTTTTTCTTCCGTTCTCCCAGTTTTCCCCCCCGCTCTGCCCCACCGAGGGAGACCTTGAGCACCTGCAAGCGCTCACTTTTGAAAGATGGTGCGAGCCCAAGAATGCATGCTGTAAACACAGCAGAACAGTATTTATAATAAATCAGCTTTATGGGCCTCTGATGGAGGTGATATCAGTGAAATTTATGTCGAGAGACGGTGCGGCCCTCCGTAGCAGCTGCGGGACGCTGCTTCCCCCCTTTCCGCGGCCCGGCCCGCCAGAACAGGACAGCCTGCAACTGGGGTCCGGGCCGGGACGCCCTCTTACCAGCGGACCCCGCTGCAGAGGGGAGGGAATTGGGGGGGAGGTAGTTGCTGGGTGGGTTTAGAGAGCAAGAGAGAGAGAGATAGATAGAGAGAGAGAGGGGGATATGGAGGGAGAGCAAGAGATCGAGAGAGAGAGTTTCAGGACAGATCAGTATTCCATGACTCCTGCCTTAAATCATCCGTGTGGCTCTTGGGGGACCTAGCATTCCATCCGAATTTGGAGATCGTTCTTTATCGCCCCGTCCAGCCCAACAATTAGAGAGTCAAATGGGTTCATCATGCGAAAAACGTTGAGGAAAAAAAAAAATCAGACAACGCACAGGCGCATGTACTGTAAATAAAGCTGTGCTTAACTTCTTTTTATCCCTCCTCTAACGGTTTCATGTTAGCATTGTAAATTTAGTAATGCACTGAGTGGAATTTAGTGCATTACACGGTACTCCATTTACACAACCATTGTTTGGTCGAAATTACAAACCTGATTCGCATTTTATGATGAAAGTTGACCACCCATCACTATTTGGCTTTTGACAGATGCAAGCAATACTAACAGTACATAAAGTGATGTCAGTGTCTTTACTTAACGCTTAAACACTGTTGGGCTACACAGAACAAAGGGAAAAATAACCACATAAACATTTCATCATAGTGCTACTCCTCTGACGTCAGCAAGCCTGTTCTCAGTGACCAGAGCCAGAAAGCTTTTTAAAAAAAAATAAAAATAATTGTTGTTCTTTCATTATTGTATCTCTCATGGGCTTGAAAGCAGCAAGTGTGGAGTTACTCTGTTGGTTCAGAGTCATTTTCTGTTGGTGTTCTGTTAGGTAGAAGATTAAGGAGGAGTGAGTGTTGTGAGGGGGGCCATGGGAACTGTAGTTCAGAGTGCTTTTACATTTGCCACCAGCATTCCAATGGTCAATCCATTTGCACTCTGAATGAGATTACAGGGGATATTGTAAAAGTAGAGGGAACCTGTGTGCGTTCAAACTGCGGCTCTCTCTGGGACGGGTAGATCTGGAAACAAATTCCCCACAGGAAGTACTGTAGTCCACTATAGTCTGGTGGGGGACTGGTTGAGATCCATGAACAAATCCATGCAACTATTACAAATAAAAAATAAATAAAATAATAAGTTATAATATGTGGCCGTGTATCAAATCCCCTTAGTTTGATCAATTCCAACACAGCTTTGTAAAATTACGAAGAATTGTGTCAGGTAAAACAAGCACATTTGCTGGAAATGCTGGAAACGAGTTTAACTGAGAAATAAAGTCACTAAATCTCGTTAGCAGCAACGGGAAATCAAATACATTTTGAAATGCATGTTTCTCACCCATGTGTTACATCAGAATGTCATCAAATAAAATGTGAATGTCAGTACGATGAGGCAGCTCGTTGGGTTCAGGCTACTTGTAGCGGTTGAACAGGCGGTGTACCATCATGCGCTTTTCCCGTCAAACTTGCTCTCTCTCTCTCTGCCAGGAGGCAGAATGTGGTAATGGCTTGTGTTTCTTGCTCCGAGTGATAAATAAATAACAGATACGCGGTAATAAAGCCCAGTTTACTGACTGCTAACAGCTGACCTCCCGCTGGGGCAGACAACATGGGGAGCGGCGCTAGCCTGGCCGCGGTCAGAGTGCGGTTTGGGCCCGAGCCTCTGAGAAGGTCCCGGAACATTCCCCCCCCCCAACCCTCGTCACCCCTCCCCCGCTGGGCTGCAGGCTCCCCGCTGGTGTTGGTACCGGAGGGGGAAACCGAGGGGTAATGGCGATCTGGCCGCCAACCCACTGCCAACCGCTGCCATGTTTGATCTGTCGCCATGACAACGGCTAGGCCCCAAGACGGGTTTGAGCTTCCCGTTTTTCACCACGTTGCCTCCGGGAGGAAAGTCAGCAAGTGGTGGGGGTGTTTTGGGGGGGGCGAAACAACTATTTCATTACAGCTTCCAGAAAATCAAGCTTGTCCATAATCCCTCGCACCCGCTCATAAAATATGTCTTTGCGGTCAGAGAGATTAAGAGCGGAAACTGAGACAGTTTTACTCACTGCATGATTTCACTGCGAGCCTCCTGGCCCTGCTGGGAACCAGTGTGTGAAACTGCTTGTAACCTGATGAGGACATTTTCTCAGGTCCATGTAACTGCTTGTGGAAACAGGGATAAACAAGGCCAAGCTGTAAGCACATGAGAACACATACGTTGCTTTAAATAAAAAAACGAAAAAAGATGTTTTCCTCCTCCTGAGGAAAGCGAATCTGGCACTGGTGGCGATTGCCACTTCCTGTGGCACAGGATGCTGTTTTATGACACTTGCTGCATATCTGCATATCTATGAGTCACTCCTGAAGCCTTAGTCTGTTGCAGTTGTTTTTATGAAATGGTCATATATACATTTGCATTTGATTCTTTGAGTCCAATGAATTCCAGAGTAATAGTGCACCCTTGGTGGTTTTTCTGTATGTGCGGCTCACACGTATCTATCTGAACTTACATCTTCTTAATCTTTCTCATGTCCTGAAGACGTGGGGTATACAAATGGCTTGTCCCTACAATTTAACACAATTTTTCATTCTACCCTTTCTTGGCTCTGTGTTCTCTTGAGTTGGTACAGGATTCCTGCTGCTTGATATATCTTGCTTTTCTCATTGTAATGCTCGGTTGTTTTCATGAGTTACCTGTTGCCACTTTGAACATTAACTATCGGCCATGTGTGTGACTGCAGGGTGTTCCTGTTACCTCTCTCATATCCTCAAATCAGCCTCTACTCGTAGACTATCCCTTTGTTGTCCCAGTTATAAATCTTGGCCTGGTTCTTCCATAGCACCCAGTTGGTGGATTTAAGTGCCGAATGAACATAGTCAGTTCATAGTATTTATTGTGCTTCCAATTCCCTAATTGACTTTTGAGAGATGCCTTTATGTTGTCTGACTTATTGTACAATACATAAGGATGCCACAAGGAAGTCAATTGTTCCCGCTTATGTACAGATCCAACTTGCGTTTCACAAAATGTTCAAAATTATGTGTGCTAAAATGTAATGGTGGTTAAGAGGTTGGTGTAATTCTTGTTGAAATTTAGGGCGTTCACACTGAAATGGCACATCAGCTCAACACCTCATATTTTGTAGAGTATCAGGTGTTTTCAAATGGCAATAATAGCTCTTGCGAGCGGTGCGACCTGTGGCTGAATGTCTAGCGTGCCTGACATTTTTTGTCGAATCATGCTCAGTGTTGTGTTTCGCCATGAGGGACCGCTCAGCCAATGAAAAATAACAGCCGATGGAAAAAAATAACCGTTGAATAACGCGACGTTCCGACAAGAAGCAGCTGTTTTCTGCGAGCCGTTTCCTGTAGATACGCGGGGAAGTCCTCGCTCGGAGCCCAGCGGAAGAAATCGGGCTCTCTCATCCGGCCCTCTCGTCTTCAAACCCCACGATCAGCCGTGCCCAGTTTCGATCCGCCTAAAAACGAGGCTTTTCCCGGCTGGGCGTTTCCCGCTGTGAAGCGAGAACTCAACCCACAGCTACTATGTATGTAATTCATACGGCCCCCAGACACTTCTACAGCATTCCCAACATGACAACTTTGGATGAAGATAATTCACACAGCAATGCAGGTGATTAAAACTTGCTTCACCATTGGTTGACACCTTTCATTTCGTCCCGAAACTACATGCAAGTAACATGCCTGTTGACAACATCTGAGTGAAACTGACTGGAAAAAAAAAAAAATGAAAACGTCTTCAAAGCATCGTGAACAGTGAAAAATACTGTTTAAAAAAAATCTTTTCCATGAACGCACATGCTGCTAAAACCCGATGCCACTCGATTTAGTCTGTGTCCAGTGGGCTTAAGAAGTAGTGGAAGAAGAAAGTGGCGGAAGAAGTAGTGGAAGTTTGCAAATGGCAAAAATTAAGAGCGAGCGCCAAACCAAAGAGCTGAAAGTACCGGGGGTTCCCTTGAGTCATTCACGGACACCTACCACAACAAACCCACCACATTTCCGAGTGGAAAGGAGTAGCCTGGCAGTTTGATATAAACAGACAATGTTGTTGTGTGCCTTGGAGTGAATGGCAGGACCATATTACTCAGGAATTGCTAAGTTAATCCTGAGATGGGGATGCACACTACGATGTTAAAACTGCTCGCACTACACCCAGTCCATAGCGAATCAGATGCACTGTGAGTCAGGTACACCTTCTGTGCACTCACTTGTGCTTTTCATAAATATCAAAAGTAATGTGACTGGTACTTTGCCGTTATGGAAAGCAAACTTTTAAAAGGTGTGTCTTCAGATGGTGGCAGAAGTTGCTGAGCAATGAACACTATTTAAGGACTGGGCCTCCTTCAAAACAGTTATTTCAAAAAATATTTAAACAGTATTTTGGGGATTCCATTAGTCTTAAAACTTTTTCCATTTTATTCCTTGTCATTTTTCCATAACGGACCAAATAATCTTTGAACACATGAAATGACTTTAGTACAATTAAGTATGATTGCAATTGAAGCTGAAATTGTAAATTGCACATCATCATTGACAGTGTGGATCTTTTATGTGCCACCTGGCTGTTACTACAGTAGGTCTTGGCTGCACCTACCAAACTGACAGAAAAATATCTGCCAACAGACCAGAGTTAGAAAATCATCCAACCAAAAAAGCTTGCTCATATAATCAAACATGGGCACCAGTGCTGCACACGTTCTGCACAGATTCACTGACACTTAAGGCACAGATGCACTGACACTTAAAGCCCAGATTCACTGACACTTAAAGCCCAGATTCACTGACACTTAAAGCACAGATTCACTGACACTTAAAGCGCAGATTCACTGACACCTACAGCGCAGATTCACTGACACTTAAAGCACTGATTCACTGACACCTAAAGCGCAGATTCACTGGCACTTAAAGCACAGATTCACTGACGCTTACAGCACAGATTCACTGACACTTAAGGCACAGATTCACTGACACTTAAAGCGCAGATTCACTGACGCCTAAAGCGCAGATTCACTGACACTTAAAGCGCAGATTCACTGTCACTTAAGGCACAGATTCACTGACACTTAAAGCACAGATTCACTGACACTTAAAGCCCGTAGATACGCTGTCGCAGCGGGTGAGCGAGGATGAGCCATCCAGATGGTTTAAAGGACAGTGGATCCTCCGCAGAAGGCCCATCCAAGACAAACTCCGGCGGCTCTCTGTTTACTACAGAATCAGAAGTGAGAGGACTGCGGAAGAAGAGAGACACACAATGACAACAAGTCGCGCACCAGAGCTGAAACCGCAGGTCGGACAGGGGAGGAAGCCGGGGAGCTTATTTCGCTGTGGCGAGAACGCAGCTGTTTATTTGAGCCGCTGTTTGTTTGGCGGCACGGTAGGGCTCGGAATCTGCGGCCACATCCCGAGGTAGCCACACGCGACGACTCCCTGATTTTACCTCTCGTCTGGCGTGTCTCTGCCTGGGCTCCCCCACCGTTTCACAGGAGCGAAACGCCACCAACTCGTATGCAGTCAAATGTTCATTCAACTCTCTCAGACTTCGGCATGGAGTCATATCACGTGAAATATGTATTGCATTCATAATATGTATCAGTGCAGCACGTTTTACAAAACGATAGTCTTAGTAGGCTTCACAGCATTCCCTGCCTTACAAGTATTGGGAGACAACGGCAAGAATGAGCTTCCATTATGGCATATAGGAAGAAAGAGGAGCCAGACACAGTAGGCGGAGTCCATCTTCCTCTGGTCAGCTGAGGGTGTGGTCAGAGTTACTCTAATAGAGTTAATTTAAACCTTTGTGACATTACACTAAAATAAGGTGTAATGTCACAAAAATGTGATTCTTAACTGAACATTCTAATGCTGATGTAATAATCCGTAACTGTAACAGAAGGCAGCGGAGTTCTAGAACGCTGACTGAAAAAACATTACAAAAAAATCTACACTTCAAATGATTAGCACTGAACATTTCTGCCGTGTGTAGTGTGACAGAGGCATGATGGGACACCTGCTTGTAACTCATTCAGGTTGAGTTCTAGGCATGTAAACTGCATGGAAATAATGGCGCTGCAGGGGAGGGAAAAAATGGATGTGAGGACATTTGTTTCCAGCGCGTGGGGTGGGAGAGGTTCGGCTCACTTTCTTTCGACGGGCCTCACCACCAGCACCACCTCCACCTAGACTGGGGCTGGCTGTTAAGGCAGCTTTAATTTGTCTCTGCCTCCAGGAATGCAGCCCAGCCCCCCATCCCCCCAACTCCCCCCCCCCCCCACCCCCTCGTCTCCATGGCTTGCCATTGTAAAACACTACGTGATCTACAGCTGTGGCCCACTCTGGGGTCTTATAGTAAAAACACCAGGCTTAATGCATGTGAGTCATTTTGGAATCGGCATTTTATTTTTATTTATTTATTTATTTTTTTTATTGACAGCGGAAAATTTGTGTCATGTCAGCCTGCCCCCGGAGGCCAGTGCGGAATTGCAGCACGCAGTAAAATGTGGCTTGAGTTAGCCAGGCTCATTACCCATGCATTTATTAAATTTGCCCAACATATAAAAACGGGGCCCGTCGTGTCGAATGGCTTTTTTTTATTATTTAAAAAAAGGGATTGTTTGTTTGTTAATGCGCTGCCGTCATGCTTCACCGAGATTAACTCACCGTCCCGGCCTGTGCGAACGGTGAGTCTCTTCCTCTCACATTATTTCATTACCGAACACCCACCCCATTCACGGCCTGTTTCCGTTGTTTGTATTGGTCTTGTGCATATTCTGGTTTGTGGGGCTCCTGTCTTCGCCTGGTTTGAATGCGCTTTTCCAGTCATTTCTCCCTGCCCGCCCGGTGAGGGATGCTCGGGTGAGGGCGCACGTTCGGGTGCTTCGCCAGTGCCGGTGAAATGCATGCTGGGACGCGGGGACGATGAGCGGAACCGCGGTGGGGGGCTTCTCTGAGGCTCCGCCTCCGAGCGCGACTCTCAAATCAAAGTGCGGCAAATAAACACTCAGAGCAAAGAGGAACTCGTTTATCAAGCTGGAATTGCACTCATAGGCAAAATGACCTACAATTACAAGCCGAGCTAGAAATTAACTTTTCAGTCAACCATCCAGAAAAAAAAAAGATCATAGGATATCCTGCAAGCTGGGACTCTTGTTTACCCCCGACTCCCCCACCCACCTACACCTCGCTCCAGACTCCCTGTGAGACAGGGTGCGTGTTTGGGCCTTTCACAAGGGGTTGTGCTCAGCTTTTTTTCAAAGCCCTCCTCCAGGCCCTCACTTATACAGGGGGGAAATCAGTTACTACCAGTTCCACCGAAATATTCTGACCACTCCCAAAGACTGCAGCTACAGTTCTAACAACAGCAATTACGCACTGGCAGAAGAAAGGCAACGGAGTGGGACCGCGCGGAGCTTGCGAAGTTCCCACCCTCGTTTAATTGCGCCGCGCTGGGCGGACCCGAGGGGCTCGGCTAGGCCGGGCCACCGCGTTGTTTCCATGGCACACGCGTACAAGACGTTGTTTTCCACGGAAAAAAAAACAAAAAAAAAACGGAAGGTCCTCGCCGCCTGGGAGACGGAAGATGAGCTCACTGCGTGACCACCCACTGTCACACCGAGCACCAAGCCGCTCGCCCAGGCGGCGGCCATCTTGTATCTGGAGGTCACGTGGCACGTGAGTGAGTCATCAGTTAGCGCTGAGGCACTGGACTCTTTCTCTGCCATGGGCCAGCTGTCAAAATTGTCTTTATTATCTCATGGTATGATGACTTACTTTATAGTACACTTGTAATACTAACTAGAAAATATATTTCTTTCTGGTTTGGCCAGAGTCTATTTTCCTTTCCATGCGATTCTCTGACAGATGCACACAGCCTGTTTACTACTACGCATATTTCACTATACAAACATGTCAGATGGGGATTTGTTGATTTGATAAACAACTCATTTCCTTCGCTGTCTAATAAATATATCTTTTTTTGATGAATCTGTTTTGTGTTGTATTAATACAGCGGGCTAGCATAACAAACTTAACGGTTGCTTACAGAATGTTTTTGTCAACCTCGGGGAATTCAGTGCAGACAAAGTATTTATTTTGGAACAAAGCACAAGTATCTCGATTTTCAGGACAGGGTTGTGTGAATGAAGAATAATAAATACAGAAAACTGCTCTGTTGGTACAAAGAGGAGGCCTTTGTGAAGACAATATGTAAAGACAATATGAGTAAAGATGAATCTATAAACAATATGGACTTCTATTTTATGTTTATTTTGCTGTGTCTTGATCACAGAAAGACTACTTTCTACTGTGGTACTGAAACCAATTGAGGTTCTAATTGAGTGAACATTTTAAATCTGCATTAAATGTCTTATTATCGTGTCTTATTTGCTGGGAGCATAATTTTATAAATGACTAGAACACATGGAATAAAAGCTAAATAAATTAAACAAAAAAGAACAATTAAAAAAATTATGTGTGTTTGTGAGTGTGTGTGTGTGTGTGTGTGTGTTTGTGAGTGTGTGTTTGTGAGTGTGTGTGTGTGTATATATGCATTAAACAAGAAACTTTATAATAATACAAATGAATATTGGGTTGAAGTTTTACACTTGGAGAGTTTAAATGCAGCAGTGACATTCGTTGCAGCCAGGAGGAGAAATACCTCCCCTACAGGCCTTCGGTGCTGTGAGACAGAAAAGCCTGGTTTAGATAAACTCTTTACCTGTTATGCCCTGCCCTTACCTGTTATGTTCGCCCTCTCAGCAACAGTGTCTGTGCCCTCCGTGTGTCCGGACTGCAGCACTGACCAGCCGGCCGTATCCTCCTCCCCGTACCCTGAGTGAGCCTGCACCGGGATGTTAGCATATTCCGACTGCTTGGAATTCCTTCCTGCCTTCTTGTGAGCACACACTGCGTTTTAAAACTTGTTGGGCCCTTTCAAGTTTTATTTTAAAGTATGTAATTACATTCTTGAAAGAATAACAGGTCCCCTGAGTGATTTATATCAAGTATTAAATGTCAGGGTTTGAAAAGACACAGTTAGCACTCGTTCATCCACTTAAGAGCTTCTCAATGGCCTGAAATGTTAAGAGAGCTTTAGGGAAGGGATTTGTAATAAAAATAAATATGGTCAGAAATGGAGGTAGAGAGAGAGAGAGAGAGAGAAATGGAGGTAGAGAGAGAGAGACAGAGCGAGAGAAAGAGTGAGAGAGAGAATACGAGAGTGAGAGGAATTGTATCTGAAAAGGGTTACCTTTTGTAGGAGCTTTTGTTGCCCTCTGTTTTCACTAAAGAAGCACAAAGCCTTATAAAACATGCACTGGCTCTCTTAAGAAGCCTGCTTCCTCGCTACGTGATGAAGCCCTCGCTACGCCACTGCTCAGACATCTTAAGGCCGCACACAGTGAATGCCGTGTTTATGACTTGAGCCTGATTTATTTAAATAACTTAAACATGCTCCGCGTTGCAGGCCGCTGTAGTTTTTTTGGCATTCCAGGTCAAAGCGTGTCAAGTACATTATTTTATTTTTTTTTTGCTTCAGAGGTCTTGGGGGCAGCCGCGATCGGCTCAGGAAAAATTTACGTGGCGGTTGGAATCTGGGCTATTTTTGGTCAGTGCAGTACGTGCCGCGCTTCGGGGCGTCGCGGTGTTCTGCGTTGACTTTCGCGTCGTCAGTCGTCGTGCGATCTCCGACGCGACGTTCGACGGAGACCCGCCTCATCTGCGCTGCGTCTCTGACGTTGGAGGATGCAGATGGTCAGATCAGCTGCGTGCGGACCCCCCCCCCCCCCCCTCCCCCCCCATCAAAAGAAGCAGTGCTTTATAGCGTAATCCTACAACAGAATGCTCAGTGATTCTGCCCAGGCTCTTCTAGAAAGAGGAAACAGGAAGGAAGAGAGTAACACGTTACAGATGCCCGGGCGCTGATAAATCAAGACACGAAGAGAGAGCGAAGAGATGACGTACACCGCGCCGGACCGTGACCGCGATGCGTCTTACTCCAGGTCGTATCAATGCTCTGTGATTAGGGAAAGGGTTTTCCCGAAGAGCAGAACGCTGATAAACAGGCCTTTTAATCGATCGAGCGTTTTCGGGCTGTGACCGGCGGGCTGTGGCAGCCCCCCCGTTAGCCCGCTCACAGGGGGGTCTGGACAGTGTTGAGGCGGCAGTGTCTCGCTGCACTTTTGGAAGACCATACTAAAAAAAGGACCTGGCAGCAGCGGCAGCAGCAGCAGCAGCAGCACACTCACCAGTTACCCCTGATAACGCGCGCAAGGTGCAGCCTTGAAGCGCGGGTAACCGACGAAACCGGGAGGTTTTATGAAGGCGCTCGCGTGCTTCGGAAAAAGGGAAACAAAATTTCTCCGGTTGCCCGTTTGCCCCGCGGAGAACCGGAGCAGTCCAGCACATTTGTGATTGATTTTCTCACACCTGCAGTGTTCGTGTTCTCAGGAACAGCTCCCCGCTCGGTGCACTGGAGTTACCCTGAACTGACTTCATGGTTCCTCTTTCATTCCTTCACTCGGTTTAAAAAAAAAAAAATTTAATAGCTGAACGTGAATAAGTTCAAACCCTCAGACCCCATCAGACACAGTGTATTTGAAATGCACTGCATTAGAATTGGTAAAATTTATTCCATTATTATTACTGTTGTAGTCTAAACATGTTTCACATAAAGCATCAAAGAAAATCAATACTCGGCAATGTCAAATTCAGATCATTATGGGAAAAGAAAGAAGAGAATTGTTCAAATGATAAGCGGACATTAGCTATCATACTATCAGATCAGTAACAGTTAAGCTAAGCATTCATGTGAATGGAATTTACTTTAGGCACGAAGGGTTCCGTGTGGCGTGGTGTAATTAAACACTGACTGAGATGAGAGTTAATAGGCCTGATTAGTCTGCTTTGGTCCAAATTATAGAAAGAACCGAAAGAAATCCCGTTGCGTGATGAAGCGGCCCTAGTAAAAGTGAAGCCGTCGTGTTTATTTAGCCATATTCTCCGTTAATGGAGGCTGAGAAAGAAGAGCCTGTGATCTCTTTGTTCTAACGCGGGGGTCACGGGGTCACACTTGAGTTTCAGCGTAATGGCGATTCTCAAAGCCTGGCCAATCCAGCGTCCATTCTTCGTTTTTTTTTTTTTTTTTTTGCCTTCTCCTGTTTACTTTCTACTTTCATGAGTTTACATGCCAATTCCATTACAGGGATTAAAATGGTTTGTCTGATTCCAACCCTTCCTACAACTGACAGGCTTTGAAATGGAGGGACTGAGAACTCAGAAGGGTACACTGGGGGGCGGGGGGTGGTTGGAGTTAAGGGATTTCGGCAGAGTGTTCTATGTTTCAGAACCTTATGAAAGGCAAGCGGTGCGTAGGCCGAAGATTGCCCCTGCGACGAGCCTGACCAGTGAAAGCTCTGTTTGATCCATCGCCCTGGAGTTTGTTTCTGTGATGGTGAGCTCTGGGCAGTGGTTTAGGCCTGTGTATTTTTTTACTGGAAGGTGTGCGGTGACGTTGAGCAGCAAGCCCTGGGACGGTGTTGAGCTCCTGTTCGAACCCTGGCCATCGCAGGTAAACATTGCCTGTTGTGTTTCACTACCAGAACTCACCCTGGTATTGGTATGTTATGTTCTTACACAAAGGGGGTGGGTAGTGGAGGTAGTAGTAGCCTTTAGCTGGTGTTGCCCAATGGAAGTTTTTGAACAGTGCTGGAACCCTTGGGTTTGGAGTCACTTCCATTTAAATTCAGCTAGGTCAGGATGTATTGAAATTCAAATCACAAATCAAAAAGTTCCCATTATATATTTGTTGAACATTTTTCAAATAATTAAATTTCCATACATTGGCTGAATATTAATGGAATTGACCCCAGCTCTGCATTGGTGTATGTGTGTGTGTGTGTGTGTGTGTGTGTGTGTGTGTGTGTGTGGGTATGGGGAGCGATTATTCTTCTAAAAAACATTTTTTATGTTATTTCATATGGCACATGCAGCCTGTATTCAAGGAAAGAGGAACCAGCACAATCTAAAAACTGGCATTCATGTTTATAACTGTGAATAAATAAAATACGTCTGTTAATATGGACAGCCTATCGAAGCATAACATCACACTACAGGCTGCTGTGGAGTTCCTTAGTTAAGTGTAGAGCATTTTCTTGCTTTGTGTGCATGTTAGTGTGTGTGTGTGTGTGTTTCATGGGAGGCCAGAGTGATAATTTATGATTAATTTTTTTTCTAGAGGTCAGTGCAACACTTGCTTGGAGTGCACGGAATGGGCGAGAAATGAAGAGAGGGGAATTCTGGGTATTTGCTTGTGACAGATGTTTCTCTCTGAGGCAGACAGGGGGTTGCGGGGCTCTGCTCTGAAGCTCTTCTCCTCTCTCTCTCTCTTTCGGGATCCCCCATGCGTTGCCTGCAGCCAAACCACCGGGGTAGGTAGGTAATCTCCCCCGGATCCCGGCGGCTGAGCGCGGCTAAGCCTGGCCAGCGCTTGACAGCAGGCCTTCATTAAGGGCCTGGACAGGTGCTACCGCCGCGTCCGCCCGCCGCTCCCCGCTCGCCGCTCGCCGTTCATCGCTCACCGCGGCCCTCTCGACGGTCTCTGCGTCACGACTTCCAAAAAATTCCATGAAATTTCCACTTTCACCGAGACTGTGTGTAAAAAACGGTTCTGGTTATTCGCAACCACACACCGCACATGGCACGCGTCCACGCTCGGTATATTTATACGTAACGTACTCATTATTTTGTCCACTCGCAGTACTACTAAGTGAGTCATCCAGCTATTTCTCTTCAGGTCAGAGCTTCCTGTTGCACAGTGTATTTTTGAGAAAGAAACAAAATCGTTTTGAAGCTAGCGAACGACCAAACAGTGAGCCTCTCGTAATACGTGGTGTGGATGTATACGCGCACAGCCTGCAGAGGGATGTCAGAAAATGGATGTTGAAAATGACCGGGGTGTCATCGTGGTGTTTAAGTGTGTGTACCTGCTGTGCATCGTGATTTAGACAGTGCGGATGGGTTTGTATCAGACGGAGCTCGAGTGCGAGGCTTTGCTCACGGGCCGTGTGAATATGTGTCATACCTGCAGCGAAGCTCCGATTAGTCCAGCTCTGTCCGGCCTTCTCCCGGCTGAGGCTAAAGAAGAGCCGGGTGATAAACGCCTGCCTGGGGGGGGGGGGGGGGGGGGTGAGCGTGAGGCGCTCCCGACAGTCACTGCTACGCTACAAACTCGGGAAGCGCTGCAACCAGCAGCATCTGCGCCAGGACGGCCGCATCGGCCGACACCTTGCCACACCGGGCGCGTTGCCATGGCGAGCGCGGACCGGGCCGAGGTTCGCTGCGCTCCAGCGCGTCGGCTGCGCGAGCGGTTAGACAAGCTACGGCGCAGACGCTGGATTGGGTCGGGGTGGGTTTGGGGGTGGGGTCTCCGGGAGCCTGTACCTCGGATAATATGCCCAGGTCTGAGTGTGAGAGAAAGGGCATTCCCCTTACCCCTTTACTCAAGGGAGAGTAAAACGAGTCAGGCTGGTTTATCTTCTACTGTGTTTTCCCTGTCGGATAAATCTGTGAATTAGGCAGCATGTAGATTACCTAGGTCAGGTTTGCCCACACTGAGGGCAACACCGACTTAATAGACTTTGGGAAAGTTCATCCAAGTGCCATCAGGTAACTGCAGCTTTGTGATCGTTCAGGGTTCCCAGAAACAAAGGCACAGCCATTGTGCAGAATGCAAGCCACATTTGAGCACTGTGTGGTCCTTTGACAAACCAAATGCCCCATAACACATAATGTACTGATTAAGGACTACTTGTGTGTAAATATCTGTCTGAAGTAGTCATCGGGAATAAATTCAACCAGCTTGCGTACATAGCTCAGAGACACACAACACGCTGCGCGAGTGTGTGTGTGTGTGGGTGCGTGTGTGTGTGTGTGTGTCAGTGACAGATAAAGTTACTGTGTTGACAGAAAAGGTCACATTCTAAGCCCCGCAGTCATTTGGTGGATGTTACTGTAATTTTATGCAAGGGAAATTAAAGTAAATAAACTGTGAGAAATAGCTCGGCCATTTGCATTAAGTCCCTTGCAAACGTTTCCTGTTTAGACCACTGTTCAATCTCACCCTAATCCCCTCAACATGAGTGCATTTCTCAGGGTGGTTATGTGACCCTGTTGAGAGAACCAGAGAGATCCAGAGCAGATTTAAAGCTTTAGGATTCATTGAGGCCAATTTTTTCTGCTATTCTGCTGCCTAAAAATTATGTCTTAAAGGACTTTACTTGTCCTTAAAGAGCAAGGTGTAACTGAAGCTGTACTTTTGCAAACATATTGCACAACCGGAAAATGAAATAAAAATTTGGTACTTAACTTAAAAAAAAATTGTACTATTGTTGTTAGTGCTCTTTCTAGAAAGACAAATATTCCGAAAAGGAGAATTCAATTCCGAAAATTAGATGTTCGAATTTTTCTAAACTGATTGGACAAGCTTACTGATCACTTGGAACGCTCGTTTCTCAGATGTTCGCTTTAACAGACAGCTGAAGATGGAATGCTGGAATCTTCCCTGAACCCCAGATAATCGTTTCCATAGGAACACAATATACTGTATAAACAAAATAGCTCAGGAATGAAGGCACAGGCTTTATCATTGAAAGAAGTCATTAACATGTGAGATATAAGGACCTAATGGACTACAACGCACTCATTGCAGTATGATAGACCTAATTTCTAAATGTCTTGAAAGCATCACACTTACTAGCTACTACACGAATGCATTTTTTTAAAATTAAAAGTAAAAAAGTTGCTTTAACAAAAGCTGGTCCTCCTATAAAAATATAATTGTTTTCAAAAGAATAATTAAAATCTTATTTAAAAGCATAATTAAAACCTTTTTCTTTATATAATTACGCTGTATCCGATTTTAGATGCACGCAAGCATGCTGAAAGATGCAATAGTTGGGTGTTAGCAGCCGGTCGGCTATGTTCATGAATAAAGATTGTTGTTTTGTCGAGGAATGTTTCAAGCAAATAAAAAAATAAAAAAAAAACAAACAAAAAAAAACATTGCACTTTTGGATACCTCCACGTGTATCACGTTGAAAACATTTAAAATTCATTGTGTTTTCCCCGCTTGCGTCAGAACCGGGTTATATCTTAGGTGTTTTAACCGCGCGGAGGGAGGGGGGTGGGGAGGAGGCAGGGAGGCTAAATTGGGCGGACACATAAAAACTGCATGTAGCATTAGATGCCTGAGCAGTTCGTGGGTTGCCTGTGCGTGCAGTGCTCTGCTCTTAGAAACGTCTGGAGATAGGGACCCCGCTGCATCTCTGCACTTGCTGCATTAACTAAACTGTTCGCTGTCTAGAGTGATCCGTAATTAATTTTTTGGGGGCGACATTGAGGAATTAAACTATGTGATCCGATGGCACCTTCGTAACTCTTCGCAGGGCCTTTTCGTTCGGTATTTTCGGTACATTCAAATTTACCTGGACTTTTTTTTCGCGTGAGGAGAGCCCCCTTCCCCACTTTTTGTCCAATTTACTCTTCAACCTGAGGATAATACCTGTACCGCTTCTCATGGTAAGTGCGTAAAAGAAAAACTTTTGCTTTCATACTTCTGTGCCAAATGATTCTTATCGATGCGTAAATTAATGCGGATTTCTGACGATTGTAGCTAGACGAGGAGTACACTGTGTCCCGGTAACTTCGATTAATAGTAAGGACATAGCCTATATCCCGTAGTAGCCTATGTTGCACGCTTTTTTCAGCATTTAAAAAAAATATCTGAGTGTTCGGGTTCAAGACTAAGATAGCCCGTATAACTGTAATGTAGGCTACGTTTAACGTTCACAGTTACAAATAATAGAACGATCGCCTTAATCTCACTTTCTCTATGCATTTGTACGATTCGTTTTTGTGTGTAAATCACTAGTTATGCATGTTATAATTCTGATTATAATTATAAGTGCATATGTTTATGGTTTAAATTTCGAGCTCGGCGCAATCATTGATGGACTTGGAAGGATGAACGTTAGGTTGTTTTGAAGAGCGGTTATTTTTCGCCAGAAAGATGCATGTGGGACGAGACTCTCCGTGCCGCTCCATGTTATGCGGTCTTTTGTGTTTGTGCGTCAAAAGTGTGTTAGTTGTACGGGATTTAGCCACATTTTGCCTTCCCCATCGCGGCGCTCTTTACACCTGCCTGTCCTGTCGCCTAACCGATGTGACTTTTTTTTTTACTGGTATCCATTTGACAATTAATTTGCCTGTCGGGACAAACAAAAATGCAGTTTGTCTTCGTCATATGAAAAGATGTTGCAGGTATTTTATTCGTTTATTGTGTCTTGTTTATTCCCCTTCCCCCCCAATACGAATTGGGTTTATAGGCCCAAGACATAAAACCTGGGTTTTCCCATACACGTATGCTGATTTATTAAAAATAACTGTGAATGCATTTTTAAAAACTAAGCAGAGTAATATACTGTCCTGACTTATAATACGTAACAAAATTGCCCCGCATTGATCGTGGACTAAAGCGCAGTGTATCTGATTCAGCTTGTTGAATGCGCAGAGCTTCAAGTCGCGCAATGGCTGCGGCAACATTCCTATTGTTCCATCTTATTTTACTACGCGTTGCTGTCTTTCGTTGCAAAAATCGAAAAGGCTGATTAAAAGCAGAACTCAACCATTATTTTGATTATAATCGTTATTAATTAACAACTAAATGATCACAGTAAAAAGGCTGGCTGATTAACGTTGTTGGTATAGTAGGCTACGTTGGTAGTAGTATGACGTTAGCAAATGTTTTTCTTGCTAAACAGCGGTGAATGTCAAAGCGAAAATAAAAATAAAATCAATGACTAATTCTGTCACGGACACCCTAATTAGAAATTATTAACTGGAAAGAATAATAAGGCCTGCGGTCGTTGTAAAGTTACTGTGTTGTGCGAAATGCGTGCGCAACTGTCCAATACCAGCTTCTTTTTAGCGTTTCAGCCCATAAGTGGATATTCAATTACTATCTTTTCAGCAATTTTCCTTCCTTTGTCTTACTAAGGTTTTATTCATGCACTTATTTCTCAGAAAACAGCAGAGAGTTTTCGAATTTCAAGTGAATTTGATCAACTGTGGATCGCAGTGCTGTGTTCTGCTCCTAATTTTAAAAAGTTGGCTTCCCCGCTAAGTATAAACAGACACTGTTGTGCTATGTCTTAAATGTCAGTGCCTCAGAAGGGGAAAAAAAGGAAGAAGCGAATTTTAAAATTAGATCGTAAACGGTTACACGTATCAGAACAAACTACTGGAAGCACCGATACAGTATTGTGGAAATCTGTAATAGAGCACTTGACATTTCCAAAGCGAATTGTTTGGTTTGCTCTGCATTGTTCACCGTATTACGAAGAACAAACACAGAGTGTGAAAAAATAAAATAATCTACCGAAAGAAACGAGGTTTCAACTAAATCGTTGCAACTACAGTTTATATGAAGCGAAATCCATATTAATTCATCAGTCAGTAATAACGCTTTTCCTTTTCCAACGAGAAATAAAATGAAGTTGAAGTTACTGGTTTTTCTTGGAGAAAATCAGTTCGAAGCCTGTAATTTACAGAATAACAGTCTCACATAATCGGACAAAACTCGCTCAAGTTTGCCATGGTTTGTCAAGAACTGCAGTATTCTTACATAAGAATATATGGGTTTTGTAAAATCACCATTCTTTGTCAAAATATTTCTGAAATAATTATTCATTCATGCAATTTAGAAGTTATGAAAACTACAAGGCTGTACAAATAATAGCAAATGGTAAGCGCCTCTAACTAGTCTGCGTTCATCCATTGAATTAATTACCTTAGAGGACGCACAAACAGAAGTACATGTAAATATTTTGTGCATGAACAATATGCGCGACGAACAATTTAAAACGATTATTCAGAACTTTAAAGATTAAAATGCATTACAAAACGTTTGTGTTCTGATGTGTAGCTTAAATTCTTATAGGGTACATTGCTATTCTCATGTAAGCAGGTATTCACCTTTATGCTGGAGTATTTTAGCTTGATCCAAATAAACGGTTTTGTTATTCACGTGCATTATTACTATTTTCTGTCTAAAAATGTCTATAAACGTATTTCATCTCACGATTTAGCAATTTTGTAAACTGAGAGTGTTTAAACTACCTTTAAGAAAATACATGACATTGATTAAAACTTCACTAAATTTATTTTAAAAATATATTTGGTTGAGTTTTGAAAGTGAGGAAGATAAAGCTAAAATTGGGGCCTTGAATATTGTGTGTTCCCATGGCAACCTGCATCACCCCCCACCCTGTCAAATTCCTCAGGAAACACATCTAAAGGGCCATGTGCACAGTCTGATCACATTATCTCTGGTTAAAGAGAGAAGAGCTACAGTCAACACCGGGAGGCCTAGAGGACTGAAAAAACCATGAGAAGCAAACTCTTTTAATGACCTAATTGGTCTTCGGGCTGATTTCCCTGCACAATATGACGCTGTTTCATTCCTCCCAAACTCCAGTAAATGTAAACTTAAGCCACTTCAGCTAGCCCAACGATTTTCCACATCAGATGCAGTATCTAAGTCATATTATGTCGGACATATATATTTACGTATGTTATAGAGTGAACAAGAGACTCTGCTGGAAGTTGCTATCACGGAACTCTCCTCCTGTGTCATTACTTTGTAAGGGAAATGTTTATTTTGGTACAGTATGGCCTCTAGTCAGTGTTGTTTGAGCAGTATGACTGGCTGCAGTCTTGGGAGAGGCCTCTTTTGTTAAAAAAAGAAGAACATTTGTTGTTACATATGCACACGTTACTCCCCAAAGGGATCATGGGTATTAGAGCTGGGAAATGTTCAGGACCACTGCCATTTCCACAGTGCTTCCTTCAAGCTGCAGTCACATAACACATTAGGGCTTAACCATTCTTTGTGTGTCTAACTGAAAAAACGAAGGCCAAATACTAGCATTGACCCCTCCACACCCCCCACCCCCCACCCCTCACACCCCCCACCTCCCTCTCCCCCCCCACACACACTCAGTGTTCTTATTAACGTGCATCTTTCTGCTGTAATGGTTGGTTTGTTTTCAGTAGAACTCGATCCAAGCGATGACCAAACCCGAACATCGTTTTCCCTCTTCGAGTGCTGCCATTGTAACCCTGTTATTTCCAAACCCAAACAATTCCCCCTGATTTCATTAGAGTGATTCACCACTACAATTTAGCGAGGATCAGTTAGACCAAATCCCTCAAGTTGTAATGTTAATCATTGCCTGGGAGTTTGTGTGGGAATGCAGAAGGGTGTTCATTCAAAGCCATGTTTGTTCTGGACTAATTGCTCGGGTCATTAAATCAACATGAATGCCATTCTTATTGATACCCTAAAGGCATTTCACGACACAAATTTTGAGGTTTGGGACCTCTTCCTGGAAATGGCTGGTCTTCCAGACATTTTCTACTCTGCTTTTGCAAGCCTAAAGTTTCTGCTTGGCTTGTTAGTATGTATTCCAAGCAGAAATCTTGTGATTTGCTGGACTGTGGGTATTTACGTGACCTACAAACGGTGATCTATTTTAGAAACCTTGCGACTGTCAGACGGAAGCTTCCCCGTTCCTCAATAAGAGTTTTTTGGGAAAGTGCACTCCTTTATTGTTCCATTTTGGCTCAAATGATACACCTGCTTCAGTGCGTTACGAACAGTAACGATTTTGCTCGAGCCGTACGGACGATGGGTGGGCGGCGATGACAGCGGTACGTCGCAGGGGCATTGAGCCTGTCATCGCCCTCTTCCTAAGTACAGCCTTTCTATGCGATCAGAGGGGCGGGTGCTCTTTTGATGGGTACGCTTAAATGGGTGATCAATGCTGCGCTCACGGATCTTTGAGAAGGCCCTTTGGGAGTCCTTTGTTGAAGGAAGAATCCCCCTTTTAGATGCAGATTGATCCCCCTGATCAATACCCGGCTATCATGTGTCATTTGATAGCCTTCTTTTATGGGGACGGGTCGGGGTTTTCTACTTGGGGGGGAAACACAGAGGAGGCTCGGAGCCTGTTTTCCAAAGTCGTTGCCCCGAGGTGCTCCGGGGGTTGTCCGTTAGCGTTAGCATGCTAATGCAGTGCAGCGCTCTCAACTGCGATTGTTTTCAGTCTGTGACATCAGGCCGTGTTCTTCACTCGCTGTCGTTCACAGCGCAGTTCTTTACGCCAGCGAGATCTGCCAGCCCGCGTCCCGATTTGTCCATTCGCGTTTCGATTTAGTGAGTAATGCACGTCAGTACGTTACGATAATTTATCCATCACGACCAAGGAGAAACACATTTAGGATCTTGCACACTTTATAACTTTTGATGACAAATAAAAGAATGTGAACATTCTAGGAATCTTTAATCAAAATAATAAATTCCTGTGTTGTATATTCAAGCTGTAAATTATTAGTGGTTTATTGGCAGATAGCTTTCTCAGTTTGGTGACAAACACAAAAAATGTGGTTAATTGAAAAAATATGTACTGGTGTGTGCCTTATGTGGCTTTGGTTCTTTTGACTGCAAAACAGGACTGTTCACCTCCATGGATTAAGGAAATCTGCTCCTTAATTTTTGTTACATTTACTGAATATGTTTACTAAGTTTTCTTAATTGTTTTGTTTCAGTCAGTTTGCTTCCAAGCCCCTTGTACAGCTAGCCAAGAACATGACTGGCCCATGTTGAGCTGGCCTATGAACACACCCAGAACGTGTGTGTGTGTGCGTGTGTGTGTGTGTGTGTGTGTGAGCATTGGAGGATTCCCTTCCCTGGATCTCTCAAGTGTTTTTTCTTTTCCGCAATCTTAGGAACAGGCTCATCCCTCCGTACTCAAGCGGCCGTCCAGCACCACGTAATATTTCCTCAAGAAACGCGTCCACCAATCGGATCCCAAGAATCATGGACTGTTTCCCCATGCTTTATTTTCTGTCAGTAAGTAGACCACGCTGATCCCTTCTGTTTCACGTGACGCTTTCTCAACATCCGAAAAGGCCTTTTAAAATGATTTATTAAATAGTCATGTTTTGCATGTGACCGACATCAGCTCTTTATTGTCGTACCGGAAAATAAAAAAGGTCCTTAGCTCGTGCTCTTGTGGCACACAGTTCTTTGTTTGAGGTGGTCAGACTCGTATAGTTTCCGCTCTTTATTGAGTTAGAATTTAGACTGACCCAGAGGCTTGTCCTCACTTATTTGTCCAATCATCCTGGCGGAGGGGAAGGAGGGGCAAGACATGGGCCTTCAAATTCCATTCAGAAGGCAGTTTTTTTTTTTTAAACCAGATGTTTATGCTTTGTGAGCATTGCCTGAAATAAACAGGACAGGGGATATCTGATTAGGGGCTATTCAACTGTAAACAGGCTAGAGAGAACAATTATTACCAATTAAAGAGCTTTTCAGGGGGAACTCTTGTCTAGCTTTTGGCATTTTAGTTTACTTTCTTCGGGTTTGCGTGGGGGTGGGTAGGGAGCACACTTTGAAGAAACTGTCCTTCTTACCCTGTCTACCACCCCACTAACCCTCCCCCCCAACCCCCTTTATCTTCCACTCTCCCGACTCCCGTCTAGAGACATCATGATTCCTGGTAATCGAATGCTGATGGTCATTTTATTATGCCAAGTCCTACTGGGAGAGAGCAGCCATGCTAGCCTAATACCCGAGGAAGGGAGGAAGAAGGCCTGGGGGCTGCAGGGTCGTCACCCGGATCAGAGCCATGAGCTGCTGCGGGACTTCGAGGCCACGCTGCTGCACATGTTCGGGCTGCAGAGGCGGCCGCGGCCCAGCCGCTCGGCCGTGGTGCCCCAGTACCTGCTGGACCTGTACCGGCTGCAGTCGGGCGAGGCCGAGGAGCCCGGGGCGCAGGAGGCCGCCTTCGAGTACCCCGAGAGGTCCACCAGCCGCGCCAACACCGTGAGAGGCTTCCACCACGAAGGTACGGGGCGAAGCCGGATATTTAAAAAAACTCCCGCTTACAGACGTCGTCAAGTTTAAAAAACTGCCGCTTATAGATGCTGTAAAGTAAAAAAAAACTCCCGCTTACTGACACCATCAAGTTTAAAAAACTCCCGCTTACTGACACCATCAAGTTTAAAAAACTCCCGCTTACAGATGCCGTCAAGTTCGAAAAACTGCTGCTTACAGACGCCGTAAAGTAAAAAAAAAAAAACAGCCGCTTACGGATACCTTCAAGTGTAAAAAACTGCCACTTACAGACACAGTGAATTTTAAAAACCTGCCGCTCACAGATGCTGTCAGGTGTAAAAACCTGCCATTTACAGACACCATCAAGTTTGAAAAGCTTCTGCTTGCACACAGTGAAGTTTAAGAACCTGGCACTTACACACACCGTCAAGTTTAAAAACCGATCGCTCACACACTGCTCTGTATATGACCACAGCATTCAGATGCAACTCGCTGTATGAAAACCTAGTGTTAACATGTAGCTTGCAGGGTAAAGATCCAGTGTTTACGCACAGTACACGGTATAAAACCTGGTGTTTACGCACAACGTGCAGTATAAAAACCTAGTATTTACACAGGGCTCAAAGCCTTGTGTTTACACACAGCGAGGAGTGTAAAAATCGGATGTTTACACACAGCAGGTGATGTAAGAACCTTTTTAAATGCTGTAGGCAGTAAAAAAAAGAGCCCTTTTTACAAGCAGAATGAAGTACACACTTCTTCCCTTTAGATGGTTTGCTTCCATCCTGTTTTGGAATTCGATCTCTGACCCAAGCGCTTATCACAAAATGACAACTATGCTCTATTTTAAACCGAGCCAAAGGTGTAATTAAACCTGCCGCCTCTATAGCCTGGGTTTTGCAGGAAGGCAAAGCATATATTTTTCCCCTCTGCGGACAGCCAAACTGTGCCTTTCAGCGAAGAATGCGAGCGGGACATTAACGAAAAACTGCTTGTGAAACACTTCTGAAGCCGAAAGAGACCGTAATGGAATAATGTTACATTATGTTTGGACTGCGAAATGTAACTCAGACGTTTCCTAAACAAATTAACTTCTAATGACCGACAGCCTCTCCCGAACCGAAACAATCCAGGCGTGTGGTCACAGAATGTGCCGGGGGGCCAAGGTCAAGCCAAAAAGGCTTCACACTTGCCGGGCAGACGTGTAGCCAGGGAAAGGTTGCTACTTGTTTGGTTTACTGGTAGAGGAAGGCATGCCTTCTTATTATTGAGTTACACGTCACCCCCCCCACCCCCCCCCCCCCCCCACACACACACACGCACACGAGAACTAAAAAAGTTTCTGCAGGAATATGCCCCTGTCTCCAGTTATATGGATTTTTTTTTTTTTTACAGGGACCTTGCTGACATGTAATTATATTTAATGCTATGCTGCAGCCATCTAAATAAAGTCCTACTGCCAGCTATGTGGGCACTTGTGAGCAGACAATATGCTTGCTGGGGTGGAAAAAACACACTCCCCAAAAAGTAAGGTGTTGTACAAGACGTGAATACACTGACATGCAGAAAACAAGGCTAATTTTCAGCCTTGTGTATCTTCTATGACTAAAGATAACAGATGAGCAATGCTGTGGCGAACCAGAGGGACACAGCGATGTGGAGGGAGGAGGGGGAAGCTAACAAGTTTATCTTACTCTGTGGGCAGGAAGTAGAGAAACTCATTCTTAAGAAGACGTCTGCTCCTTGGGGAGTAACGAAAGATGAGTCAGTTTTAATGAGGCCTGTCTCACACGGTCTACTCTTTAACAACAGCGCTGTAAGGTTTGGGGAAATGGTTCAGGCACTCAAGTGGCTCAATTATGCAGCTGTTAGCAGTACACACTAAAATGTCCTGTGTTATACTCTAGCAGAGTACATACGAGTCCAATAGGGACCATATTTTTAGAGAGTCAATTTAACGCTAAGCATTTTACTGTGTAGGTGGAGCAAGTCAGGTTATGAAACCTGGGCCAACTATGCTGAACTGGTGACATTTCTGTGCAGATTTTATTTTTAAAACGCCTACTGGTGGATTCTTGAATGTTGTTTAAATTCAGGTACATCAGAATGACTTTGCTTTTCTCAGACTTTGGCTCTGAACCTTGTACAGAATGCTTTGGAAATGAAAATGAAATATGAAAATCATTAAACCCTAAAATGTATTTTGCATAATTGCAAACCTGGGAAATGGAAGGCACTGAACAAAACCCAGAGTTTTTGAGTTGAAATTACCCAGTAAATCCCAGTGGAACTTAAATGATAGAAAAACATTTTTTTTTGCTGACCATTTGGTTGGCGCGTTTCTCCACCACCAAAGATCACTCACTCTAAATCAGTGATGATTATTCACGATGAAAATGACAAATATCCCCAGTCAACAAACTGCAGAACCAATCAAAAACACACACAAGGCTTTAATAATGAGAACCACCTGGTTATGATTAAGGTTTGGGTGTGAAATAACAGACTCGGATTGATGAGAAAATGGTAGACACAACACAGTTTTCTGAACAGTTGCCTTCTTGCCAGAAACCTGCAGTCTGCGCACTGGAATGGTTTCCTTTGTACAGCGCTGGAGATGTTTATATTTGTGGAACAGTAATAACTGCTCTCTGCGTAATGTGTGTTTGAGCAGAGGGTGTCAAGAACAGCGCTGTAGGAAACTGGATTATCAGGAATGAGTGGATACGGAATTGTGCAGTGTGCACTTTTATAATAATAATAATAATTCTAGAGGCTGTGCTGAGGAAGACATTTTGATTTCTGAACGTGTATGTTTTTTAAATTCAGCATTTGACTTATGCCAGGATGCATATCGTAAGGTGCTATTTCATTTACAGGCTTCCAGCCAGTTTTCCAAGGGTGATAGTGTTAATCTTTGTGGTCCGTAACCTTGTGATGCAGAAGAAGTATATACGTTGGAAAATGTAGATATGTGGAAGCCTTCTTCTCCAAATAAAACATGGCAAAGTAATGCAGAAGAAGAGTGAAAGTTTGCTTTTACTTGAGAGTCAGAATTAAGGAGCAGTGTGGATCTGTTCCACAGAGAAGTGAGTGAGAGAAAGGCATTTTGACCAGCGTGGCTCCTGACCATTCGGGAAAGACAGGCAAGAGTACTGGTAAAGAGGTTTTAATGTTTTCCCCTCCCTGAGCTGGACCTGGTCACCCTGGATGTTAAGTGCTCACATCTTCTCTCTCTCTCTCTCTCTGTCTCTCTCTCCCAGAACACATGGAGCAGGTGATGTCAGACGGGCCGGAGGGCGGGAACGCCCCCCTGCGCTTCCTGTTCAACCTCAGCAGCATACCGCAGGAGGAGCTGCTGTCCTCCGCGGAGCTGCGCCTGTACCGGCAGCGGGTCGACGAGGCGGCGGGGGGGCGCGCCGACGGAGGGGGCGAGGGCGAGGGCGAGGGCGAGGGGCTCCACCGGATTAACGTGTACGAGGTGCTGAAGCCCCCCAGGCCCGGGCAGCTGATCACGCGGCTCCTGGACACGCGGCTGGTGCGGCACAACGCCTCCAGCTGGGAGAGCTTCGACGTCAGCCCCGCCGTGCTGCGGTGGACGCGGGACAGACTGCCCAACCACGGGCTGGCCGTGGAGGTGCTGCGCCTCGACGGCCGCGCCCCCCCCCCGCCCGCGGGGCCCCCACGTCCGCGTCAGCCGCTCCCTGCACCAGGCGCCCGCGGAGGACTGGGACCAGCTGCGCCCCCTGCTGGTCACCTTCGGCCACGACGGCAAGGGCCACCCGCTGACCCGTCGGGCCAAGCGCAGCGCCAAGCAGCGGGGCCGCAAGCGCAACCGCAACTGCCGGCGGCACGCGCTCTACGTGGACTTCAGCGACGTGGGCTGGAACGACTGGATAGTGGCGCCGCCCGGCTACCAGGCCTTTTACTGCCACGGGGAGTGCCCGTTCCCGCTGGCGGATCACCTGAACTCCACCAACCACGCCATCGTGCAGACGCTGGTGAACTCGGTGAACACCAACATCCCCAAGGCCTGCTGCGTGCCCACGGAACTCAGCGCCATCTCCATGCTGTACCTGGACGAGCACGACAAGGTGGTTCTCAAAAACTACCAGGAAATGGTGGTGGAGGGGTGCGGCTGTCGCTGAACGGCCCGGAAAAAGAACGCTGAACTAAATTTGTCCGACTTAACACCTGAACATCCTCACCTGGACCCTTATTTATAACTTTTATGTTGAGGTGTACGTTTGTCTCAGTTTTTTGTTTCTTTGACAATATGATCATATATTTTGACAAAATATATATATATTTATAACTACATATTAAAAATAAAAGTGAGTCCTTATTTTAAACATAAATAAATAAAAAGCTGTACAACGTTTCATAATGTATATTAGATTGTATAATGGTTTTTTAAAATGAGAAAATAGTAAAAAAAAATCTAAAAAGTAAAGTTTATATACTGGTAATATTTATTGCTTTCATATTATATACATTATACATCCAAAAAATTTATAAATTGCCTTCCACTATTACATTTGAACAGAACAGAAGAAACTGGATGAACCATTTACGTTTACTTAAACAAGGGCATGTGTGAACTGATTACAAAATACAAACCACTCTCTAAATCAGTTCACGTAATCTGAAAAGTGCATTTGTGCTACTTCACCACTTCGTTAATTATAGTATGGTGGTTCTAGGAATGTGGAATCTTTATTCGGTATCTTTGAGGACATTGTAAGAAGCAACATACAAAAAAAGGTTTGTTGGAGAAATAAGTATCAATTGCCCCTCTGTATTTTGTTATTTTGGTTTTAACCGAACACCTTTTATCTGATATTTATTTACCTTTTAATGCAGACAACCAAATATCTAAGCTCCATAGTTCTGAGAATTAATTCTGTCAGTATATGTCCTTCCCAAATGAATGAATGTGTTTCTCGGTCTCAAATTCTACACTCCAGATTTATATTTGCGCACAGATAAAGAGTCTGGGGTGATGAACCCGCGTCTATATTATCAATCTGATAACTGACGGGCAGGCTGAATCGCCCGGGCAGTGGCATTCCTTGTGTTTATTATGTTTTATCCATTGCAATACGCGGGTAAAAATCACCGAGTTAATTGTACTGCAGAATTTTTATTCGGACTATTCCACTAAGTGATGTCTTTGCCAGTAAAATGATCATAATACCTTACCAATTTATTGTATTTGTGTCGTCTGTACCACTTACCAGCTACAGGTTTTGTGGGGCTCGGCGAAACAACGTGTTCTGATCTCACAATTTCATTGATCAACACGTGAGGTGGTAAGGCCCTTTCAAATCCAATTACCATTAGGAATGTAATACATTTTGGGTAGTGTATCCATCAAAGACGATGGAGGTTGGATTACAGGAAAAGAAGGTGGGCAGCAATTGTTTAATGTTGGTTTAACCCCCCGCTGAAGCTGGCGACTTGGTCGTGGAATTAGTTGGATAAAGACGCGGCATGCATCGAGACGGCCGATTCGTGTCTGTTAAAGAATCAAAGCTTAGACCGACTGTCTCTACCCCTTTGTCTTCGCGGACCTTTTGCTGAATGAAGACAGGCGTCTGTCTCCAACCTATGGCCCCTTCAAACAATAGACATTTACATCACTAACTCGCAAGCATGGGGATTAGCGTATTGCGCGATAACACCCAAAAGCATCAAGCCTGTCGTAGCCTACTTCTGAAATTGTTTAATTTGCCGCCTCTGCGATAGAAAAATGTGCGAAGACTTAACTTGGCGAAATATCAGTGTTGTCTTAAAAAACATTTTCTACATGCATAAACAAGATAATCCACGAACGTGCCAACACATGAATGTTGAAAACTGCATAATTGTAATCTCTGGATGTTAAAATTACAATTGAGCAACCCTAATAAGTATTAAAATTCACATGTCAATTTAGCACAACCCAGTGAACTGCACCCGCATGCAACATGGTCATCATTTAGAAATTATTATAAGGCAACATTATTATATATAAAGTTATATTTAATTACCACTCGCGGCATGGTAGCCTAATAATTGGTACCAGATGTGTTAACTGGACAGGCTATTTTACCATTTTTTTGAGCGAATCGTCCGGCTGTTAGAACTACAACAACGTGTGCATTTAATGAACGCGGTTCAAGTAGGGCGGGTGTAACACTGCCTACATAGCAATTGGAAGTTACGACAAGACTATCCCGAGTCCCAAAAGGCAACATAAACCTTTAAGAATAAATTCCAAGTGCCGCCTGTGGGTTTACATAAGGTTGTCGAATTCTCTGGGTTAGGTAAGAGCTGAACTTATTTTCTTTGACTGGATCGGTGTACGAGAAGCTTAGGCTGGGTTGTAGATTGGCCTGACATTTCAAACAAATAGCAAATACTAATTATTAATATTTTTCAATATAAACAATCGTGTTAGGTTAACCTAATATGTTAATCATTTTGGTAAACTTTACCTTACTAAATATTACTAAATACTATATATTGTGCATGTTTTGCAGATAGGCTAAAAAGTCAACAATGGCATGTGCCCTTTTTGCGGTTTGAAGACAGTCTGTATCGTTAGTTTTTCTTTTTCTTTTTTTTGAAGCAAGCAGTCCGCTCACCTCACCTCGGTAAAGTTATCGCAGCCTCGGGGGAAGTGGCGGCGGTTGGCTTTCTCTTTGATGCCTGCATATCAGGCGTAGCCTTGCCGGAGAGAGGAAAAAAGAAAAGAATTTCATTTTGAAGTGGCTGAAGGCGGGGAGGGAGGGGGGTCTTTTCAGCGACTTGACAGTGCAATTACACACATTTCAACTGATCTCCCAGCATTTAGATAACATCAGCGAGTTATGGTAATTGTCTGCTTGCTCATTATCCCACCTACCCTCTACAAAGAGGACACACGTTTATTAAAACGCCCGGAGAGAAAAGCGGCTTGAGTCATAACATTTTCGTGTAAGCTTTTCGCATTGGCCCCCTTTTAGGCTTCGTTCTCTGTTTTTGTAAGAGGCTTGTTGCGACATTTCGAAAGGGTTCATTCACGGAGTGTGCGTGTGTGTGTGTGTGTGTGTGTTGGTGGGGGGGCGGGGGTCTTTCGAACAGGGGGCATTTCTAAAGTAGGTAGGCCTATTTCAAAATCAGGTAAACTAACCTATTGAAATGCAGGCTATAGATTGGTATCGATGTGTTTTTGTTTTCAAAATGTTTTGTTATCTTGGCATAGAAACGCATATGGAAATCAGATAGCGTTTTCTTATTCAGATGCAGTATGCCTTCTGTCTCCCTTGAGTGGTTGTTCTCACGCAATTACTGGTGAGTCATTACGCGTTGTATCTTTTGACATCCCGACTAATTGACTGAATGAAGTAGGAGTGAACTCTTCAAAAAGCTTTTACTCAAACATTCTACCCTAAAGTTAAGCGTTTACTTGACAATAAAATCTTCTTTCAGGACTAATAAAGAGGACCTCATCGGCCTGGTCCTGTTGGGTGCGCGTCACCGAGCACTCTAGCGTCGCTATGTTTGTGATTATGCTCGGAAATGAAAGGGTCAAAATTAGCATTTGGCATACCACAGAGTTAAATTCCCACTTTTAAATTCTGGTAAAGTATATTTAACACCACCAAAGTAAATGTGATCCCTTTTGTACTCGTTCTAACTCGAATTAAGGCTGAACATTTTACCCCTCGGGTTTGTGTCAGGATTTAAGCTTATCAAGGACGTTGACATATGTTTACAAAAGTAGCTATTGAAGTGTCAGGGTAACGTGAGCCACTGGCTGCTTTTTTGAAAGCAGAATATTTTTTTCTGTATAAAGTATTTTTAATTTGATTGTGATTATGACAACAGTATATATTTTTTTAAAGTTAAAGGCTGTGTTGAAAGTTTTCTTCAGGCTTATGAGGGACCACCAAGGTAGGCATTGCCTCTCCATCAGACCCTGAACTACAGTCCTTCGGAGTTTCTGTTGCTTTAAGGCAATAAACAGTTGATAAAAAGAAGGCACGTGCTACAGAGCCATTCTTATTCTGTAATGTAAATGTTGTTCGGTGTTTGTAATAGAGGAACATGGAACATACAACAGTTCCATTTAGCTATAGCTGTCAGGAAAATAACAGTATCCAGTTATCCTACATTTGATGGAAGCTGTATAATTGTTTCTTTACTAGCTCTCTCTCTCTCTCTCTCTCTCTCTCTCTCTCTCTCTCTCTCTCTCTCTCTCTCCCTCCCTCCCTCCCTCTCTTCCTGTGTCTGTCTCTCTGCCTCCCTTCCTCCCTCCCTCCGAGTACTTCAATGGCTGCCCTTGTCCACCTGGCGCTTGGCTCGACTTAATAAGTCACTTGATTTGTTTGAAAGCGGCCGTTTCAGATAAAAAGGGCGCTCTTCCTACGGTAGATTGGGCGCTTAAAAGCCCCTGTTGTTGAAGGGGGGCGTCTCCCTGTGCGGTCCCCGGGCCCCGGGCCCCGGCCCGTTTCATCCCGCGCTGGCTGCGCCGCGGCACCCCTCGTTATCGGGGTCCGGGGCGCTGACAGTCACTGTCAGTCAGCCGGAGGTCAGGGCCTCTCGCTTCTGTCCACCACTCACTGAGCGCCATTCACACACGCTCCCGGGGCTCCGGGGGGGGCGGGGGGGGTAACGTTAGAGCCCACCGCTGCCCATCTGCAGGGGGTCACCCGGGCTCCTGCTCGCCCCCACTCACTCCCGCACCCCCCCCCCCCACCTCCCCTCCCCAGCTCTCCCGCTCATCAGTGACACCTCCGAATTTCCACACGGTGCCCGGGACCTGTCCGCACCAGCCCGGCGCTGCCGAAGTTGCGCTCCGCTCGCTGTAACCCTAGAGAAGAGATGGGGGGGGGGGGGGGCGGGGGCGGCGTTGTCATCAGAGCCCGGGCGCTAGCGCGGGGTCAGCCTCGGCACGCCATTGTGATGCCCGCAGATGCGGTTACAGAGCGCATTCAGCCGCCGCGGCGCAGCCCCCCGCGATTCGGCCGCCGGAGGTTGTCCCCCCCCCCCCCCCCCCCTCGGTTCACACAGGTGAGCCGGTCACGGTCAAAGTGTCACCGATGCCACGCCCTGTCACCGGGACTTTTCTGGTGTGCAGGGGGTGCGAAAGTTCCCTGCATGACCCAAGGCCTCGTTTCTGAGAGGGTGGAAAATAGACCAATGAGAGCGCGAGAGAGAGAGTGTGTGAAACTACATGTTTCTATTTTTATGATTTGTTTTAATGGCACCCCATCTTGTGCCTCTCTCCATTGTATCAGTTGCCAGTCATTACCAGACTTGTATGAATACGTGTCTTGCATTCATTAAAAAACTTTATTTAAAATTCGGAGACACATTGAGGGCAGGTGGCCTCTTTTACAAGTGTACACATGAAATACCACAGCAAATTAAGAAGGAAAATAAGTAGTGTAAAGTACATAAATATTTAAGATTCAACAACTGAACATCATATTAAATGGTAATTAAAAGATGTAAAATAAATTACAGTTACTTAAAACTTTCACAATTCAGTCTAATCAAATGCTAGATATTCCAGACAAGGTTTCCAGACATTCTTTCATGAGCATCCAGGCCTGTAACAGAGGTAGGGAAACGTTTGCATAGCTCGTTTTGTTTTTTTCAAGAAGTACCTTGTAGAATAGAGTTGAGAACTTTTATGTAGCTTAATTTATTCAGTCAAAAAAGTGTTGTGTACATGCAACCTCACCAATTAATTAAATATAGTAGATGTTCCAGTCCTGCCAAAATGCCTTGTGCAGGTTTCCGAAGTGCTGTTGAAACGATATTGCAGTACTTGGCTGGAGATCTTTAGTGGTAGTTATGTTTGTCATTAATATGAGTGTAAGGATAACACTGGGATTTAAATAGAGAAACCAATCCTTCTGTTCCAGAGAGTTAATTTAGTTCTTTGCACGCAGGCTCCATCCGAGACACTACAGGAGTCTGTGGGCAGGTCTAATGCGTCCACCGTGAGTGATGGTAAAATGCTAATTCTGTCCCAACAAATGGGGAGCCTGTTGAGTATCCAGCTGTCAGATTGATGTAATGGAGCCATTGCCGAGGGTTTATTGTTACAGCTAATAACGGGAATTGGTTGTTTTCCAGACACGAACAGAATGAGCACCGAAACCCTCCCGTATGACAACGAAAAAACGGGAAATGGTGAGTAATGAAAAAGCGCACCGTGTCTCCATAGTAAAAAAAAAAAAACTTGGTCCCGGCTACGTGAGTATCAGCGCTACAGATTCCATAGCGCAGACGGTGGGCCTTTTGGGTTAGCCAGCCTCAGCGGGGAAGCTAAAAAAGAGTTACGCGAGGCCTAACAACCTATAATGGAAATTTCCACCGGGGCAGTGCTGCTGCTGCTTCCACAGTGGAGCCGGGCGCTAAGTGCTGGTGTTGCTAAGTGGCCGGAGAGCTCCTTTTGTTGTGAGGCGAGGGGTAATCTGGGAGGCAGGGAGGTGCAGCGGCGGGGCCTTTTCTTGTGTCACGGCAGCGCGGTTTCATTAGAGGAGGCTAATGAAAAGACGCCTCCCAGCCGCCCCAGACCTACACCTGCCCGCCGGCCTGTACTTAGGCCCAGCATCCTCGCAGCGCTCCAACAGGTGTGCGTCTTCCACGCCGGGCCCCCCCCCCCCTCGGCCTCTCATCCCCCCCCCCCGCCCCCCACAGGAGGAATTTCACCAGCAGCCAAATCACCCTCTGTGCCCCCCCCCCCACTCCCAGCTTTAGGTTCATTCCCAGGGTTCTAGAAGGAATAATTGGGACAATTGTAGGCATTTTAAACGCCTTGTGTAAAGGGGGCATACTGGAGGGAGTCTGTATGCCCTCCCTCTCACCCCAACACATTTAGGTGTTTATCGTGCATTTGACTCATTAACAAGTACAGAATTAAATGCATGTCATTTTGCCATACTGGAAAAAATGAGGACCAAGGCCTTCCAACTTTATGCCCACACCGTGTACAAATGCGAAACGTTTATTGTGTAAATTCTTTTGCTGAATTAACGCATTATTGTGGGAATGGAGCCCCCCTATGTTAATGTGCTGCCGTCTGTCTGTCAGAGGAGCGGGCAGGTGGACTGAGCTCACAGTCACGGGGGCTACAGTTTGAAAGCAGTGACATGAAACCAGATCTGTAACGCAACCTTGTGGCAATTAGGCCACAATAGAACCATTCCTTTCCCCCCCCGATTCTTTTGTCCAGGAGACCACGTCAAAAAATGTCTCTCGTTGTGAATTAAAAAGCATGGGAACAAATTTTTTTAAAAAAATTAAAAAAAATGAAAGAGCATGGAGGGGGGGAGGAGGGAAGAAAGAAAGAGAGCGAAGAAGAAGATTCTTGTTTTGGTGGCTTCTGAGAGAGTCGCAGAGCGCACCTCTCCCAGGAGTCGAGGAGAGGGGCTTGCGGCTCTGCCCTCCTTTGAAGTGGTGTCACCTTGTGCTTCCCGTTTTCGGGGACGAGCGGGCGGGAGGGGTGGGGGTGGGGGTGGTGCGCGGGTTAATGGGGATTGTTTGTAGGAGCGCATTCAGCCTTTTCCCATGTTTGCAGACAGAGAGCGGCAGGAGGGCCGGGACCGGAGGAGGCCGGGGGAGACCTCCTCCGCCCCCCCCCCCCCCCCCCCCCCCCCCCCCCAAGCACCCCCCGTATTCTTCTCCCGCTCAGACTCTGAAAGGAGCGTGTCCACCGGATCTGCCTGGGATGAAATGTCATATCTCAGACTGATCTTTATCTGTTAATCGCTTCCTTTGTCTCCCATGATTCCCTGGGTCCTCCCTTGTCTGTCTCTATGGACCGGGGGGGCTTTGATGTGTCAAGCACGATTGAAGCTGGGAGTGGGTGGGTGGGGGTTGGGTTGGGGTGGGTTGGGGTGGGGTGGGGTGGGCGGGGGGGCAGAGGAGGGTCTGGTTATTCCCCTCTCTGAGCTGTACCAGAGCACCCAGGTGTCATCGAGATTCACTGGAGGAGCACAGTGCAGGAGAGAGGATGCAGTAGTGTGTTTGTGTGTTTGTGTGTGTGTACATGTGTGCACATGAGTACCCAATCTTACATACCTCCGTTGTGAAAATGATTTTCAAAAATATACCATGATTGAAGCGTATGATCTTGAGATTCTAAAAAGCATTTGTCCAATAGAGTGTGGTGATTGGGTTGTATGGGGGCCTTGGTAGAGTGTGTATTTATCCATAATTATTGTTATTTACTGCGGGAGTTTGCTCAGTGTTGGGTTAGCTGCAGAACCAACGTGTTTGGTGTGTTTGCGGTGTATGGTAGTGGGTATCGTAGCGGGTTCGGAAGAGTTGTGTGTTTTGCTTGAGCGGATTGGTGGGGGGTCGAGGCGCGCCAGTGTGTGTGGGCGTGGAGCCGGGAGGGGGGCAGCGGGGGGGCAGCGGGGGTCGTGGCTGGAGGAGCTGCGGTTTAAATCAACACCGGCCCGCGGGCCTCAAACGGAGCCCCGGCAGGTTGGCCCGGCTCTCCCTCCCCAGGGCCGCAAACACGTGTTTGCTTTTGTGTCCAAGCGGCCAAATATGATACAAATGTCAGGAATTCAACACAGAGAGAAAAACATAAAAAAATGATAATCATAATAAGAAAAATCCCCGCGCGCAGCACTTTCGGACCTCTCCAGTCTGGCTCTTAAGAGACATCTGGCCGAAGAGCAGGGGCCCCACCCCAGCATGCTCTTCAGCTGTGCTGTCAGCGGGGGGGGGGGGGAGCAGCAGAGAGGGAGGGGGCTGCCAAGTCTTTAGTGTTCTGTTATTGGGACTGGGCGAACGGCTGCTCAGAGATTGTCGAAAATGCAGGAAGGCGGACCGAGTCGGGCCCGTGCTGTGGCTGGCCGCACCGTTTGCTTCGCATCGCCCGGGGGGGGGGGGGGGGGGGTGGGGGAGGGATTCAGTCGGCGGGGACGGCAGGGTTGATGGCCCAAGCGACCCCTGTAGCTTGCTCTCTTGCAGACGCGTATGATTGGGTCTCCTCACCCCCCAGCTCTGCGCACGTGCTGCTTGTGGCTGCGCTGTGAATAGAAGCAGCCGGCTGGCACAGCGTGTTTCCGAGGAGAACCGCGAGTTGTCTTCACTCTCCCGAGCCGGCAGCGGGGGGTATATATGAGCACGCTTGTTCAAAATTTGCAACATTCCAAATTCGGGTGGGATCGGAGATGCCAAATTAACGAGAGAAAAAAAAATGCACTAAGGCTTCCAAGTTCCTCAAGAGAAACATTATGAAATGAGGGCTGGTGGTTGCAAGGACATTTGGTTATTACATTACACTTAGCTATGAAAGGTTGTTTCTTTTTTAAAGCAACTGAAGATTAATTAGGGAAAGGGAAATGCCAGGGCCAGTTGCAGGGCATTTAATGTGTGGCACCCTCTGCTGGTGGAAGATCACATGCCACAGTATCTGACTTCACTGGCCAGCCTTCACTCAGGGTCAGTTACACCTGGGGGGCGGGGTGGGGGTGGGGGTGGGGGGTGTTGACGGACTTTTAAGTGCAGATTACCTCAGGCTGACATCGTGTTGGCCCGTTCAGTTATGATACTGTTGTTTTTGTTCAGATCTTGTTTGAGGCGTGTCAACGAATATAAATCAAAATATTCAAGTTCATTTGAGCCAGACTGCATGGTTTTGAGAATGCATCATTGACACTTCACAGTAATAAACCAACAACCATTTAACTCTCCTTTTTTTTAAAACCAAATAATACATATGACCCCAAACATTTACCACAGCACTCCCTAAGCATCCAGGTTTTTTGTCGTTGCAATGTTTATGTTAACGAGCAGAGATGCACATATGGTGGGTGTTGGCAGCGGCACAAAGGGCCTAAACTCAATATTCCACACCGAGCAACATGCGTACAGTGAGTTTATACTTAATCAAGTGAAATACAAACCACCGTGTTGGGTGTGTAAAAGAACAGCTGTGATTGGCCAGTGCATAATGGCTATGAAGCAAGGTTCTCAGCGTGTGTCAGACGTCCAAAGGCATAGCCCTGCACCAGAAGAGCAGCCTGGAGCGCTTTGGTAGGAGTATCTCGCCCCATGGGTGTGGGAGGCTGGCCTGCAACCGGTCGCATAATTAAGAAGCGCAGTAGATTTTAATAAAGCTGGTAATGGACGTCGGCGTTGTGCCAAGAACAACAGCGTCCCTTTCAAAAAATAAAAAGGGTGTTTTCTGTATGCTGGAGGCTGGACCCAGGCTTTAGACACCTGCAGCTGGAATTCTCTGTGAGAGAGAGAGAGAGGGGGGGGGGGGGCAGTGGGACTGCTGTTCTGTTTTACAAAGGAAAGGAAAACAAGGGAAGAAAAACACAATCCGTGTCATAAAACGCGAGGTCTGAACCAGATTGAGATTTGTAATAACAAAAGGCTAACCAGTGAAAGATAAACAGGATCACTTGGCCTATTAATATCATGCTGGAGATCAGATTTGAGAGCATGAGAGCGTGACTTTGGATCGTAAGTCTGTATGGACTTAAACCTCATTCTGAACAGAATGTAACACAATGTGGGGGATCCACTAACATCCACCGTAATGTGCAAGAATGTTGCTGGGTACACAGGTGGAATAATAAAAAAAGACATGGCAAGGAACTGCTTAGCCACATTACAAGAAAGCCAATGATTGGATGAGTGAAAAGTAAAACAGGACATTAGTGGACGGTGCTCTATTTAAACTCAGATTGAGCCATAACTGAACACAGAACTGCAGCAATTTTCACTCACAACATGATGGCGTATGCTCAGATACCAAATCCTGGAGTCACCATCTGACCTGATCTCCTGGTCATTCCGCACCATTTCTATTTGTCTGGAGAGCTTTGAGATGCTGAAATACGCACACATGGAGATTTGTCTCCATACGCTTCACAGTTCACCCTGGCCTAACCCCCCAACAAGAGCGAGCCAGAGGCAACAGTGGCTAGGAAAAAATCCCTGGAAGACATGCAGGAAGAATCCTGGGAAGGAACCAGATCTCAGTGGGGAGGTCCATCCTCCTCTGGCCAAAATAACTGATAGATTTTCTGAAAGCTGAAATGTATGATTTGATTCTGCATTTAAATATATTCTACTCGTTTGATGCAGGGTTTTGTTTGGCTTTTAAATAAGTATTGAAATGTAATTGGAAATTGTAATTTAAAGAAAGCATCTGCAGTGTAGACGATAATGCAAAAAAAAAAAAAAAGGGAGGTCTGGGAATATTAGCCGTTGACTTTCCTGCCCATTCTGTGAACTTGAAGATTAAACAGAAACTGCTCCTTGTGTATAAATATGGTGAGTTTCAGAAGATGCTGACTTTTTGGGATTGCAGAGAGCATTAGGAAACCGGCTATGTAGTTTCCTCTTGTAAATCTGTTACAGATTTGCAGTGTTTCTAATTCAGTCTTTATGGGTAGGGAAACTGACTTCAGAACAATGTCACAAAGCAGGCAGCCTTCTGAGAAATGTCAAACTCATTAAAATGAAATTGTGTAGTGTTTTATTTTTGCTTTTTTTTTTTTTCTTGTTAAGGATTTTTAGACTTTTGTTTTTCAGTCCCAGAGGAAAGAGTGCGTTTTTTTGTCATTTTTCAGGGAAAGATCAGGTTGCAAAAACCATGGACAGTAGGAGATGAAGCTCAGAAACACTTTTAGAACTTGGCAGTATGAGTAGGTATAGATAATTTATATGGAGCTGTCAAGATAAAATACCTTTTTTTAGAATATTATTTACAATTCACTTTTTAATTGCTTTTCAACATTCTTGACAATACTGTGAGGAAGAATCCCTGAACAAGGGTACAACAAATAAAGTAGAGAAATATAGGTTGATGCCTTGTGATGGATTGGCAACCTGTCCAGGGTGTATTCCTGCCTCTCACCCACTGCATACTGGGAGAGGCTCCAGCAGGAGTATGCGGTTTAGAAAATGGGAGGAAATATAAGTTGATGAATAATAAAAATTCATTATGTGGAATGACCCATCAGCACAAACTCTGCATTACCTTTTATGTTTGACAGATTTATACATCCATGCCTGTTTAGGCTTCTGGCTGTATGAATTTGTAGAGGGATCAGATTAAATTATATTACATCATACCTCTAAAATGGTGTTCACATAAGCACCCGATTTCACATCTATCGTATTTAAACTGCTCTTGTGTTTCATCTGTTATTCGAATCCTCCAACACGCGCACATACACACACACACACACACTTCCTATCTTACTATTGAACCTAACCCAGCAGTCCTTATCTATCACCAGAAAGTAGCATTTATCCTATTTAACTAAACTTGTGGGAGAAAATGATTTCATAAGGTCTGAAAAGCATGATTCATATAGTAGAAGACTTAAAGTGTTTGACAGTAACTCTTTGACAGATGGTTAATTCACGCTACTGGGTATGTATTTATACTTGGAAAGGAAAACGATCTTTTCCCTTGCTCCGTTTTGTGTGATCTGCTGTCAAATTATTTTCATAAGGCCTTTTCTTCTCAATAACTCGCCCCCCCTTTGTAGTGACATCTTCGACACTGATTGCTTCACAACCTGTTGGCAAGCGCCTTATGCATCTTAAAAGTTCTTTGGACACCTGTACTGAAGCTCAGGGGGACATTAGGACAGGATGTTATATTTAATGGCCTTCTCAGGAACACTTTGCAGTTTGTTTTTCACCATCCATGAATATTTCAGATGGGGCCAGTGAAGAAGGATTAAAAAAAAAAACCCAACACAAACTGCCAATTAAGCAATCCGGCCAATGGTAAAAATGTAAAAGCAGACCAAACAAACAAGACGATCGCCATGGCAGCACAGACAGCTCTGCTTAAATGTGCCTGCAGGACCAGGATGAGGTCCCAGGTGCTAGTGAGCTCTGTCAGGTTGCGGTGGATTTGGTCTTTTTTTCTCTCTCTCTCTCTCTTTTCTCTCTTTAGGGGTGGGGAAGATGGCGGAGGGGGGTCGTTGAGTAATTGCCCAAATGTAAAATCCATCCTGCGGCGTCCCGACCAATCTCGGAGATGGATAGGCTGTTTACTCCAGGATTGGTTTAACGAGCCCGCGTGGCTCTTCGCGTACCGTAATGTGTCCTAACGTTAGCGGGAACCTGAAAAGCGAAGCAACTAAAAAAGGGGGGGTGGGGGTGGGGGGCAAAAAACCCAAAGAAATAAAGGCTTAATGAAGACCAGACATGGCTGCAGGAGAGGAATGTTACTCAGATATATAAGGGCATTTTCGCTCTGGTGTGGGGGAAGGGTGTGCATGTTGGGTAGGTGGTAGCGGCCGGGTTTTTCCCAAGTCACAGTCCTCACATTTCCTTTCTGCTATGACACTACATGAGTTAACGTGTGACTTGTTCGTCTGGCTAGTGTGTCATAACAGGTGGCTACGTACTCCCCCCCCCCTGCCCCCCAGCCCCAGGTCTAGGGGGGAAGGAGCGGCGGAGGGAAAGAGGAGGACAGGGGAGGTCATCCTCCCTGACTGGTTGCCATGTGTGTGAGGGTGGCTGCTGGCCACAGCTGTGCCCGGAATGGCTCGGAGCGCAGCGAGTCATTAGGAAGTCAGGACGTCTGGAGAGCATTAAGGGCCCGGGTACAGTAACTCTTACAGGAACGGGCTGGTATCAATTCTGTCTGGGGATGGGGGAATGGAGAGAGGGAGGGAGGGAGGGAGGGATGGGAGAGAGAAAGAAAGAGAGAGAGAGAGAGAGTCTTTACCAAGAACATTTGGATGCTTTGTGAATTAAAAGATGAAAAAAAAGGATATGTATGTGGCACTTACGTTTTTCTTTTGAGAAGTTACAGGGACAAAGGGTTGTGTGTGTGTGTGTGTGTGAGAGAGAGAGAGATGACTCAAAATTAGTGAGTTAAATGTTATACACAGCTGTGGTTTTGACCGGGCTTCAGCAGTTTGACAGCTTTTGGTGTTTCTCATCACATCTTTGCTTACACTGGCTCGGGCTGAATTTCATCAAATCAACATGATTCATGTTGGACGAGAGAGAAGAGACAAAATCCACATTCCTGGTCCGCTTCTGGGAGCTTCTGTGCCTCTCTATCTCAAGCCCTGAGCTTAAAAAAAAAAAAAAAAACGAAGGGAAGAGAAAGAAAGGAAGGAGGTCTGATCCCTACACGGATGTGCAGAAGAGGGCAGATGGGATGAACAGAAAGAGACGGATCTCGACGTTGGATCCGATGTGCTGTATAAACAGGAGAGAGCTTGGGGCCATCAGACCAGACGCCGCGTGCTGCGGGTCAAAGGGACGAGAGAGAGAGAGAGAGAGAGAGAGAGAGAGAGAGAGCGAGAGAGCGAGAGAGCGAGAGAGCGAGAGAGCGAGAGAGAGAGAGAGAGAGAGAGAGAGAGAGAGAGAGAGCGAGAGAGAGAGAGAGAGAGAGAGAGAGAGAGAGAGAGAGAGAGAGAGCCCTGCTGGGCCCGGTCGGCGGAGTGGATGCGCGATGTTGCGCTGACACCAGGAATAAACATTTGGGCTCTGGGACGGGCTGACTCATCCGGGCCCGCGCGCGGAGAGGCGGGCCAGGAGGCCGCGTTCCACGGCCCTCGGACCGGGCCGCGGCCAGAGCCGCGAGAGTGAGAGCCTGTTATCAGAGCACAGGCTGGATTTAGACGCAGAGATGGCAGCCATGACTCATTCAACAACATTACGCGCTATTTGTGCACTTTATCAACAAGCGGTTATCTGACAGCCTTTTTTTTTTTTTTTTTGGCCGGACCCCATTTTTACTGGACCGTAATGGAAGTGACACTCTTGTGTTTGAGGGGGAGTGTGTGGAGTACAGTACTGTTACAGTGATGACAGTATGGAGAGTAGAGCAGGACTGTATCCTTGGCAGGTACAGCCACAGATAGGGAAGAGGAGTGCTAAAAGGGGTGCATTGTGGGTATCAGCTGGGTTCCTCAGTTCTGGCGTGTGGAGATTCTGGGGGAAGACGAGGGTCAGCAGAAAGGGGCGGGGCTTGCGGCTGTTGTGGGAGGTGAGGGGTTCGACGGTGGTCAGTGTCGAGATTACAGCAGGGGTCGCTCCGCACTCCTCGCCTTTGGACTCGCAGGGCTTTCCCGTCACATTCCCGCCACATTCCTTCCATTCCCGCCCTAATCAAAGACAGAGGAGCCAACCAGGACCAGGCTGGGATAGGCTGTCAATCACCCTGAGGCTCCGCCCACCCCGCAGGTCCTACCAAGGTCCCTCTGGAACACTGCGCCTCACAAGTGACATGTCCAATTTGGCTGACGAAGAACGAGGTGATCCTCGCCTGGATGGCAGTATGGGAGACTTGTATTGGGAGCGCATATTGTTGTGTTGCTGTATTTACTAGCCTGCGATGAAGCAGCCACTGGCTCACCAGTGATGTGCCCAGCAAAGCTAAAACATTACATTTAGCTCCACCAGCAATGCACTTGGCCACAGCCACGCAATATTGGAATTCTGTAAAATCTCTCCCGCCCCAAAATATTCTTCCATGATTTAAATGGAATTATCTGGCTGAGGTCCGTGCTGTCGGTTAGGCCTGTGTGTAAAGTCAAACACCTGCTAGATTAATGATGTTTTTATAGTCAGCAAACAGCCCTGCCTCGCCCCACCATGTCCCCTAGTCCTTATAAATGACTGCAAAGAACAAGCCCTCAGTATCCGCCATGAAGCACCAGCACAATGAAGGGTAGCTCAATTCCTGGCAGTTTGTTGAATGTTGAATCTTATGTTACTAACTGTTGGGTTGCAGGCTGGTGTGCACAAGTCAGCTGGACTGGCTCTGACAGAGCTTGACGGTCCTTCAAACATTTCATCTTAATCCCTTGGAGTTTGCCTGCAAACTCTGTGTTCCCTGAGGGAATACTGTAGCCATGGTGATCTTTCTCAGCTTGCCAACCATGATGGAAAATGACAGTGGTCTTCACATATTATGTGTCCTCTAAATACCAAAATCACATCCCTCTCTCTGTCTCTCTTTCTGTATGTCTCTCTTTACTTTCCCTCACTCTTCTCTTTCCCCCCTTTGTTTCAAGAAGGTACCCAAGGTATAAATATGGAAAAATGGAAAATCCATATGTTTAGTGTCTGTCCTTCACCGTCTGTAAGCTCCAGCGAAAATAGCTACGGCGTGAGGAAATGCAGGTATTCCTGGGTAAAGCCGGGGGATTCGGAAGGGTGCCAGGGCAAGGGCTCTTCGAGTGTGGAGGGGGACGGAGCCGGAGTACAGGGGACTGTGACGAAATCTGGCCCAGGGGTCTGGAGTGTGGCTGTTCCCCGCACAGTTATGAAATTGTCCTGCATTGTGGCAGGTTCCAACCATAACATCCTCTTCCTCAAGGGCTACCTCTTGGCCTGCCAAGTTCCAGGACCGACTTTCCTCCACGGTCCTGTGTACGCTCGGGCTCCCCGTGCCAAAGCTGTAGTCTCTCTGGTGCTCCATCTGTGCCAAATACCAAGGCGTGATGGAACATAGCTGCCGCATTGACTGGCGGTGTTGTGTGAAAGCTTTGCCCCCAGAGGTGAGCTCACCTGCTTCAGTTCAAAAGCTGATGGTGGGACGTGGGTTGATTGGAGAACTTCTCAATGACCCAATGGCTTTTCAGCAAATGATTCCTACAAAATGATTTCTGAGTGGTCTGTGTGTGTCTGTGAGTGTGTGTGTATGACAGAGAAAGAGACGGAGAGAGAGTGGAGAGGGAGGGAGGGAAGGAGGGAAAGAATACCAGCTGTGAGTGCGCTTTTTTCTCAAGAAGGTTTTGTAAGAAGAAGCCGTAATGATGCAGCAAAGGCCTGTGATTATCCAGTTGTGAAATCAAGACCAATCTGTGTGCCTGAGCGTTTCCCCCTTCCTGCGTGTGTCAGCCGGGCCCGGTGACTCGTCCAAGGACGAGACACTGGAAGCAGGAAGTGATGCAGTCTGCAGATATGACGTCAGCTTCCTGCCGAAACGGCAACAGCTGAGATAAGGCCTTCAAGGGAGGCGCTGGCGAAACGATGCACCGTTAAAAAAAAAAAAAAAAAAAAGAGGGCGCGCGGGTGTGCCGGTAAGTCAGGAATTCTTGTTATCGTTTTTCGCGAGAGGATGTATCTCCCGCTGCCTCGGTACAAGCGGGATCCAGGTTTAGAGCAGGGACAGTGTGAAGATTGATGAAGTGGCCGGTGAGGGTCATATCTGCTTCTCCCCGAGGAGGCTGCTTTCTGGAGGAATTTGTGAGGTATGGGTTCTGCACCAGGCAGGGAGCCACTCCTCGGACCGCGGCAATAAAACAAAGCACTTGTAACATGAAAGAATTCCTGCTCTTTACAAGAGGAAGCAGAACATCTGACAGCTGAAGTTGTTTGAATTCTCCGTGTGCTCTTCTGGGCTCCGTGTCAAGCGCTCGGGCTGTTTTCGCCCTGCGACCCACCCCATCTTTAAATCCTAAATCTATTCCCGCACAACCCACCTCCCCCCCCCCCCCCCCCCCCTTCGTGCTCACCGTGTTCTGTGACCGGGAAGGCCCGGGACCGACGCACGGACCGAAACCCGCCTCGGTCGGGCAGAGCGGAGAAGGCCAGCCTCACCAGGAACCTGGCAGCTGGAGGGAACATTCCTGGCTGAAAGGTTTATTTAGTTATCTCTGGAAATGTCCCGAAGTGAAATATACTGTTGAGTAAACCTAGCTGATACAAACCAGTTGTGGACAGGCAACAGTAAACACGTTGGGAGCCCCATATGAATATCTGCAGGCTATCTGAGGCTCTGCCCCCTGTGTGGAAAAGAGCAGGTTTTCTCCACAAGGCACAAGTATCCCAAATATTTTAAAATGTATATTAGTTTAATATAATTTTATAACATTTTCCCGTAATGCTGATTGTGAAACCTTTTCTTAGCACAAACCATCGGTCCAGGCATTTATCAGTTCAGGCTTGGATGATGGACACCAGGTTGCAGGTTGATTTCTGTGTTTATTCATGACCCTGTCATCTCCCCAAACAAAGAAAGTCATAGATCTTATAGATTATACACATTTTTGTGGACGGGGCAGTCCCTCCCACCCTAATACATTGGTTACATCTGGGGCTGCTACGTAATCATGCTGATTTTTTGTTGTTGTGCAGAGATCACACAAACCTATTCTTTAGCTTGTTTTCATAGATCCGTTATTTTCCTCCCTGTGCAGTCTTTCTTTATCGTGGCTTCTTGATCTCCACTTGACTTGCTTGCTTAGTGAGTCCTGTGACTTTCACAGTCTTCTCCCCTCCAGGGATGCCAAACTTCATGGCAGAAACCGTCTATTTTGGTGACAGAGCAATCAGGGCTGAGAGACAGAACAAACAGCGTTGTATGCAAAAGCTACCTGCATGGCTTAATACTGATACACACAAACCTATAAATCAAACACTCATGGGTGTGTGCACTTATATTCTAAATCCCTCGTATTTGCTCTTGAGCTCGTATTACAAAATGTATCAACAGACCAGCAGGCAGTCACAGAGAACGCTATTTCGGATATCAGTTGAGTATCAGCATTGAACCCATCATTGAATTTCTGGTCTGTTTATTCTTAGATAAAAACAAACCTGCCCCATCTGGCTCTATCTCTGGATGCTCAGATATTTAAAATAGGAGGCCAATCATGTGCCAGAATACAAATAAATGCTGAAAAACACTCAGCTCATTCATAATCAGATACGGTATATTTCTTAATTATTTTCACAATTTCTTTTCCCTTAAACACACACAAATCAATCTTAAAATCAAACCCCTTCAATGGTACCAATGCAGTGCATGACTTTTAGTATGGTGACGTTCCTCCATTTTCTAAACCTACCTTGCCTAATCCACTACTGAGTTTGGTAAACAGAGAACGTTCCTCTATGTAAGTCTTGTTCACTCTGTGTAATGTTATGAAAGCAAGCTCTTAATCCTTTAACTGTTTCACAAATTTCCAAGAAGAATTGCTCACAGGTCAAATGCAGTTTATTGCTCAGTTGAGCAGATTGTTTCTGGGTTAACAGCACTATGGATCTAATATGAACAAAGTGTTAGAAGGAACAGAAACAGACAGAGAATCTCATTAACTGTCTAGTCCCAGCATCTCTCCTTAGACTCAGACAGGAACAGGGAAACAGCTAGACATAGCTCAAGTATGGATTTTGATCACATATATCCAAGGTTACAGAGGACCCTGTCTTTGGTGTGTGTGTGTGTGCGTGTGTTTGTGTGTGTGTGTGCGTATCCACGCATATGCGTGTGTGTGTGTGTGTGTGTGGCTTTTTCAATTTTGGCCAGCATTGATGTGGATAATTATAACTTTATAGTTTTTTCTTCTTTGACCACATCTGCAGCAGAGGAAATACAAGTGGAAGGGTGGAGGCCACTGCTTCAGCTTGTATTCCTCTTTGAAATGTTTCTCTCTCTCCCTCTCTTACTCTCTCTTTCCCTCCCTCCCTCCTTCTGTCTATCTCTCTCTATCAATCCCTGCCTCCCTCTCTCTCTCTCCCTCACTACATTCTTCTCTCTATCTCTCTATCTCCCTCCCTCCCTCCTTCTCTCTCTGTCTCTCTCTCTCTCCCTCCCTCCCTCCCTCCCTCCCTCTCCCTCTCCCTCCCTCCCTCTCTCTCTCTCTCTCTCTGTCTCTCCCTTCTCCCTCTTCCAAGCTGGGACCACCAACACTACTGACCGGGGCTGGGACCAGAACCAGCACTATCAGCACAAGTGTGTTCAAATAGCCAATAATGACTCCCCACTTTGAGTCAGTCTGTAAACACTTTCAGATGCGGTGATGTTGCAGGGCTGGGTTTGCCCCCCAGTCAGAGAATCCCTCGAGTTTCGCGCTGGTCCGCTGAGAGATGTTCTTCATTCCTCTTCAGGGCAGATATGCTCTTTCTCCCCATCATCAATTTGCAAACTTGCTTTTTCTTCCCAACCTCAGAAGCCTGCATTTCAACAGAACTGAAAAGCTGGAGTGTTTTCTCACTGACCTGATTTTGAGCTGATGGGAAAGTTTTTTTTTTTAGGAGACATGTTCTGTGTAAATGCTTTTCTTCATACGAAAACACAGGCCTCTCACACCTCAAGTGCAAAGCAGGTCATCTATTTGCGCTTATTGGTTTACATGTATCAGCAGTATGCTCTGTCTCTCTCCCGCATAGGACCATAGGGCCGGAGGTTGGCTAAGCTATAGCTATGAACTCATCAGGCACACTTTCATGAATGGGTGGTGTGTTTCCATTGTCTCTGCAAAAAAAGAACCAAGGCCTCATAACATTCTACCCAAGGCAAAGATCCATTGTCATTGGTTGGCATTGGATACGTGGCCTTCAGGGAAGAAATAAAAAATAAGATTTTTCTTTTTAGTCACTTGTTTTGGACATTACATTACAATCGTTTTTAAGTTGTTATCCAGGGCAACATACTGAAGTGGAGAACAGCAGTGTTATGCCAGTGATCAGTGATTCATTTCAGAGATTGTTGTGAAACAGATCCAATGGATGACGGTATAAAGCCATTCAGTAGCGCTAGCTAAGCATTTAACGACATCTGTTGCACTTTGTACTGTTGCACTTTTCCCTTAATGAAATTCCCAGTTGACTTCCATTCATTTTTATAATAATGTTTTTGGCTGGTAACAGGCTGAGCACTCCTTCATATCTCTCTTCGTATGCAGCTAAGTATAAGCTAGCTGTGCTATACGACTAGCGAGTGTTAACTCACCCAACCATCTCACATTGGCTCTTCTTGAAAGAACAGAAAACGCGCTAATAAACCACAAAAGATGACGTGTTTTAAATTTTTTTTTTTTTTTTTACCGAACTAGCTGGCTAAATGGAAAAAAGTTGCCCTCAGCCCCACTGAGTTAGAGCTCCAACTGTGGATAAGGGGCTGTTGAGGATTGCACAGGGCACGGTGTAAATCCAAGTGCTAAAACCCTCTGCTGGGAGGGAAGGCCCTGACGTGGAGGCTTTACTCATGGTGGTGAGAGCTGACGGGCGGTCCTTAGCGGGGCCCGGGGAGGTGGGGGCGGAGGGCCAAGCCGCGGTCACAGCCCAGGACAAACATAGAGTTTTGGCAGAATTCCTGTCTGGTGACAGTCGGCTCCGGGCCAGCCCTCAGCGAGTTGCCCCAAAAACGCTGCAGCTGCGGAGGACGCAGAGTTCCCAGCGGCTCGGGGCCCCTCCCCTCCCTGCCGGCGAAGGGTCCGTGCCGCCATGCCTGCCAGGGCCGCACCTGCAGGCCGCGCCCAATCTCCTGCCCACTAACGTGGTGTGAGACTTAATGAACCTTTTAAGGTCTGAGGTCACAAACATTTGATTGGATTGTTCCTAACTGAAAATTCTAATGCTGATGTAACAATCACCACTGGTAACTGAAAGCAAAGGAGTTCTAAAACACTGACTTAGAATTTAGAAAAAAAAAAAAAACCTACTCTTCAGATAGTTCAATGACAAGATGACAAGATGGCACCGAATGCCGATAAACCAGAAACAGTGGGTTTCTACACAAAAAAATCAAATCAACTGGCCTGTCACTGACTCACATTTTCTTTTCCTACACCAAAAAAAAAATATCTCCTTATCACTGCTCCATCCGGTACGATGCCCTGAGCACACGCTCTGATACCTCCCACTCCTCTCCTCTGACATTTTTTGCAGCTGGGGTGCGGGGCCGGAGCGTCGTCCCCATCGCGTGGCACGCACCTCCGGGGCCCGTGAAGAGAGATAAACTTCAATCGGGCCCGCGATAATCCCGCCGGAGCTGCGAAACTCCCCGCTTATCGATGCATCGTCCTGCCAGATAGCTCACTTGTGTACAAACGGGAAAAAAAAAAGAGATTCAAAAATAAGATTAAAGGGTAAGATTTCCAAACATGATGTGTTCCGCCAGAAGAAAACAAATGTGAAGCAAAAAAAATGATAAAAGAACCAGGCAGACTGTACCCAGACAGAGGCTGTACAGTTCTTTAACTGTACACTTCTGTACATATAACAATGCTATAACTGCACTGTGCGTTAGTTCCCTGGTCCTTTTGTGTATGAAAATGAAACTATGTGCTTCCTTAGTCATCCCCCAGCTCCTCCTACATTTGTGAAGAACTTTCTGTAGAGCAGGAGTCTCAAACTCAAATCCAGGCGGGCCGCTGGGTCTGCACTGCATGTATTTCTGCATTTAGGTGCTTGATTTAAGTCACCGATTAACGCGCACCTTGTTTCCAAGGCCTACATCGGCTGCTGATTGACAGGAAATCGGAAAAACCAGCAGAGGCCTGCTGTGGGCCCACAGTGGTTTGAAGATGCAAAACTGGGAGCTGAGATCTCTATCTTTGGACCTCTCTGCTGTGCACCGGCCTGCTCCGGGGTTATTTTACTCCTGGAGAACATGGCCTGCAGTCACGTAATGGACCTCACGGTCGGCTGGGAAACGTGCCCTTTCCCTCTCCTCTCCCCAACTGTTATTATCTCCCCCAAAAGTCAGAGAGTACCAGACGCTGGAATCTAATCTCTGCTGACAGGGAATTTGAGACGTTTTTTTACAGTTTGGAGTGGGAAGGGATGTGTGAATGTTTGCACATTTCTCTGGAGAGATAAACCCCAGGTGGTGCGATTAAGATGTAAGGATTTCATATCTGGCATACCAGTTTCACAGTGACACTTCTCCAACCTTTACTGCTCGTGGAACATTTTTAATCCCTGTGTGAATTAATTGAATTTAATGTTCACATTTTGTGGCATTTTCTCTACAGTACACGACTGTACAGCTCATTATTCAGAATCTATTAATCTTATCTTCCTCAAGACTGGTATAATTAAGCTGTACAGTAGTGTGCTCTACAACATTTGTCCTATAGATATGTTTTGCATGAATTATTTGTGCATTTGTATTTTGTGTGCTCATACCATTATTCAATCTCTACACATCTTTTTCACTCTGCCCATGATCACCTCATATAGCACGAACACAATAATCATACTCACATTTAAAAATTCACCATTGTCTTCAGATTGTGAAATGAACATCAAAAGTGTTCTCTTTGTGACTGCGTTCAAGAGCCATGCAATTCAATCAAATCAGCTTAATTAGAACACATCTGTTCCTTTAGCGCTGTGATGCTAGCTCTTCTCTCTCAAGTTTTCTGGCAACAATGATGATGATGCTGTCATTTAAAGCACAGAATCCATTTAGCCTGAATATGTCAAGTTGTAATTCAGTTCAGGCAATGTCGCTATGGTGGGGAGCCCTTGTCTCGTTGGTGAAAGGTTTGGGTTAAGAGTTAGGGTTCCTTGGGGTATCACTGCATACCTCTGCATAAGTACCCACTAGCATCTCACTGTGTACCTACAGGCTACCAGTTACTCCCAGTAAGATGTGTTTTTCATTATACCAGTGCTAGATGTGTGTCTTAAAATGTGAAAAATGGTATTGTCTGTAAAATGTTTGCAGAAAAGAAATGGACTGTGCTTACATGCAGAAAACTATTTCAGATAAGCCCCCGGTCTCATAATGCTGATCCTCAAGTAGCTTTTCTCACTTTTTATACAACAAAACTTGGATTTTGGCCTATATGTGTGATGTATTAGGGCCTTAAAATCCTGTCCCGTTTTGCTATATGGCTTGGGTGCTAAACGAGACTTGAAAAATGGTTTCACAATGTTGAAGTGTAGTGCTTGCAACCTTCAAGACACATGATGCATCTTCCCCACAGGCCAGATGCTAGCATGCTGCTCGACGTTGCATAATTCCTTTCGAACCAATTTGTCTGAAAATGAGGCCGAATCCAAAATACGGACAAGCGATTTTTCATAGCTATTACCTATTACATGTGCGCCAGACATTTAAATAATAACACATTGCTGTTGCTGAGCCATGGTTGCTAAGCATCACCGTCATTTCTTTCTTCATCTGCATGATTGTGGACTGCAGTGCTTCCTGCCCAGAATCTGTTTTTTATAAAAAATTAGTTTGCGGGATGCGCCACTCTGAAAGGAAGGCCCCAGTGCGAGTGTCTCAGTTTCGCTCTGCTATCCCATCAGCCGCTGCAGGCACATTGCGAGCGCACATGGACGGCCGCCTGCACGCTGGCAGTGCGTGTGGGGGCCGCACCTTTCCAGTGACATGGGAAGCGGAGTCACGCCATCCGATGGATGGGTGGGCGTTGCGTGATTCCGTGGAACGGTGTCGGGGCACCGGGGGGGGGGGACGAGGAGCCCGCGGTGTGGCCCCTCCCTGTAATCCCCTCGCCCCGGGCCCCCGCGCTTCCGTGCCGGGAGTTCAGTGATTCAGCGGCGCTAATCGGGTGGACAGACAGGAAGGCGTCTGTGATGTCGTATGACTTGGTTTGATGATTTCGGGAGGGAGGGAGGCAGGGGGGGATGCAGGTGGAGGTGGAGGTGGATGACGGGGCAGCGATCCGGTTTTTGGAGCGGGGGAGGCCGGGACGCCCCCGGGCCTGAGAGCCCGCGTCTGCGGGGGCACGCGGTCACCTGCGCGGCCGGGCCCGGAACAGCCCGGGCAGGAAGCGCAGGGAGGAGCGGTGACACAGGGCTGGAGCGCAGGCTGAAGGAACGCAGGCTGCAGGACAGGGCCTGGATTATGCATTTACCCCAGAGCTCTGCGGCCGGCCGTTTCCACACACTTCAAAAGGATCCCAAATGACAGCCTCTGCCCAAACAGGGACCTGGCAGAGTCGTAGCACGGATTCTCTCTCTCTTTCTTTCTCTCTCACGCTGTCTCTCTCTCTGTCTCTCTAACTCATCTCTCTGTATTGCAAACGGAAAACTTAATGCCCCAAAAAAAAAAACCTGCTACGTTTTTCTGTCTATCTTTCTGTTATGGTCTCTCATTCCCTCTGGTCAATCTCTCCCTCTCTGTTGTCATAACGAAACTCAATACCCAAAAGGGAACACATGTAACATTCCGTCTCTGTCTCTTTTCTGTGTAATTTCATTTTTGTGTGCCTGCCTGAGTGTGTGTGAGAATGTGAATTCTCTTCAAAGAGGTCTCACTGCTAACTCATACACGCGCTCTTATTTTTTTTTGTAGAACTGGAGAGAGGTTGGCCTTGCATAGCTATGGTTCTGGGTGCTTTTCCATTGCTTTGCTTCGTCATGGTGACCTGTGTGAGCTCACATCACTAGTGCTAATCGCACTGGTACACTTATAAGAGGGCTAAGATTTGGCAGGCGTAAGAACGTCTGCTTTGCCTGCGTCAGTGCTAATACCTAATAACAAGGACTAGAGAAAGGATCTTTCCACCAATGCTAATCACCACAAATAATAACAAAAAAGCAGACATGAATTAAATTGAAATGTTTTTTTTTTCTCTTGAATTTATCCTCGGCCTGTCCAGACATTCGTCACATGTAGCGCCGTGAGCCTTAGCTCCAGTCCTGGGAGCTGTGCTGGGTCAGCCAGCTCCACCCCATTTTAGCCTGGACCGGCTCTGTAGAGGAAATGGGGCCTCCAAGCCTCTTCCATCCAGGAGGACAGAACGGGCCTGTAAACCTTGCACTGTTGCTGTCACTGCAAGCCTCCACCCACTCTGCTCTTACCAAATGGGGCAGCCGATGTCTGTGGTGGCAATGGTATGATGTTGCACATTGGGACCACACAGTCTCTATGTCGAAAGTATAACTAAAGTGAATTAGAGGTGCCTGTAACATGAAGAAAAGGAAGAGGTGGGGGGGCCCTGTATGAAATGCCATGTCTGTTTCTCCTGCCCGATACCGAAACCCGCCCCCCCCCCTCCTTCCCCCACCACCCCCCCCTTACATTTACACACAGTTTGGATGACAGCACAGAGACCCGCATGCGCTGATAAGGATGTGTAATTGGAGACTTATCGCGATGCCTCTGAGGTGTTTTATCCGCGCTATCGCAGATTATCCGCACGCTCGGTAGCAGCCACGCTGTGGAGAAGACAAGATAGCGTTATCCGCGGCTGGGGCGCTATCCGCGGCTGGGGCATTGCAGACTCTTCATCGACTCGCCGTGCCAAGCGGGACGCACATCTCTTATCTGCGCCGTTATTAAGGCCGATAGCGGATCTGAAGGCTCAGCCCTTTTGGGTATCCAGAGATGAGAGGCAAATGTGGGCATCGTATTTCCAGCAGTCGTCACAATACGTTTCCCCTTGAAAGAGAAGGCGAACAAAAACCATTCCAGGGATTCCTGGGGCGCTCTCTTTATCAGCTGTTTTGGCCATCATGCTGTAGAACAGAATCGGGTCTTTGAGATGCTATTGCAAATGGCTTAAAGGTTAGGAAGGAATTTACATAAAAGCCTAGGGGTAGATTAAAGTCATTTTTAAAATTGGTAGTTTTAAAGTTGCTGCCTGCTTTGTGTGCGTGTGTGATACTTCTGTGCTGCTATACAATGTCATATGTTTCATTCAGAAATATTAATTTAGTGGTTCTTTTAAATTATGTTTGTGCGGTAGGCTTCAGGAATGAGGTGATGTGTAGAGGTCTGAGATCAGAGGTACATCTGTTCAATTTATTTAATAAGTATTCATCTCTTGGATCCAAGTGACCAGCACCACAGCACATCCAGACAATACTGAGGGAGATCTGGGGGAGGGGTGGTGGAATTCCCAGAATCCTCCTTGCCAAACATAAAAATGGGCGGCCAGAAAGTGCAACAAATAAAAGCCAGAGACAATGCTCACAGTCTCAGGCTGAGAAAGCGTTTCTCTCTGGAGATGCGAGGGGCTCTGTGCGTCCGTCTGTCTTTCTGTCCGTCTGTCCGCCTGCCTGTAGAGCAGCCCGAGCTCCCCTTTAGTCTCACAGCTGGCGGAGGACCTCTCTACAGCCTGATCTCATTAGCAGTGCGGTAGTAACTACAGCCACACCTCAAAAAAAAAAAAAAAAAGCAAAAAAAAAGCAAACGCTAAAAAGAAAAATAAGGGCAAGGGCTCCAGCTCTGGCCTTTTCCCCATCTCACGTTATTCTTAGGCGTGGAGGCTCTGGGTTGATTTAATTCTCCTGCTTCTTTGGTTCTGACGGCATCGACATGCGTATATCCTTGTCAAATCACGGTCACGACACACACAGCTGTTCCAGAGGAGCGGGGATCTCATGCAGGAGATTTTTCTCCCCCCCCCCCCCCCAGAATGCATTGCTGTAACAGCAAAAGCCACATTTCTTGGTGTGCAGTGAACTTGAGGAGAATATCACCATGCCAACAGGAGGCTCTGTCCAAACCAAGATTATTAATTAGCATGTTTTTGTATACATGACATTGTATTGGAATGTTGTTGTTTTTTTTACAAGAACTCTCAAGAATAAAAGCAAATTTGAAAATGGAGGGACATGCTATGTTGTGATTACAGAAATGAGAGAGCAGCTTGTAAGGTGGCCATTCATTGGCGCCATCTTGATTTCTGTGCTTGAAGTTTTTATGTGGGAGAGCTTGCTGTCGTTGTGGGGCACGTAGGGATGCTGGAGGACCATCTGGATTAAGAGGCTGCACTTTCTGAAGGTGCTCTCTCACTCGAGACTGTCGCTCACCAATCAGTGCTGGGCGATGGAAAACCATAGAAACACAGGAAAACCGTAATAAAGAATAATGATTCCTTATACTTGCGAGGGTGTGATTAAGGAATGAGATTTCTCCTTCGGTGAATGTTTTAGGAGCTCAGACTTATGGCAGTCTGGGAGGAGAAATTTCATCACGTTGTTTTTGTGCTGAAATGGGGACTGACTCATGGTGAGTACACAGGCTGCTCCTTCTAGGCACTCCAGGTGTGGATTTACAATGCTGCCTTAAAAATTGACACAAGCGGCTAATTTAAGGTGTTCTCATTCTGCCGGTCCTTGCACACACACACACACACACACACACACACACACCCATGCACACACGCACACACACACACACACACTCACACACACGCAAACACACACACACACACACACACGCACACACACACCATCACTCACGCTGTCCGCGCAGAGATGTACGGGCGTGACGTTCACGGAGATTTGTTAGCTCCAGCGAGAAACGATAATAATAAGAGCGGCTACGGCGCGTTGTCAGGCGAAGGCGCTCACAGCTGGGGGACCGGCCGCGAGGGCTGCCAAATCTCCAGCACATGACTCCCTCCACTTGTCAAAGTCGCCATGTGTGCAATAATGTGATTACAGCCTGGTTACTATTATGATTTAAAACAACATCTTGTATGGGAGAAACGCACTGCGGAATGTGCGGAGCTCGTGGGGGTGGGGGTTTGGGGGGTGGGGGTTTGGGGCGGGGGGTGGTGGGGTGGGGGGGGGGGGCGGTACACGGAGCGGGAGTCTCAGGAACGCTGCCCTCCTTTCCCCAGACCCTCAGAGGTAAACTGGGGTGGATGTTTCTGTGTGACCGTCTGAGCGCAGCAGGGATTTACAGGTTTTGGGGGAGGGGGGGGGGCAGGGGGGGCTCTTTATGTCATTATCCTCTCCTCTCCCCTCGCATGTCAGGTTACGCGGTGCGCTCGGCGAGCACGGGGGGGGGCTTTCATCGCAGGTGCAGCCGGGGTTGGCGGGGACGAGGGAGCCGCTCCAGCGCGGGATGTTTTTTCCAGGCGGGCTGGAGCGGGAGGGAGCAGCGGGGGTAAATCAGCTCCGTGCAGTCCAGCCCGCGGCCGCCATTAAAACAAATCCATCCTGCTGCTCGTTTGTGTCAGCCTTCGCGCGGTCATTTCTTTCTCTTTTTTTTCTTTTTTTTTTTTTTTATTGCGTTGAGAGAGAGATCATTAAGACTCTATGAGGATGTTGGTCATTTGTTAAAAATGTTTTCTGTGCTTCTTCCAAAGGGCCCGAAGGTTTTTTTTTCCTGCGCGTTATTGGCCCTGTGCAACCATCTATGTGGCAGAACACCTTCGGCTATTTGGCGCTGGCTGCTTGCAGTCGAGCAGCAGGCAAGAGTGAGTCAGCTCCAAACTGGAGGCAACGATGCCACACGATGCCAACTGGGCATGAAGGCCGGACCAGCAATTAGCCCCCCCCCCCCTTGGCATTCGCCAGCGAGAGACCTCGCAATGCCACCCGTCTTGGGCTCACTTTTTAAAAAAAAACAAAAAAAAACAAAAAACAAACAACCAGCCGGTCACAGAGAGGGGGTTTCCGCTTCTGGTCATCTAACACCGCCCAGGAATCCAGGACTCTGCTGCGGAAGAGCGGGGGGCCGCGGCGAGCGGCTCTGGAGCGCCGCGATTCCGCTACGAGTTCCGGGTCGCCGTTAGCGTTAGCGTCCGTCGGCTCAGCGACGGCTTCGCGCGGCGGGTTCCACCGATCCTCGCGCGCTGAAGGAGATGAGGGCGGGTTTCACAGGCATCCTGGGAAGATCACGTCAACTGCGGTAAACAGGAAATCCGAACGCTTTTGATTTCCTCCATAATTCCTTTCCCGCTGTCATTGCCATTGTGCTAACAGTGTCCTTTCTTGATAATTCCTCCTCGGGGAAAGGGGGGGGGGGTAGGTAGGCCTGTTAATATTTTCACATCTCCCATGCGCTCTCTCTCCAGCTCTGGGTCATGTCACTCCACTGTGGAGCAGGCTGTAGCTGTGTTCAGTCCAACAGGTCAGGTTTCACTCATTGATGTCATTTCATTGGATGGACCCGGGCCATTCCGAAGCAGGTCAGCTTCTGCGGTTAGGAACTCCATGATCCCTCGCAGGAATCTGGGAATCTGGATTCAGCATCCCCCCCCCCCACCCCCCCCCCCCCCCCCCCCCCCCCCAAAACCCAGTGGGATTTTCTCGTGACAAACTACAAGTAGCTCAATGTGATCGCAATCATTTTTATTCAATCGGCACGGGGATCGGTGGACGCTTTACGGCCTGCGTGTTCCAGAGAAACGCGCTCTGCTGTTTTTCAGGTTAGGCTGGAGCGGTTAATGTCCCGGGCAGACGCTGGTCTTCGGTTCCCCCCTCTTGGTTTTTTTCGGGAGAACAGCTGCGCCGGGGCGCTCGGACGTGTGCCGGCGCCGCCTCGGTTCTGCCGGAGCGCGGGTGACCCCGGCGCGGTACCGCCGGATGGTGCGAACGAGCCGGGTCACGCCGCGCGGTGTTCTAATGGGATTTTAAGCGTCTGTCTCCGCGTGATGAATAGGGAGCACCTGCAGAGAGAGAGAGAGAGAGAGAAAGAGAGAGGGGAAGAGGGAGAGAGAGAGAGAGAGAGAGAGAGGGAAAGAGAGAGAGAGAGAGAGAGAGGGGAAGAGGGAGAGAGAGAGGGAGAGAGAGAGAGAGAGAGAGAGAGAGAGAGAACCCTGCTCCAGAATCGGCAACATGAGAGCTCACCTGCTCTAGTGCCTGGCAATAAAACACCATCCCCCCCCCCCACCCCCCCGTCCCCCACTCCTACACACACACACCCCCTCACCGCTCCCCCCTTTTTTTTCCACTTCCTGGAGAGGCTCAGCTCCCCTCCAAAATGTTTGTCTTGCTAATGTGGGATACCTGAGGGAGAATCACCCTTAATGCAAGGAGACTGGTCCATCAGACTCTCAGCCCTTAATAATGCCAAGCACTCGCAGTGCTGGGGCCAGAGAGGAGAGGTGAGGATTGTTTTACAAACAGAATTCCTTTAATTAATCACAGTGTTTGAACAGCTGGCCCACTCAAGACAAATGTAATGGGATCCCGGTGTGGAAGTGCGGATTACAGACACAGATTCAGCAAAATATTATCTGTCAAGTAGTGCAGTGAGACCGGGAGAAGGGTTCTGTTTCCTGGGGGTGCGTTTAGCCCCCCCCAGCCTCCTCAGCCCCCCCAAAAAGGCCACTTAGAGGAGGGGGCATGGTCCCGAGCCGAGGAGGGGCAGCAGAACAGGGCACGGGACGGGGGCCCAGACCGGCGGTTTGCGGTTTTTGGGTCCTGGCTCGGATGCCGCTCCGGTGACCTCCACCGAAGGCCCGGCGCGAGGTGGGCGGCCTCAGCGAGGGGATGTGAGCGCCTGCTCGGGAAAAGCAACACGGCGGTTAAGTAGTTCTGCTCGGCCCGAGTACGACCGCGCCAACTGGACCGAGCTTTCGCGAAGGGAGTCGGCTCGCGGTGGAAGCGGTCCAGGGCAGCCGGGTGTCGGCGATCCGAGGCGCTTGTGTAATCCGCAGTTTCGAGTGACGCCGACAGAGCTGTTGTCTCATAGTTTCTGCGCCGGGTCTGAAGGCACACTACTGAAACGTCTTTTTTTTTGTTGTGTTTTCGGTTCCACATGGGCGTAGCCCAAATTGCGTATGAAAATACTGAGTAATGCACTTAGAAAATTAGTCGCGCCGTTTCAAAGGGGAATGTTGACTGGGCGGGAGAAGTGGGGGGGAGGAGGGGGGGGGGGGGGCGACGGGCGGTTTGGAGGGGGTGGGCGTTACTCCTCTCCATCCTATAGATGTCATTTGGGGTTGACAGGAAAGAATGTGGAACATGCTCACTGAGAGACTGTTCTGATCCCTATTTCCTGTGGTGTCGGGGGCCCCCATGGTAGAGCATGGGCCATGCACCCCCCCTCCGAACTCCTCCTCCACTCTGCTGCCCCCCCCCCCCACCACCCCCCTCCCCCCCCGGGTCTCCGTGACACAGCGGTGGATCGGGCCACGATTGGAAACGCTTCGATTTCTCTGAACATCGAAAACAAACTGTTTGTGCTGTTCAGCGTGCTCTAGCTGCAGGCCTGGGCTTCGGAGAGGAGGAATGCGCCAATTATCTCTTCATCTTTCCCCCTCCCTCTCTCTCTCGTGCCATGCCCAGGTCCACGTTAATGACTTTCAGGACGGTGTGTGGAGGTCAGGTGTGTTTGGTTCTTTTTTAATGCCATTGGGCCTTTTGTTTTATATCAGCATGTCTTATGAACCCTCCCCTCCCCCCCCCACCCCCCAGCCTTGTTTATGGTTTGCTGAGGCAAACGATCAGTTGCTCAGGCAACATTTATTATGGGATGTGATTTACAGCGCGGCTCGTCAAATTAAAGGTCCAACGTTATTTTATGAATGCAGATTGTAGCCGCAATAATGTTTGGCAGAGCAGCGCGCTGGCAGACATTAGCGTTTGGTAATTCGATACCGAACTATAAAACCAGAGACCGAAATACACTGTATTACAGAGTGAAAGCCACAAAATTATCTGAAATACAGAAAAACCCCCTTAAAACATCTGTTGAGTTTTCCATAGAGGGTCCCATAAAATCTCACCACATAGTTTCTGGTGATTTTCAGCGCGGTCGTACGCATCCCTATAGGGCTGCAGTGGTTTTCCAGTTGAACCGTGTTCAGTTCAAAGCGGAGAGAGGGGCGATCGCGGCGTTAAAGATGGTGATATATTGGTGTTTAGCTCTCAGCAGACCTTTGGGGTCACGGAACATGGCTTTGGTGTGTGTCCAGCCTGTCAGAGATTGAGCCGGGAGAAACAGCGCTCCTCGACTTGCCGCCCTGACACTCTCCACATCTTCGGTGTCTTGACAGTTCACGGTTGTTACAAATGGTTTTGTTTCTCTTTTCGGAGTCTCGCCCCTGGGCACGGACTGTGTGTGTGTGTCTGTGTGTCTGTGTGTGGTGTGTGTGTGTGTGTATGTTTGGGGGGGGGGGGGGGGTCGGGTTTGGGGGGTGGGTGGCCTGGAGACGACGGCCTGGAGTAGACGTGTGAGGGCAGTGATATCCCAGCATGCAACGGGACAGCTGGAGGTTTTGTTCTTCTTAACTGTGAGCACATGATTAGTTTGTGTGTAGACCCACGCGTGCATATTTACATGAATGCGCCTGTGTGTGAGCGTTTGTGTGTACACATGCATATGTGTGTGTGTGTGTGCACCTACTGTACATGCCAGTATATATGCGTGTGTCTGTGTCTGTGTGTGGGAGATTAAGAAGTGTCCACAGGACCTGGTCCGTGGCCCTGCAGACGAGGCTTCTCCCACGCCCCCCCCATGCCCCCCCCCCCCCTTCCCCTCCCTCCCCTGGGCGTCTGTGGTGGGAGAAAGGAAGCGGACGAAGGATTTACTGTTGGGTCCTGACTTGTACACATTCCTGGTGCTGTTTTTCTCTCCTCGGCCCCTCGGCCATACCAAAGGCCTCTAAAACAACAGCCTGTCAGGTTGTGACAGCTGGCTTCAAACAGCTCCTACAGCAGCCTTACAGTCAGGTTCCCAGCCACAGAGATGGGGTCATAGATTGGGAGTGAAGCGGAGGGGTAGAGCGAGGGGGCGGGCCTGGGGGGGGGCAGGGGCGGGGGGCGGCTGTCCTGCTCCAAGGAACGCCGAAGATGGAGAATCTCTGTGGTCACGAACACGTAATGATCCAGAACCGGGCAGCGGTAGTTGTAGTTGATCGATTCCTCTCGGGTGGCGGGGGAGGTGGGGGGAGTGGGGTGTGTGTGGGTGTGTGTGCGTGTGTTTGCATGTACGTGTATGTGTGTGAGTGTGTATGTGTGTGTGTGTGTGTTTGTGTGTGATTGCATATGTGTGTGTGTCTGTGTGTGTGTATGTGTGGTGGGGGGGTGGTTATGTGTGTGTATGTTTGTGTGTTTGAGAGTGGTGGGGGGGGTAATATGTGTGTGTGTGGGGGGGTTGGTGAGTGTGTGTGTGTGTGTGGTGGGGGATGGTTATGTGTGTGTGTGTGTGTGTGTGTGTGTGTGTGTGTATGTTTGTGTGTGTGTGAGTGGTGGGGGGGTTATGTGTGTGTGTGTGTGTGTGTGTGTGTGAGTGGTGGGGGGGTGGTGGTTAAGTGTGTGTGTGTGTGTGTGTGTTTGGGGGGGTGGTTAATTGTGTGTGTGTGTGTGTTTGGGGGGGTGGTTAAGTGTGTGTGTGTGTGTGTGTGTGTTTGGGGGGGTGGTTAAGTGTGTGTGTGTGTGTGTGTGTGTTTGGGGGGGTGGTTAAGTGTGTGTGTCTCTGGGGGGAGGGGGAGGGGGGTGTTTGAGACAGTACAGAAACAGCCATTGACGCTCTCCTGCGGCGCACTGTGGGCACGCCCCTCCGCTGGCCCAGGTGGCACGCCTGCTTTGAAGCGCCGCGCGTCGCCCTGTGATTCCTCTCGCCGCCCAGGTGTGCGAGGGCTGGACCGTCTGTCTCAAAGGCTTTTTTGTCTGAACGCTGTCAACCGAGGAAGGCGCATTGATCCCCCTCCGTCCCTCCGGACCGCCGCCCCACCTCCCGCCCCGCTCCGCAGCCTCAGATGTGGGGAGCTGCCAGCAACAAAGCCCTCTCGGGAGTGGGCGTGGGGCGTCGGGGAGGGGGCTCTCAGCACTAATAGGATAATTGTTTGCACTCCACAGGTGCTCGGCTCGCGAATGAGGTCACAACTCAAGTGTGGCTCTCCGGGGGGGGGGGGGGGGGGGAGAAGGAGACCGAAATTCCTTTTAGCATGGGAGACGCAGGGAACGCACACTCTCGTTTCGCCGGACACACACACACACACACACCTGCCGACGCGAAGGCCGTGACATATGCACCCGCACGTATGCATGCACGGAAACACACACACAGGCAATCACACACAAACACACGTGTGCACTCGCACACAAGCGTACATAAACACAAACATACATATGCACTAATACGCAAACAAGGACACACACACACACACACACACACGTTTACATACGTACACACACTCACATGCACACACATTTGCGCGAAGATAAAGAAACATCTGGATTGTGCAGAGGTCACATTTAAGTGCACTTCAGCCGATGCGGAGAGGGGTGACTGGAACGAGCTCGTTCAGGCACCACCTGGCCGGGACGGTGGAGGGCGAATTCGTGACGGGAGGAGGGGTTCTCCTGTACACTGGGGGGGGGGGGGGGAAATGGCTCTTAATCGCTGGAGGATTCCAAAATCCATTTACGAAGGAGGAGTGACTACACAGTAGTGGCTGGAGATTAAAAAATCCAGCTTTAATATACGTGTATATGCAATTATGGAAGATTAATGAAAGGGAGCAGGCTGTGGAAGTGATTGCCCTCCATTTCACAGAGATCTGCTCTCTCCTCTGAGGGGGCCCTCTGAATGAACCCTCTGCCAGCCGAGACCAGATCAGCGGCTAACAGCGCAAACATTTGGGCCTGTGAGCTCCCATCGGCCTGTGTGAGAGTAGGTAACAGTGCATGAGAGAGAGGGAGAGAGAGAGAGAGGGAAGGAGAGAGAGAGAGAGAGAGAGAGAGAGAGAGAGAGAGAGAGAGAGAGAGAGAGGGGGGGGGAAAGGAGAGAGAGAGAGACAGAGACAGAGAGAGAGAGAGAGAGGGAAGGAGAGAGAGAGCGAGAAAGTCACAGAGAGAAAGAGACAGAAAAAGCAGAAAGCAAGCAAAAGAAAGAGAGAGAGAGAGATGGAGAGCAAGGGGGAAAGAAATAAAAAAAGGGGGGGGGGGAATTAAAAAGATTTTTATTACCTTTGATCACACTGTCAGCTTGGATGAGCTGGCATCTTTTTTGTGTTCCCTTCCCGCGATCACAGAGAAGAGGTTCTCGTTGTTCAGAGGCCTCTGGCTAAACTTTACCGAAGACGATGAAGAAAAAAAGAAAGAAAGATGGCAGACGATTTTGTGCAGATAAGAAGCGCGATGAAGAACTGGCTGGGCTGTCCCGCAGTCCCCGTGCCATTGTTCTGGACCTGCGGAGAAGATCCATGCAGGTATTTGTGCTCTGACATTTCCTGAGCGGTTGGCCCGCTCATTGTATTTGACACCATTGACTACGGGATGAATAGAGATTCCTTGATGCTTTTTTCAGGCACATCCAGGTATTTACATTTACCAGCCTTGTTATTTTTTCTCTTTTCAGCAGGAAATTTGCACGTCCGGATAAGTTACAAAGATATCTTACATTTCAGACTGGCATCAAAAAGGGCTTTATGCAGTATGCATACAGTACTTTCAAAAGTAAAGAGATCTAAGGTGAATGTCTCAACCGTTAAGCTGGTCTTGCCATGAGGAAACTTATGTTTGTTGGTCAGGTGCCATATTAATACCGAGAAATGAACTGTTTCCTGTTATTATAAGTGTTCTGTTGTCAGTTGGTTCTCGGGGAGAATGGGGTGTATTGAATGGACTCCAGAAAGGACCAGGTTCAGTACCATGGAGTGAGAAACACTGTGTGAAAAAACACCCCTGCAACCCAAATCTGAGGAGCGGAAAGGATATGGGCAAAAACAACACTGCAGCCTCCTGTCTGACTTCAGATGTGTGCACACATCCACACATCCACACACACACACACACACACACATACACAGATACATGCACACACATGCACACATCCAGACACACACACACACACACACACATAGACACACACACACACGCACACACACACACACACACACATACACAGATACATGCACACACATGCACACATCCAGACACACACACACACACACACACATAGACACACACACACACACACACACACAGAATATTTTACCTTCAGAGAGAAAGGCCGTCCTGCTAAGATGCGGTTGTGGAGAAACAGACATGGCGACGGTGGCCAGGAGTCTCCGCAGCCTGTTCGTCGAGCGGCCCGGAAGACCAGGAGGAACGAGACGGGCCGCGAGTGTTTGCTTTAGTTTCTTTCGGATCAACAGTTTACCCATCGCTAATTGGAACACGCTTCCAGCAGAAAATACGACGACATCTGGAGGAATTCTCGAAATGCAGAAACGAGGGTTTCCTAGCGCGCGCCGAAGGGGCCGTGAAGCGGCTTCAAACGGCCGCGGCCCGAAGAGGGGCCAGATCAGACGGCGGGAACAAAGAGTGCCTCAGAGCGGGCCGCCGCGGCGCGGCGCTAAAGGTTACCCCCCCCCCCGGCACAGAGGGCCTTTCTCTCCCCCTCCCACCAAACATAATATACTGCCCCGGACCCCCCGACGCAGAGGGACACTGGGAGCTATCTGTGAATCAGTTTCGGCGTGTCAGGGTCAGAGCGGCTGGCCTTTTTTCCGAGTTGCACGCACACTGCGCTCTGAAAAGAATTCCTAAAAATCCTCGGGAACGGCCGGGAACGAGGCGGCCGTCAAAGACGGGGGGGCGAGCGAATCTCGTCAGCGGGTGATCGAATCAGCAGCGCGTCAGAGCGGGGGGGGGGGGGGTTTAGTGTAAATCTGCAAATCAGAGACGACCGCCTGCAATGCGGACGGATCACCCAGGTTTGTGGGACGGGGGGGGGGCGAAGGAGGAGGACGCCGGAAAAAACGGGGACGCGTGGCGGTGGCACGCAAAGCGAACGGAGGGTCACGAGGGCGGCGATATTCATCTTGCGGTTTCTCCGGGTGTCAAACGGCTGAAAGTGGGGTCTCTCCGTGTGCACGCAGACTCGAGGCTCAGAGCTGGCCGCTCACAATGTCTTATTTAAGAGGCGAAGGAAAGCCCCGCCCACCAACCTCTAACCCTCTTTCTCGCTCCCATGCTTTCGGGCTCGGCCCACTAGTAAATACTGTTATTATTAACGCTGCCTCACCTGAGAATTCCCCTCGCCCTCGCCCCCTCTCCCCCTCTCCCTCACCCCGCTTCCTGCTCACCCCCTCACCCTGTCACCCCCTGCCACCGCTCGTCCCCTCACACATTCCAGTGAAGGAGGGTGCCCCCACAGAAACAGCCATTTCCTTGCCCCTCCCAGCCCACAAAAGAAAAGCTTTTACTCATTAGTGGGCGACCTCTGACCCCCGGGCCACATTTTAAGAGGCTCTACTTGACTCCTGACATGCCCGTCAGCAATCAAAACATGCGTGTTCAGCGCGGGCTTATGGGTAATATCGATGTGGGCTGCGGTGGATGTGTTTCTGACGGCGGCCTGACGCGTGACGGACAGGTTCAGCGCTCTCCAGCAGCTTGCCGTGCGGGATGGGACGCTTGTCACGGGGACCCGTTTGGGAAGGAGCGTGAGAGGTACCCTGAAACCCTATCCCTGTTGGTGAGGCTCTTATCGCCTTTGGCAGGAAAGCGTTTGGAAATGCAGGTTTCCAGTTCCTGTCATTCGCAGCCGTTGACTGTGCTGAATTCATACGACTTAGGCAATCTGAAACGGTGTGCCTCCAATTCACTTGCTCTTTTCCAGTTCAGATACTCTTAAAGAGTTCTAATAGAGTTCATCTAGTTATGCTCCTCCCCTCCTCTCCTCTTCTCTCCTCTCTCTTCTCCCTCGTTTTAAATACACAAAGACAAATGCATGCACATACACACATACACACTCCCACACGTGCACTCACTCTAAATGACACACACTCAAACACACACACATTAATCCCCTACATAACACTCACACCACCCTCTCATGCACACACTCACACTCTATCATTCCCTCACACACACACACACACGCACACATGCACACACACACACAAACACAGACACACACACACACACACACACACACACTCACACACGCTCGCACGCATCTCTCTGAATCATGTGTGGTGTCGTTCGCTGCGCTGGGTGCAGTGTGCTGTGTGAGTTTGGGGTAGGGGTTTGGGTGCTGCATAGCGTGCTGCTCGGGACCTCCTCAGTGGGTAAGGTTATACAGAGCGCACTGACAGGCCTTGCCCCCGGGCTCAACGGTGCGGCTGTAGTACAGTAATAGCTCTTCATTGCTGACAGATGAATACACACCGCCTGTTTGATGTGGTTCATAATCTGGCTACGGTTTAGAAAGAGGATGTCTTCTGGAGGAGCAGGTTTATTTCAACAGACCATCAACAATGAGCAACCTCTTCACCTGTTTTCACTGGCTTTCCACGAACAACAGGATATCAGAGCACATACCTGCTGGATATTTGTAAACTTCTGAGATTAATGGCTCCTGTAATTTCAGACTTTATGTTCCACCTTGAAAAGGAAGAAGAAAAAAAAGATTTGTCACCACTGACAACACTGTGCTTAAAACAAATGTGAATTTGCTTGCAAATATTAATTACTTACGATAACATAAAACCTGAAAGTCATTGGCACGGACCGAATGCATGTTCTTCCTGTTGGGTTTTAACATTTAAAGTGAGTGTTTCCATTCAGTGTTTAAAAGAGAGGGGTAAGGGGGCGGGGGGGCCGAGGGGGGGGCATGTGACTGCTGTTGAAGAGAAGCAGACGGAGGCGGTGAGTAGGCTGGAGCTGTGGGGGTCTCGGGGCCTGCTCCTGTCCCCACCACCCTGCCCCTGTGTTTGGAGAGGGGTTATTTTCAGGCTCTCCGTGGTTGTTTACCATGAAACCCTACCCAGTAATAACCACGAGGAGAGCAAAGAGGGGACATGTGGCCACCAGACTCTGCTCTCTTTCCCTCTCTTTCTCTACTCTTTTTTCCCCTCTCTCTCTCTCTCTCTCTCTCACTCTCTCGACCTCTATCTCTCCATCGCTCTCGCTGTTTTTATGAAAGCGGTGTCCCAGTGCCAGAGCAGACATGTTTGGCTGTGCTCTCTTCTTGCACTGTAGGTCACTCGACCTCCTCTCCCTTAACTTTCACAACGTCCTGCTTCTTTTTTTTTTTTACGCCGTGCTGTAGGGTTCCTGGTGGCTTTGTACTTAGTGACCTACCCGTGCCATTCTCAGAAGAATGAAAATTACATGCTCTAACAGACAGTTATCATAAGGGTGGCAGAGTTGAGTGGTAACTCCCTTGAATGTGCTGCCCCCTAGTGGTTGACTGCACTGATTAAATACCTGCCTCCTACCCGAAACTGCATTGGTGAAGACCTGAAAAACATTTCTGACAGGCGTCTGTCTGTTCGTTCTGTCCATTATTACTGATCTCCACTTGAGGAAATGCCTCTCTCAAGTTGATTGCTTCCTTGCCAACAGAACTTATGCGATCTACGTAGGAAAATGAAAGTCTCCAAGGCTACTGTTAACCTACTACGAGGATCCAAAGCAGTTGGCTGACCATGAAGGCTTAAGACTCATTGTTTTGTATTTCTTCTCCAGTCAGTCCTGCCCTTCTGTTCCGGAGAAAGCCAGTTGTGCTGGGTTAACCATCTGCGATGGGGATCAGACGGAGACTGCTCCGCACATACGTAACTCGTGCACAACGCTGGTCGTGGAGAAAATCCTGCATCACCCCAGCCAATGTGTGTATGTGTGAGACAGAGAGAGAGAAAGAGAGAGACAGAGAGAGAGAGAGAGAGACAGAGAGAGAGAGAGAGAGAGAAGAGAGAGAGAGGGGAGAGGGAGAGCACATGATACTTGCAGCTGGGAGCCGTCAGATGCTTGAGCAACCGACAGAGCCAAAAAAAAAAGAAGAAAAAGAAGAAGAAGGAGGAGGGGGAAAAAAAAAGACCTGCAGCGCCCATGCCAAAACTGTGATAACTTCCATAATTATAAAAGCACATGAATGCAGTGGGATCCTTGGCAGGGAACCAGGGGGCCACGGGGTCAGCAGACACCTGCTTGTTTTGGCCCCGCTGCCCCCCCGGCCGATCTCGTAAGCCGAGCGAGGACTTGCACAACCTCGCAGCGAGCAGTTGCAGGCCAGGATCTGAGGGAAGGGGAGCCGGCCTCGGGCCTTAACCGTGAGAGCGCCGGCCCGCCGCTCGGGCCCGCGGAGGAAGACGCCCCGCGCTTTCCTGGGGCGTGGAGCCCGCGGCTCTGCCCCGGTCAGCGGCGCCGAATGGTGCGGCGTCATTGCGTCATGCGCTGCGCGGCGTCCAGCTGGAGAGACGGCAGATGTCGTTCCGGGTTCTCCAGCGGCCCGGGCCGGGCCTTTTTTTTGACGGTCCTGAGCATCACGGGTCAGATCCTGCAGTAAATCGCTCGTTATTGTGCCGCTCTCGCAGATTTCCGGCAACAACAAAAAAAATCGCAGCTGTGCAGCGCACTTGAAAAAATTCAAAAAAGGATAAATATCGGGGCGTGTTTTTAAATCCCCTTTTTTATTTTTATAAATGGCACATTGGTTATGTTCTGTGACCTGTGTCTCGAACCCACTGCCGCTGGTGGACAGTTAGCGAACCGCTCCCGTGCTGTGAGGTCTGCCCTGGAGTTTCAGAGCCGCAAAAGCGGAGGACTTTAAATGAGCTTGACTAAATGAGCTATTTGTGCATAAATTGACATGTGCAATTAGGGGAATGTACACAGTCGCCCTAGTCTGTTTGAGATCCGGTTTGGTTTCTTAACGGCTTCAAGATGCCGTGTTCTGTATTTGATTCCAGCTTAAATTGACTCTGACCATGTTAAATAATGTCAGCGCTTGGTACCTACTC
>NC_049201.1:9992739-10230239 GCF_013347855.1 Anguilla anguilla
GGGCGTCAGATTTTTATGGGCTTCCTAGAAGGCCTTTTACAGCGGAGACGGATCACCGACCTTCCCACTCCCTCTTGATCTGGTCCCGCACGTTGAGGTTGATGGTGATGTCAGCCCGGACTCTGGCGGGCCAGTTCTCGCCGATGTTGGGCTTGGCCACTTCCACGATGGAGAAGGAGAGGATGGTCTGCGCCATTCGGGCCCAGCCTCCGAAAACCACGCCCCCATACTCCGACTGCCTGCAAGGCGCGCACCAATACGCACTCAGAACGAGGGCTGCCACTCCCCCTTGCGCCTGCTGACTGTGGGTACGTGTGCATCACTAGTGTTTAACCCTTCGAAGAGCAGGTTTTTTGGAAAAAAAACTTCCAAGTCAGTGTTCTAGAACTCCATTGCTTTGAATTAACAGTAGCGACTGTTACATGAGCATTAGAATGTTCAGTTAAGAACATGCTAATGACATATTTGTGATCTTTCACCTTAAATGATTAATGAAGCACAGTTCCTCACAGCTGCACTGTTGAGGTCAGCCTGGTGTTGCACTGGCTCATGGTACAGCAAAGCAACAAAATTCCCAGAATTCCTTTAAACTGTTAGCACCTGGGGTCCAGAGCTCCCCCCAATACAACACAGTTTACAATCCCCAAAAATCCCCCCCACAGCTGCCAACAATCTCTGCACTGCTCACCATGGCTTCATGCGCGAGACCACGTCCTCGATGTCCTGCCTGATCTCGTAGGTGGACTCCAGGCGGAAGAGGTTGAAGTTCCTCAGGAGGTAGTCGTGCAGAGTGAGGAACTGCAGGTTCAGTTTGGGCAGAGCCAGGCAACCTGCGGATCCCACAGTCGATTGGGAGAGTCAGAGCGCACACGCTCAGTATTCGCCGAGCCGCCGTAACGTCTCACTGAGTAATATTTACAGAGCACGGCGCTACCACTCGCGCCGCTGCGAGTCTCTCCAGCACCCCTCATTAGGTTTCACTCTGGGACCGCAACAAGTGCTGCCTTAAGTGCTCTGGGAGAATCCATCTCAGCATAACTAAGTGGTCCTGAGGCAAGATTCGCAGGGCTAAGATAAACAGAGACTTTAAAACACTTCTTAAGGAGCTCAGGAAAGGATCACGGGAGACCCTCCCAGGCAGGAACCCCTACCTTCTCCCGAATAATACTCAGTAGGCACGATGTTCTCATCCCAGATAATCTTCTCCGTGGGGTACAGGGGCATCTGGTTTAGCTGCTCGATCTGGGAGGTTCGTCTCTCGTGGCGAGACACCTGAAACAAACGTTAGGGTCGCGTGTCAGAACTCACTGTGACCTCCCCTGTACAGGAACAGGAAATAAATGGGGGCGCACAGTAAAACACCACTTTGTGCAGTGCGCCCCAACCCCCAACCCCACCTCACCCCACTCATCCCCCAACCCCATCCCACCCCACTCATCCCCCAACCCCACCCCACCCCACTCATCCCCCAACCCCACCTCACCCGACTCATGCCCCAACCCCACCCCACCCCACTCATCCCCCAACCATACCCCACCCATATCCAAATTCAGAACCCCCTGGTCACAAGCCATTAGCTAACAGCCCTGCTGCTGGGCACTGTACTGCAGGTCAGGACAGTCAGTGGAGGTCTCTCGGGACAGTGCAGGGGCCAGTTTAAACAGCAGGCCATAAAAAACAAAGCACAATGCCTGGAGAACACTGTTCCCTGTTCCCCGCCGGGACAGAGGCAAGGGAACAGCACAAAATTAAGCTCAGCGGAAACGCAGATGCTCATGCCAATCCACTTACAGTCAAATGGAAAAAAAAAAAAAAATTAACAACAGATTTGTACTCTCATGAAAATATGGTCAGCTAGACAGGAGGAGAGCAAGTTAAAGATAATTTTAAGTGCAAGATTGTCCGAGCACATGGCTGTGGAGGGGATTCAGGTAGCCGCACTAAAGCTCCTGCTCTGATCCATTACTGTAATTGGAATTTCTCAACCAAAGGCACAGATTAAAGATATTTCATTTACAGCGATTTTCATTTAGATTTACATAATTACGCAAATGAGTTCTGGGCCCCCATCCCCTCCCCAAGTCCATCATCCCTCTCACAGAGAGAGAGAGGCAGCGAGAGAGAGGGAGAGAGAGAAGAGAGGCAGAGAGCAAGAGAGAGAGGCAGAGAGAGAAACCGAAATAGAGAGAGAGACAGAGAGGCAGGGAGCAAGCGAGAAGCAACGAGAGCGGGGGAGAGAGAGAGGCAGAGAGCACAGAGAGAGGGACAGAGAGAAAGAGAAAGAGGCACAGAGAGATAGCGATAGAGAGAGAGAGAGAGAGCGAGCGAGAGCGCACACATTCACACCTCCCGGGCAGACCTCTGACACAGCTGAATTCAGCTGAGCTCAGGACAGGAGGCTCGTGACCGGAGGGTCAGTTTCAGATCCCGGGCGGGTATAAGGCAGGCCTCTGATTATACGCCTCAGGCCCCTGCATTGCCCGGCAGCAACGAGTACAAAAATCATCAACAAATACGAGTCTTTTTAAGGGCCGTGAAAAAGCACCAGTAGCCTGGGCTCGCAATTCACAGGTAGGACACCAGCACTGTATTATTCAGCAAGGTACGTGACCTCAACTGCAGTACATATCCAGCCGTATAAATAGATGATATGCAAAGTACTCTAGAACAGTTGCCCTGGAAAAGTGCATCTACTCAGCAAGCAACAAAAAAATCCCCATATATTTCCATTTAACTTTGTAGTAGCATACCCATAACCTGTAAAATGACTGTAAAAATCTTACACTATACCAAAAATACACTGCACCTGCCAAAGAACATTTTCAGATTCTTGTTTGCAACCTGCTTTGCTGTCATATTTGCCTTGGCCACAGACACGAGAGCACAGTCTTTGAAATTTCAGCTGCCAAGGGCAACCCAGGTCACGCAAATCAGTGCTCTGTCATTGGCTGAAACAATATGAAATAATACCTTGAGATAATTATTGTGCTCTCCTCCTCCGCCTTTTTTAAAAGGGCCAAAGTACATCATTAACCTAAAAGAGGTCAGGCTTTTAACTCCTGATGACAATGCGGGGAGGGCCTGTGAATTAGGGCAGGGGTTTCCGGAAGGGTTCGGCAGACAGTAAGGGGGGGGGGGGGGGGGGTTAAGCGGACTTGCAGACGACACTTTAAGCCGGGAGCTGTGCTTGTGTCCCTTTAATACTGCTGTCCACTCACTGACAAACCAGAACAACAGTAGATGCATTTCAAGGTCAAATTCACAAACAACAGATTGCTAATAAGACATGCTAATCCTAATACGCTGTATTTGTTTTGTGGGCAAACAATCTATTTAATCATTGGTTCTACACATTATTCGGCCATCCTGTGAGCAACAAACAGCTTTGCTCGATCAGAGGGTCTTTTATCCATCACCTACCAGAAGTTCAAGGAGGACCTCGTTCTCATAGGTCGTGTCCTGTCCGTCAGGCAGCTCGGGCAAGAGACAGAGGTACGATGCCACCTGGTGGAGAGTGTTGGGACTGCGGGAACGAGAGAGAACAGCGGGATTTCAGAAACCTCGGCAAACCTCTGTGGGACGTTGCGGCATCCGAATGGCTGCGACAGTCGGGGAAAGGCGACGTTAGCGCCTGCGAAACGCGAGCCGCCTCTCGGTTGCTCGTCCCCGGACGCTCGTTAATCCTCGCGCCGCTCTGACGCAGCGGCCGTGCGGCGTCGGCAGGGCCGCAGAGGCGCGGCGCAGCAGGATTATGAAATCAAACCCAATTTGCATCTCTCCGCGCTGGGCGGAGCGCGCTGAGCACAGGCACAGGGTAATCAGACCCGCTTGTGATGACACAAGCGCTTTGTGCCTCTGACGCAGGCCCCCCCTCCCCTCCCCTCCCCATGACAGGTGTTGTGATCCGGAGCCTCCTGCGTGACTGATGCTCGCGTCGGTGGTGCACAAACGGGACGTGCGAGCGTCCGAGGGCCAGGCTCACCCCACCCCCGCCCCACCCCGAAAACGCTCACGTCCAGTTAGGGTGAGTGGCTGTCCTCAGATCAGCCCCTAGATGTGCCACGGGGCAGGACACCAGCCCTCAGTGCCAAATAAATTAAAGGACAGCATCCGCGTGTCTCCTGATCTCAGGTCAGCTAATGACCCTTACCTCAGCAGAGCCGCTCACCCTACGCAAAGCCGAATGTCAGCTCGGATGCCACGGCTTTCCGTCAACCCCAGAGAGCCCCGACCCAAGCACTATTTAAAACCTCCAGCCATGTGACAGTGTGCTGTGCACTTAACTGGGGGACTTGAAATACAACAGAACACAGCAGGGCTGATATACTGGGTCAAAGGTCACAGGTCAGGTGGGAGCGTGAGGCGGTATGACAGAACGTGGGAACACCAGAGAGAGAGAGAGACAGAGGAAGAAGGAAGAGAGGGGGAGAATGAGAGATGGAAGAAGGGAGAGAGGGGGAGAATGAGAAAGGGGGAAAGGGGGAGAGTGGGGAGAGTGAGAGATGGAGAGGAGGAAAGACAGAGAGAGGCAAACCACTGACGTGACCCGACCAAACACAGCTGATCAAACAGCTCGCTCTGGAAGCCCCTGTAAATCCACTGAACACACGCTGCATGCTTCTATCTGGACCCAACAATGCAGCGCAGCCTTTGGGCTCTACGCAAGCCTAGAGCTAGTTTTGCATTCTGCCCAGCGCTCCCTATGAAACGCAGATAAACACAGGGAGGGAAGCATCTGCTCAACACCGTAAGAAGAGATGTGAAGGTTCAGCAGCAGGAGGGCAGAACGGGTCAGCGGCGCTACAGTTCATTCTGATGACACGGGGGAGAGGCTGGACACACATGAAGGGCATCGCGCGCACACACAGACTCCTCCCTGAGTTACGAGCACATGTAAGATGTGCACGTGAGACACAGACAAATTATACATGAGATATCGACACACTCAAGTTCTGAAGGTATATGACATATGGACACGGCTGAACAGCACGTGTACATGAGATGTGGACACACCCTGAATTGTGAAGGTGCGTGTTGACATACCTGAGGTGTATGTGTATACGAGACGGGTACATACCTGAGGAGTGTAATTATATGAGACTGGCACATACCTGTGGTGTATGTGTATAAATGTGTATAGACAGGTACATACCTGTGGTGTATGTGTATATGAGATGGGTACATACCTGTGGTGTATGTGTATAAATGTGTATAGACAGGTACATACCTGTGGTGTATGTGTATATGAGATGGGTACATACCTGTGGTGTATGTGTATATGAGATGGGTACATACCTGTGGTGTATGTGTATATGAGATGGGTACATACCTGTGGTGTATGTGTATATGAGATGGGTACATACCTGTGGTGTATGTGTATATGAGATGGGTACATACCTGTGGTGTATGTGTATATGAGATGGGTACATACCTGTGGTGTATGTGTATAAAGGGGGAAAGACGGGTGCATACCTGTGGTGTATGTGTATAAAGGGGTATAGACGGGTGCATACCTGAGCTGGCCGAACAGCTTGGTGAGGGAGTCCCGTGTGTCCACGGCCGCCACGTTGGACAGGGCGAAGTCCTGCAGCTCGGGGAAGTGAGCGAAAGCCGCCCTCTGGGCCAGGGGAAGAGATATGAACACATCAGCGCCCTCCTCGTTCAGATAAATCACACACACACACACACACACTCGCACACACTCGCACACACGCGCACACACACACACTCACACACACTCACACACACTCACACACACTCACACACTCACACACGCACTCACGCACTCACGCACTCACGCACTCACGCACGCACGCACGCACGCACGCACGCACGCACGCACACACACACACACACACACTCGCACACACTCGCACACACTCGCACACACGCGCGCGCACGCACACACGCACTCACGCACTCACGCACTCACGCACTCACGCACTCACGCACTCACGCACTCACGCACACACGCACACACGCACACACGCACTCACGCACTCACGCACACACGCACGCACGCACGCACGCACACACGCACACACGCACACACACGCACACACGCACTCACGCACTCACGCACTCACGCACGCACACACGCACGCACGCACGCACGCACACACGCACACTACTGGATGAGGGGGAGTGCCTGTGATTCATTAGCTTCCTCCATTACCTTCAGCTGATCTGCATTTAAACTGGGCTCCGACTCAGCGGAGGCAGGTGCGGCGTTTCGCTCGACGACCGTCGCCGCGACGCGAGCAACCTTTTCCATTTCCCTAATTGAATTTATTAATCCAACATCTGCCCGCGCAGCCACTCTTCCACGGGGAGCGGATTTTAATCAGACCGGGGGCTCTCCGCGGATGCGATTAGAGAAAGCCAGGGACGCGGGGCCAAATTGAGCGATTACGGTACGAACGCAGACGCCGCCGCCCGTGGTCCCCAAAGCCTCGGTGCACTGGAGCTCAGCGTAAACACGCAGGACGCTCGGGCCCAGACCGCTCAGGGGCGGAGCCGCCGATGCCTAGCCTGTGCCGGGGGGCGGGGCCTGTTTACCTGGAGGGAGGTGATTTGCTCGTAGTGCAGCGTGGTCATCTCGTTCTCCGTGAGGGCGATGCCGGTCTGGTCGTTGATCTCGAAGCCCGTGTAGAACTTCAGCATGTCCAGCAGCTGCAGGGACATGACACGTAGCGTTAGCACGTCATCCATGTATACATTTAACCCATTAAGGTGTAAGATCACAAATACGTGAATAGAATGCTCTTAACTAAACGTTCTAATGCTGATGTCACAATCAATACTGGTATGAAAGTAATAAAGTTCTAGAACACTGACATAGAATTCTGAGGGGGAAAAAAACATTCCAAAAAACTACTCTTCCAAGGGTTAAAACAACATACTCATGCAACAAGTTAGATCTCTGCAGTAATCTTAGTTCTGAGATGCAAAAGGGTGCTGCAATGCAGGCTTTTCAGTGTTGCCTTTTACGGTAACTGTATTACTTACATCAATTCTTAAAGCAGATGACTAAGAGATGCATCACGGAATGTACTGCGTACAGCACTTCCTTCATAAAGACCGTAAGACGACTAGATATTTCTCAATTACTTGCAACCTGTTAAGATCTGACAGTAAAGATTAAGGATGCGCATGAAACTCCAGACTCATCATTTCCTCACCTGGCAGAAGAGATGCCCCTCTCTCTCTCTTCGGGGGAGGTTGGACAGGTGACAGCTGACCACCAGGTGCGAGTCGTCCAGCACGGTGTTGAACCAGCGCCGCGTTGGGAGCAGAGCCTGTCAGGACGTGGAGGGGGAAATCAACACCACAGATGCACCTCGAGGCATTTCTTAGCATGCAATGTACATTTTGTGATGTCATTACTATTGGGTTATGATGGACATGCTCTGACTCCATAGAAGTAATGAAACATTCTAACTATGAACAGAGTGCATTTATGGATGCAAAATGTTGTAACAACTTTCAACTTCAGCGATGTCACATCTAACAATACTAAGGAATTTGAAAGCTTGCTTATTTTCCAATTAGATTTATGGACAATACACATTTGGGATTAGGCCGATTCAACGTTGGGACAACTTGAGCAGACGAGTACCCCACAGAACCGGTACTTGAGAAAGAGGGCACCAGAAGAGCTACTATCAATGAGCCTCAGTCAGCTAAGGATACACTATAAGGTACAAAAACCGCTGGAGCAGTCAGATTAACAAATTTTTAAAAAGCTTTCTCGACAAAAACATTTCAGACAACAATGGGCAGAATGAACTTTGCTTCAAGTTCAAGCCCAATGAAAACAACGAGAAGACATATTTCACACATCGCTTGCATATTTCTCTGGGGGCTGAGTGTTGCAAAGGAAAGCCAGACGGCCACGCCAGACAGAGATATTAAGGAGCCTTCCTACTGCCGCAGCACAATAACACTAGATCCCCTTTCAGACGGGCTGCTACAGGAACAGCACAGTGTTTCACACGGCTGGGTCATAGCAGGACAATCAGAACGGTGAGAAGCAGTGCAGAGGGGTGCCATTCTTCCCACCGAATAATCAAGAGGCCCTCAATTAACAAGATTAAGTGCAAAGCAAGGAAATCAAGTTTGCGTGAAGCTGCACTACATAAATCATTATTCTAGCTGCACAGCTTGAACGTTGAGTTGTCTGTAATTACGTACGAAGACAAGTAACAGCTAATTTGACTCAGATGTTGTCCCTATATAATAAACATATTCCACATTCAACACATATACACAAACACGAGTACATTTTTTTCTTTCCCCTACCTCGAGGTCAATCATGAGCTCGATGAACCTTTCGCAGTAATGCACCTTCTCCATGGAGATGGGCCCTGAGGGAAAGAGGAGAGCTCGGACCAGGTGCTTCACACGGACCAATCACAAACAGCAGAGTTAAGACCATCACGCTAAGAGCCAGAGATGGGGGGGATCTGAACTTTGACATTTGAGACAAACGAGTGCGGACATGGGCCGGCCCCCGTGCTGAGCATCCCTGTCGAGCCGAGGAGCGACCTCAGCACCGAGGCCCCGCCCTCTCTCGCTCGTCTCGAGCAGAGGCATGCTGGGAGACGGGGCCTCGCTGGGCGACTCGTGTCCCCCCCCTGACAGGATGGATCAGAGTCTTCCCCCAGCGGGACGTCCCCCCGCTGAGCGTCAGGACGCTGGCCTATTCTTACAGTGCAGGCGGGGGCGGCCTCGTCGCCCTGCGTTACCGCGCGACACAAACAGCAGAACAGCCGTGAGTAGCCTGCGGCTGGGACCAGCGTTCTCAAAGGTAGCTCACACCACCAATAAATACTCAACTAAAAGCACAGAAGGCATGGAGAGTATTGGAGCAGGACATGCTCACATCTGCACAAGTGTGATGAAAATGTAATTCATGAAGGGGGAATATAATGTACACATACATGGTATCTATGCTTTCAGTGACTTAATATCAAACTAACAAGCAAGGAAGACTGTAGGTACCCTGATGGGACACTGCAGACCAGGGGGTGTCCAATCATATGTGAAAAGGGCCAGTGCGGGTGCAGGTTTTTGTCTTAACCCAGCACCAAAACACCCAATTCTAACCAAGGTTTTGATAAATCAGGTGCTGTAATTCTGGATAAGATCGGACACCCCTGGTGTAGACTGAATCATTGTTCCGGCAGCAGCGAAACAATGCATGGGTAAATTTTCCTTTTTTCATTTAGCTATCCCAATCAGAAGTAGCCATTACTAGACATCCGATTGTACAGTAAGGGCTGCTGTTTGCATGACATGATGGATAACTTGCCCTCACCGATGACACCTACGCTGCAATTCAGCAATTATAAAACCATAAATCACAAAGCCTACCGGACGGCGAGATTGACGTCAGAACTCCCAGGAATTTCTTAATGAGCAACGAGAGAAATGTCCTCTCCTTATTAGCCCTGGAAAACAAAGGACATGCAATTAATAATGGGGAGAGTCGTTTGTTTCTTTCTGTTAAACAGCAGCGAATAAGCGCGCTGTGGCAGGGTCACGGGGTCAGGACAAACGGCCTTACTGCGCGGCCGCCTTCTCGTCCATCTTGTCATAGTTCTTCTTGACGGACTTCCACACTTTCTGCAGCTTCGGCACTTTCTTCAGTTCCAGCTGGAGGCGGGACTAAGACAGGAAATGCAGGAGGATTCTTAAACGTTGCTGAACATATAACATAACATAACATAACACAATGACGAGAACAGGCCATTCAGCCCAATGATGCTCGCCATTTTCCTAAGTAAATTAGTGCTTGAGACAAGGAGCATCAAGAGTGACATTTAATCTGCAGATACGCATTTAAAAAAATTATAACATAAAACTGTTGCTCACCTTGCTCAAAATATCAAAAACATAAAAGACCAAATATGTTTACCAAATACTGCATATCCAATATTTGCTGTTCCTGCATGTTTTGAAGGCCTAATAAAATCACCCGCACTTACAGGCAGCAGACACGTCCACATGCGTGGGGAGAAGAGCCGCAGCACTTCCTCCCTGATCAAGTCCACTTCCTGTGGCAGAAAAAAAAATGAGCCCACCATGGGTATAACACACCATGTCCTGAGGTTCCTTTGAATGAGAACTCAAGTTCTCTAGATAAAGGATTCAGAAAGCAAATGAGACACTGAGAAAAACTGATTTATAACCACAACTGGATTGTCTTCTGGGGTGGCTGCAGAATTCATGAGTCATTTTATGACTATTATGTAGATTCTAATAATATAAGAGTTTTATGCCAACATTTTTTATAGGGACCACACCACTGCATCCCAAGTAGTAGATGTGCTCTTAAATTATTTATCAACGTTAGCACACATCAATTTTTAGGGGCGAATGCTCTGAAAATGGGAACAATATAGAGCCCTGTGTAACATAAATAACATTTGGATTATGGAAAAGTAATGGCTATATGTAAAAATGCAATTAATGAGGTTAAGTAATTTTCCCTCATTAAAAAGACCATCCCTTCACAAACGGCAAAACTTAATCTCTTAAATTAACATAAGAAGAGAAGTTCGCCAATGGGATGGAAATAAATTAGAAATATAAAATAATTCCTATTAACTCTCACCACATTTATTTTTTGTTCTAAGGAAAAAGAGTACTTCAGTTTGGGCTGGGATTGCAGCATACTGCTTAAACTCAGTGGCCACCCGGTGGATTGGCAGGTGTAGGCAACCCTGATCCAAATTCCTTTAAATGAATTAATTCAACTAAGGCTGCTGAAGAAGCTGTGAGAATCATTAATTATTTATGTTCAGACACAAAGGCAGAGCATCTCCCAGTCCCAGCACCGAGGCACAGGCCCAGTGAAGAGTTTCCTCCCGCACGTACCAGACTGTTGAAGCAGTGATCGAGGAAGAGCAGCAGCACCGTCTGTTCCCGGAGGGAGAGGCTGGCGTTTTCCTCGATCAGCGACGCCTCCATCACACACTTGAAGAAGTACGGAAAGTGCTCGGGTTTCTTCTTAAAAACCTGGGAACCAGAAATTGAGGAAATGGTTGGACAAACGCACACTGCATATAAAAGAAAAATTAAACAGATGTATGTAAAAAAATATATATACATTTTTTAGAAAAATGTAATTAGCCATCTAGAAAACATAAGTTGTCTCTCGTTTTGTAAAAAAGAAAAAAGAGTTGCAGCCAGATACTAAGCTGCAATGTTTACAATTTCACCTTGTAACACTTCTGTTATAAAGATCCACACAGTATGCGCAGTGTTCACTCTTATTTATAGGAATATCACATATTTTCAATAGACAACAAATACAATTTGACAACATATACAATCCAAAAAGTATATCCAACTTAAACCAATTATAGAAAATTATCACAAATCATTGAGCATCTGGGAAATTGATGCAAGCATGTGCGCACACACACACACACACACACACAACAGTAGAGGGGACCACCTTATCTGTAAAGCACTGAAATCTAAATGGCACTATAAAAAAACAATACACCATGATAAAAACTGATTTGCCTGATTAATTCTCCAACTGGCTCCATTACAAAATGTGCACAACAAACCAACACAATTACTTACAACAGCACAACTTGAAGGGGGGGATCTGGTTAGCACTAAATGGTGCTAAATCCACAACTGCTTTCATTATAATTATACTCCATTGTCATCAGCTTAAAAAACGACAACATAAATCAAGCATAACACCTGTAGAGAACAGTCTCTTACCTCCCAGGCAGGAACATTCTCTCTGAACTTTTCATTGACAATGCAGCAGATGGTCATGAGATAGGCGTAGCTGGACACTTCCGGGGCGTAGTTCACCCACAGGTAATTCTCCAGGTACTGACTGAGACACAGTACAGACTCACATCACATCACTGCTTTCCAGTTCTAACTCAGTAGTCAACAATTCAAAAATAAATTGACACTTACCTGAACTCCAGGAGCATGATTTTCCTAATTGCAAACCTGGGAATAGTATCAGAAAGAGCAATAAAAATCCAAAACCACAAATAATTACTGACATTGCTACAGTACTCCAAATTGCAGTAAGCGACTACACAAGTCTTTCTGAAGTTTACCAAACAACTATTTTAGAATCACAGCAAAAGGCCTGGCAAAATTCTGCTTGATTGGGCCAACTCACTTGGACTGCAGAATTTCCTTCTGGTAGATATCCTCCATGACCTGTGTAAGGATAAATCACCATGCATCAGTGTTATAACAATTACAGTGTCATGGTCAGTGAGATATATATATAAAAATATTAAATAAACCTACCTTTGGATCAAAGGGCAGTTTATTCTTGGAATGAGGTGCCCAGTATTTATTTGCCAGCTGTATTAAAATAATTACAGGTAGTTATTTTTTACATGAGATGAAACGTGTCATGTCCTTTAAAAAAAAGAAAAAAAGCACTTGGCAGTGATGAAAATTTGAAAGCAAGAACAATAACATGACAAATGCAACCAAAACCTCAAATGACAGATACATCAATGTCAATCCACGCTATATTACTCTGCACAAGTCAATGACCGTCGGTAAAACCACTGTGTACCTCGGTTCAGTAAACAAATACGGAAAACTTGCAAACGACTCAAAGGCGACAGGAAGTCAGTACAATAAACTTGAAATGAAATGATACATGTACTTTAATCAGACTTAATTTGATGGCATATATAACTGACACATCGCCTGAAAAACAGAACTTGAACGTTGAACATTGGTGACTTCTTCAAGTCTGGGTACCTGTGTAACATATTCTGCATTGATTTGGGACACAGACGGCGCAGACGTCTTCTTCATGTACGTGACTTTCTCCATGTTTCCGAAACAGACTGTCTGAAATCAAAGAAACTCGGTAAACGTGTGCGCAGTATATAAAACGCTAATTGACAAAATAAATTTACTGACAAGACATGAAGTTCTATGCATGTTTCCTCATCTCCTTCTAACGGAAGGCGTCTGATATGCATTTTGGTTGCCACGTACAGTTTCAATCCATGTGCTATCCTCGGTGCTCAATTGGTTACACTAGCAGGTCAGCTAGATGTTTGGCTAGCTAAAACTGTATAGCTATATAGCATTTGTACAATTGTAACATTTCGCTATGTTGCGTAAATAAAAGTAAACACACCTGTTGGCTACGTAGTTAGCTAGCTAGCCAATTTCAAAATATGGTCATCAAGTTAGTTAGCTAGCTAGCCTAGGGTAGGGTAGTTAACCACACCAGAACCTGTTAGCTAACTAAGCAGTTAGAACTTTGCCTATCGTCATGTAATGTTTCTACAAAGGACAATACAACAAAATATGACAACAAGAAAACTTACGCGGACGAGTTCAAAATCCCCCGGTAACTTTACATGTAGCCTTGTTGGCGGTAAGCACTCAGTGCAAACTAGATAAAGCAACCAGCATGCTACTACAAAACATTCACGTTCAAACGACGCGTTCCGTGCGATGCACTTCCTGTGCGCAATTTCATGTGTCCCCCTCCAACATAGAGAACACAATCAGTTCCAGTATATTTCGCATCTTGAACAATGCTCTCCAATAGTTTGAATGCGTTGCGAGTTATTTTCGTTCCTTAATTTCATTTATTGTTTATACATGTTCTGAGCTGTAAAATGTTAAATCACAGAACTGGTCACGAGGACTGTTTCAACTTATAATTTATAAAGGGCTATATCTCTGGGTCAGGGGGTGGCATTCCAACACCTAACTCAGCTCATTCAAAATTGTATAACAGTGGGAACAAATTCAATGGACTTGTACACCAACAAACTAGATTTGGAGATGTTTTAATCAATTGGTTAAAACCTAATGACCACTAAAGCTGCTGAAGAATGTCTTTGTGGTGGTCTCATAGAAGTTTGAGAACTCAATACTGTATCAGATCCTTCAATAAACTGTCTTTCAATCTTTTTCAAAAGCTTAATGTAAACAACTCACTGCAAACAAGACCTGGCGATCATATAACCTGGGTCACTCTAACACAATTCAAATGTTTATTGAGCTAGTATTTTATGCATCCCGCCATTCTCTGCAAATTCATCTTGATTGTCTTTTAGTGGTGCCAGGGCGGGGTTATCCAAATTGGCGTTTTCAATCTCTCCTCAGTGTTCATCCATAATAGTTCTGGTTTTGCTGCCTCTCTTAAAGAGGCTTTAGCCCATCTATACTCTCAGTATTTTTGTAGTTAATTATCCATTTCTTGTTTCGGCTTGAGGTATGATTGGGATCAGTTACCTTTCTGAAAGATCCATTTGCAGCCTGGCAGAGCCAAGCAGATTTTAGCCAAAATAGCCTTAGCACTTGCTGGATGATTTCATTGACCTTAAAAAGAGCCTGAGGTCCAGTACATTCAAAGAAATCCCACAAATAAAGATTGTGATCCTATTCACAGTTTGTATGACTTTATTTTCAACATGTCCTTCTTCTCACACTAAACCCACTGTTGGGTTTGGACTCTTTGGACTCATCTGAGTGTAATACTCAATTCATTTTTGTTGAATTTTACTTAAAATCACTATTAGGGTTGTGAAAAACAGTGACACATCTTTTTGGGAATAAAAGAATACTTGTCAAACACCAACTTTCTCTGAGCAACTGTATTTGCATAAAATAATACAATTTTTCATTTTTTCTCAGCATAGAACTCATATCAATCATTTTATACAGTCATCTGGGTATGAATAAATTTGGAGTGCAACTCATGCATTCACAGGTGTGTGGGAAATATAAATGTCAAATCAAATACTACACTGAACGTTGAAGGTTGAGAAATGTATTTTATACAAAACATTAATATTTGTGCAATTCATATATTTTTTTACATTAATATTTGTTCATTGCGAACCACATCTGTATGAAGACCTGATTTGGATGGTTTCTGGTAAGTGCATCTGGCCATAACAGGGGCTGACTATTTTTAACCAGATCTCATGAATGTGGCCAAAACATTTAAAGAAGACCCATTTTTGTCACGGGACAAAGAGGGGCTTAGAGTTGGTCCTGGGTCCCATGACGTATGCTTGACTTTTGTGTTGTGTATTAGTTTCACTTGAGAGAGTTTGAGTTGTGGAGATAATTTGAGTTGTTCTTTTTCACAGTCACAGGTTGTTGCAAACAGATGTTTTTTCTGACAGCCCCTTAAATAAGTAATACAAAAATGTACTTCACTTTATTGAGTAAGTGTTCTTTTTAGGTTCATAAGTGGCTACAAGTAATGGAACATGTACTTAACTTTGACAGGTGGGAGAAATTAGGGAAAATATGTTAAATAAACAACCACGTTCATATTCACAAACACAGACCCTATTTTTGTAGCACCTTAAATGTAAATACGTCACATAGAGATAAGTGTTAAGTTAAAAGCTCAATCACAGCTCTGCTGGAGCAGGAAAAACAGGTAGCTTAGGCAGGCAAGCATGATTACATGATTTCAGCCCTGGATCCTCTCAATAATAAAAACTATCCAAAAACAAGAAAAAAATCTAATAATAAAGGACATTTGCGACATAAATATATTTTTATATTCTGAAGTGAATTAAATGAATGTTAAAATACAACAAGCAAGGTCAGATAATCATGTACATTTGAGATATCTTTATAATCTTGGGACTCAACTATCCAAACAACTTTCTTCCTCCCAAATAGTTACAACTCTGATTTGGCAATTATAACATTACACACATAATTTTTTTTTAAAAGTTACATACAAAAATATTGCATTAATTTATTCCTGATGTCAATTTTTGCAAGTCTCTTGAAATCTAAACCATGTAAAGAACACGGAAGACACGCTAAAATTAGTCAGGTAGTATTTTGACATTGCACGTCACATTTTACATCACATGAGGTAAGGCAATTACCTACAGTATCAAAGATGTGTCAGAATTGTTATTCTATTTATGACTGAGCTCATGTGTTTTCAAATGGCCAGACTGAGTGAAGGTCTTCTTGCAGATAGAACATCTGTAAGGCCTCTCACCGGTATGGATAACATAGTGTCTTTTCAGTTTGTAGGGAGACCTGAAGTTCTTGAAACATATGGCACATTGATAGAAGCTTGACTGGGAGTCGGATGGTTTACTTTCAGAAGAACACTTGTGCAGTTGCAGCCTCCTCTTTGTGACAAAGGACTGGCTGCAGTCCTCACAATTGAACAGCCCACCGAGAGGCTCGCACCAGTATTCGTCACAATGTTCAGACTCCAGGGCTACCTCCACACCTGCAACTTGACATTCCTGTCCATTTCCGACATCTTCGCTCATCCCATAATTAATATGAGTCTCAGAGATGTCTTTCATCACATGTGAGTAACTGAAGTCATGTCTGTCATCCCCGCTGTCTATTATTTCACTTGAAAATGAACAATGGTCTTCTGACATCTTATCGTGAACTCGCTGGTGAACCTTGAGATGCGCTGCTTGCCTGAAAGCCTTATCACAGATGGAGCACTTGAAAGGTCTCTCTCCTACGTGGATCAAGTAGTGCCTTTCAAGTTTGGAAGGGGACGTAAAGCTTTTCTGACACTCAGAACACTTATGGTCTCTCTTGCTTTGTTTGATCTTGAGTTCTAATTCAGCATCTGGGATTATATGCAGTATTCCGATTGATCCTGAGGCTATGTTCTCTGTCAAATCGTCTGAACTGTCATTTATAGCTAGGTTGTGGTCTGTGCTGGTTTTGAGTGGATATGAGGTACAGTCTGGCAGATGCAATGAATCTCTTTGCTTTGCCTCTTGAACTGGAGTGGTAGAGAAATGTGCTTCAGAAGCCAGATTCTGTGAAGGATAGTCCTCTCTGTGATCAAACCCGTGTCCATCGTCCATTTGCAGCACCTCCCTGAATATTTTCCCTGTGTGAGTCCGTTGGTGACTCTGCAAATGACAAAGCTGTCTGAATGACTTATTACAGACACTGCATTTGAAAGGTTTCATTCCTGTGTGAATGAGAAAATGTCTTGATAGTTTGTAAGGGCTTTCAAAGCTCTTCAGACAAACTGTGCATTGATAGGCTTTTCTAGTGTGTTTTACTTTCCTCACATACATGAAGCCGGAGAGACCAGACATGTCCTTGTTCACTGAACTGATGTTATCACTGGTATAGTCAGGCGTTACGGGATACCAACTGTCCATCACTGGCTCAGTAGTAGTAAAATGAGTGCTCTCATCACAGACAGCTAATTCTTGTTCATCTTGTTCTTCTGACTGCCTTGTGTTACTCAGATTACATTGGCCAGAATCTCTCCTATCTTTGTGTGTGCACTGGTGTGAATTTAAAAGAGATAGTTGCATAAATTCCTTTAAGCACAAGGGACACTTTGATGGTTTGTTCTCTGTATGAGTATGAGAGTGCCGCTGCAGCTGAGAAGACGAAGAGAAGCACTTTGAACACACAGGGCACTGGTAATCTTTTCTGCTCAAACGGCTAATTTCCGAGTTCCCATTAGCATGCCATAGTTTGACGGGAGATTTCACTCCTGCACTTTCATCATTACTCTCTATAATTACACAGTCCGACTCTTCTTGATCAACTGGGGGAAATCTATCCCAGTTTTTCTCATCGTCTTGAGTGCTAGGTAGAGCTGATGTACTGTGCTGAAACCTGGAGTTTTGGATACTACCATTAAGGGAAAGAATGCTGCAATCGGAGTCTCCTTTTCCTCTTCGAGAGCTTTTTCTATCGGTGTCAAAACCTTCTTGTGAAGCCTGATCTCGTGCATTGCTTTTGTTTGGGCCTGATACCATACCAGTTTCCAGGGTGGGATTCTGAGGGTGAGTGGAGGAAACACAGACTGGCTGATTCACTGCCAAGTTGACTTTCTGATCCTCTTCTTCTAAATCACAATTCAGCTGCTTTTGGCAGATTTCATTCTTCGTGGGAAAACAGTTTTCTACTGGATGAGTTTCTAAGTGAATGAGATAGTGTGTTTTTAAGTTGCTTAACTGTCTAAAGGTCCTGTAACAAATGTTACATTTAAAAGGAGTCTGAAGCAAGGGAACAAGTTTAGAACTCTTTTGCTGTGATGGGGCACTATCGTACTGAGTGTCTTGGAAGGCTCCAGTGTTCATTTCTGCATCTATTTGATTTTCATGCTCCTCCAGCACTACTCCAACAGCACAGATATCATCATCTACAATCTCTTTGCCTGGCAACAGATTTGAGCCTGTTTTTAATACAGAACTAGTCTGAGGAACACTGGAAATAATGCACTCTGCTTCGTCCTGCTCTCTGGATCTGCTTGTGTGAATCTCTTCCTTCTGCACGGTTTTTCTGAAAGCCCTCCACTTGTTGTGGGTTTGCTGGTGAACTTTTAGGTGTATGGCTTGTCTGAATGTTTTTCCACACAGAACACATCGGTAGGGTTTCTGCCCAGTGTGTATCAGGTTATGTCTCTCAAGTTTTGAAGGGCTTGTGAAGTATTTGAAACAGATCAAACACTGATGTTTTACATTGCCACGATTCCTCCCATGACTAAAAACAGTGTCATGGTCCAAGACTGCTTCAGAAGATGCATGGTTAAGGCTCAGTTTAAGAGGTTCACCTGTTTCTTTTTCAGGAGTCTCCTGTTGATGAGGAAAATGAGAGTCTACGTTTGTTACTGATGAAACATTATCTAACATATTTTTATGTAAGGTAAATGTGTCACTATTCTCAAAATTCTTTTTCTGTTGAGTTATTTTAGGCCGATTATGGGTGAGGATATGGAATTTCATGTGTGAAAGCTGACGGAATTTCTTCCCACAAACATAGCAACTGAAAGGTCTCTGTCCCGTATGAGTCAAGATATGCCTCTGTAGTTTGGATGGGCTGGAGAAACACTTAAGACACACAACACACTGATAAGTGTTCCTCTTCAGTTCCCCACAAGCATTTATGTTTTCTTCTGATACCAACTGTAGTTGTTTGGTTAATATTGCTGTTTTGTGTGGCATACTTTCTGGATCATAATCACTAGGGCACACATCTCCAGGTACTGCAACTGTATCTTGATCAAATTGGACTGCGAGTGTATCCACAGGACTAGGCTCAGGAGAATTGATTTTGTGGTCTATATCTGGGTTCTCCACTGTTTCCTGATGAGAACAGTCAGATGCGATCACATCACTCTCAGGTGTGCTAGTGAGAATACACTGTCCTTGGAAACTAGATGACCAGCGAAGGTGTTGCCCACCACCATTTGATGTATATGTGTCATCAAGCTCATCCTGCCGAGATGCTCTCTTCAGTGATCTCCATTTGTTGTGGGTTTGCTGATGGACTTTCAGATGTATGGCTTGTCTGAATGTTTTTCCACACAGAATACATTGGAAGGGTCTCTGCCCAGTGTGTATCAAAAGATGCCTTTGAAGTTTAGAAGGACACGAGAAGCATTTGTAACAGGTCAAACACTGGTGTTTTCGTTGCCGTTTATTCCTCCCAGTACTGAGGTGACTGTTCTGATCCATTCCTCTTTCTGGAGGTGAACTCAGATTAAGATTAGTATCAAGATGTTTCTCTTGTTCAAGGACTTGAAAAGTGTTCTGCAGAGAAAGGTCAGACTCCATGGCTGTTACTGAAGACACTTTGTCATATTCAGTACTTTGCGTGGTAAATGGGTCACTGTCCTCAGTGTATTTTTTCTGCAGAGTAATTCTGGGCCGATTATGTGTGCGGATATGGAATTTCATGTGTGAAAGCTGACGGAATTTCTTTCCACAGACATAACAACTGAAAGGTCTCTGTCCTGTATGAGTTAAGATATGTCTCTCGAGTTTGGATGGGGTTGAGAAACCTTTCAGGCATGTGATGCATTCATAGGTCGTACTCTTTAGTGTCTGACATTTATTTGCATCGTTTAGCAAATCCAACTGCAGTGGGTGTTCCTTTATTGATGTTTTCCCTTCATCTGATATACTTTGTAAATCATTGCTACTATGGCACCAATCTTCTGATTCCTTAGCTGCCATCATATCACTCTCAGGAGCACTACTGAAAACACACTGTCCTTGGTTGATAGACGGCCTATTCAGCTGCTTCCCACTACCATGAGGTATGTCTGTATTGACAACCTTATCCTGCCGAGATGCTCTCTGCAGTGGCCTCCATCTGTTATGGGTTTGCTGATGGACTTTCAGATGTATGGCTTGTCTGAAAGTTTTTCCACACAGAATACATCGGAAGGGCTTCTGCCCAGTGTGTATCAGAAGATGCCTCTTGAGTTTAGAAGGACAGGAGAAGTATTTCAGACAGATCAAACACTGGTGTTTTCTATGGTCATGATTCCTCTCAGAAGCAAGGACGTTGTTCTGATCCAAGCCTTTTTCTGATGATTCAGTCTGATTAAGACTAATCTCAAGAGGATTCTCTTGTTCAAAACTTTGAGGGGTTTTCTGCAGAGTAAGATCAGACTCTAATGGCATTTCAGAAGACACTCTGTCAAATTCAAATTGCTGCAAGGGAAATAAGTCATTGTTTTCATTATTTTTTCTCTGGTGAGAAAATCTGGGCTGGTTATGGTTGCAAATATGAAATTTCATGTGTGCAGGTTGATGGAATTTCTTTCCACAAACATAGCAATCAAAAGGTCTTTGTGCCGTATGAGTTAAGTTATGCATCTGTAGTTTGAATGCGGTCAAGAAAATTTTCAGGCATATGACACACTTATAGGTCTTCCTTTTTACTTTCTCACATTCATTCACACTGTCATTTGAGGTCAGCTCAGTTGATGTCACATCCTCATTTGTACTTTGCAGACCACCATTATTATTAGAATGCCATTCTTCCGATTTAACACTTTCATTGCCTTGAAAGTGCATGGTAAGATCACCTTTGCCACATACAGAAGTAGCACTTTTGGGACCTGAATCTTTTTCCCCTGTTATTTCCAGACAATCAGAAATAGGCAGATCACCTTGAGGTTCAGTAGAAAGCTGTTCTTGGAGGATAGACTCAGTACTCTGGTGCTGTTGTCTGGATGCATTAGACTTGTTTATGTCAACAACCCCTTTCTGCTGAAAAGCTCTCCTGAATGGTCTCCACTTGTTGTGGGTTTGCTGATGGACTTTCAAATGTACGGCCTGTCTGAATGTTTTCCCACACAAAGTGCATCGGAATGGTTTCTGTCCAGTGTGTATCAGGTGATGTCTCTGAAGTTTAGAAGGACAAGAGAAGAATTTGAAACACAGTGAACACTGATGCTTTATATGGCCATCTTTCCTCTCACTATCAAGAGATTCATCATGAATTACAATTACACTGTCCTGATCCAGGACTGTTTTTGAAGGTGTATTAAAGTCAGTGCTCATCAGAAAAGGCTCTTCTGATCCAGGATTTTCAGGTACATTTTCCTGCATAGGAACATCAAATTTAAATTCTGATCCAGAAGAAACTGGGTCATATCCAATTTGGATAGGAGATGGGTGACTGTTCACGTTAGTCCTCTTCAGTTTTATACGTTCTGGACGAGAGTGAGTGCGATTATGTAACATCAAGTGTGCCAACTGGCTAAACTTCTTTCCACAGACACGGCAGCTAAAAGGTCTTTGTCCTGTGTGAATAAGTATGTGCCTTTGGAGTTTGTATGGGGTTGGGAAGCATTTCAGACATGTACCACACTGGTGGGTCTTCCTTGTAAGCTCCAGATGTTTAGCCTTTGTGTTATCCAATGCTGGCTGCAGTTGATATTCTGTAGTGTACGCTATAACATCTGGTGCTGGAACATGCTCCTCATTATTACTTGAGGGCCAGTGTTCTTGTTTAACGATTATATTGAGGTCAAGAGCATTTACCTCATTGGTTTGCAGAGTCATTTTGCGATCAGAATCATGATGCTCTTTCATTTCCTGATGAGGCTGCACAGATGGAGATGAATTGCTCTCCATGTCCTCTCCTTGATTAACAAACTCATCCTGGTCTGCGTCCTTACAAAGATGCTTTTGGAAATTAGCTGCCAGACAGAATTTTTGTCCACAGACAAGGCACTGAAAGGGTTTCAGGTTATCAGGGGTTAAATGACACTTCTGCTGCTTTATATTGCCTTCATCAAAAGCCTTTTTCACTGCAGCCCGGCTCTCCTCACTATTCCACTCATTCATGGTTTCTGACTCCGGGGCGCTTACTTGTTGTTGTTCCATTTGAAAAGACCTCTGGGTAAAGGCAGCGTTGGAAGAAATTCCTGTGTCGTACAGTCGATGAGAATCCAATGGGCTATGACTTTGCAGGCTAAGTGATGAACAAAAAGAAGGCGGCTCACTGTCTGAAGGTTGATATTTGTCAGTGTTTCCATCTTTGAACCTACTGGCCTCACCTGTTTCTCCATAATACAAAGGGGCCTGGCCGCTTAGTACGGTCCTATGGGTATCCTGATGGGTTTTTAGATGGGCAAGCTGCCTAAATGATTTTCCACATTCTATACAGTGGTAGGGCCTCTGACCAGTGTGAGTAAGGCAATGTCTCCTCAATTTAGAAGGTGAACAAAAGGATTTTGGACACTCTGGGCATTGATGGCTTATTGTCCGTTTTCCTATATAAGTGCTACACTGGGAAACCTTTTCAGCAGCTGGACTCGAGCACTCCTCAGTGACATCTTGAGGCGAATCAGCTTGAGCATGTGTTTGAGAATGTAATTTTAATTGTGCCATCTGACTGAAAGTCTGCTTACATACGGAGCATTCAAAGGGGCTGAGCCTGCTGTGAACAAGTAGGTGTTTCTGCAGCTGGTAAGGGGAACTGCAGACCTTCAAACAAACTGCACACTGCAGGACATTGTCAGCATTGGCAGCATCTGTATTTTCCACCCTAGAGGAACTGATGTGTTGCTCCTGCAGTATTTGCTTTGTTGGGTCTTTTCCACTGAGACATTCCCAGTCAGTATTTATTCCACCACCAGGAGATATGAGTTTGAATTCAGGTTGTTCAATAGCCTTTAAGTCCACAACATAGTCCCCAGGTTGCACTGTCTGTTTCAGCTCATCCACCTCAGAAGAGACACATGACTGCAATGGGACATCGGGAGTATAATTAATCCCCAAATCGTCCTGAACTGTTGGATATGCAGTAGATGCAGGTTCAACTCTACCAACAGATTCAAATTTCCCCCAGCTGCTCGTGAAGGGATTCAATGCATGTGTATTTCCTGTATGTGTTTCTAGGTGCCTCTTTAAATGTATAGCCTGCCGAAAGGGTTTTCCACACACTGAACATATGAATGGCTTCTCCCCAGTGTGGATGAGATGATGCCGTTGTAGTTTGGATGCACACTTAAACATCTTGAGGCAAATGGTGCACTGATGGGCCATTTTGCTCTTTTCAGTTTTAGCCACGTGCCAGTTTTCCACTTCGGTTCTGTGGCAGATGTCAAAGTTATAGCATCATCCTACTCAGAAATCAAAGCAGATTTCACAGAATCAAAGTAGTTGTTTGGATCGGCATTTTTAAACAGATACTTCTGGTGCCATTTGGTCTAAGAGGTTGATGATTAATTGATGATCAGGTGAAAGAGTAAAGCTTCTTGTGCTGCCTTCCTCATGATCCAGTTTTGCAAGCCAGACCTAGGAAATAAAAATCCACACAGGTTAAAATATATCACACTCATCCATACATAATTCCCATGAACATCAAATAATTATATTAACACACTTAAACAGCTTTATGCCATCAAATATTACAAAAAGGATACATAGTCTATATATCATACTGTAAATGAGTAGCACACTGCAGCAGAACACTGCTTATACAGGATCTACTTCACCCAAGCATTCAATAAATGATGGTGTTGCATGTTATGGGACCTGGCTCACCCAGCAATTTTTCCCAGTCATTGGAAGAGTATAAATGCAACCTATTTCACCCAGTTGCAATTAAAATGTCTAAAATGAGTCATCCTGTTATATAGGATCTGGTTCACCCCACGATTCTTACAAAAGAGTCTAGAGTAAGCTATGTCCAGAAGAGTGCCTACTGAATAATATGGTCTGATAGTCTGATAACCAAGTACCAAAGAGGTAAACCCAGATTTCTGGAAGGCTGATGCGTATGGAATGATGTCTAGAACAGATTAATTGATAGGCGAATTCCACCATACCTGGATTCTACTGGTTGCTCATTTGCTTTCATAAATTCACTCTAAAAGAGATGACAAATGTGACGTTATTTCCAGCAGAGAATTCAAATTAAATTAATATTTTGTTATGCTGCAATGGGACATCGGGAGTATATCCCCAAATCGTCCTGAACTGTTGGATATGCAGTAGATGACGGTTCAACAACAATAACTAAATAAACAAGCCTATTTATCAGCATGCTTTACAGAAGACTGACAATAACACAATGTTCTCGTACATTACAAAAAAGGTAATCTGATTTCTCCAGCAGATTAAGTTGAAAACAGTGTATTGTGATGATCAAAGTGTTTGAAAGTGAAATAATCCCTCTAAACACGAAAAGCACCTAAAAAAGATTAACAGCTAGTTAAAACTGCTGCAATTTTGGCCTGAATTTAAACTTGCATACACACGGGGGGCCCGGGACGAAGGTTGGGAACCACTGGACTAACTTGGCTACATCTCGATGCCTAACCTAAAGTACAGTAATTGTTGATTTGAAAGCGGTCCTGAGCGGTGGAAAAAATGCAACATTCTAGAAGACAACGGGCGGTGGGGTCATAAAGAATATGCAAAGAGATAAAGAACCTTTTGATTTTAACTGGTGAGTATAGTGGCAATTTTGTTTAGTGTTAAAGCTATAACGCAGCTAGCTGAAGCCGATCTTGCTACAACCTATACATTCTCAATCTGTGAATTTTTTATGTGTATTATAGCACGGATGCGTAAAACAAGACAAACTAAGAGATGAGGAAGCTATAATTTCCGACATTTCACAGAGTAAATTTACAGCAATCTGAGTATGATTAGGGGAAGTTAGCTAGCTTGTTTATCAGCTGTTCCTGACAACTTGCTTGGGAATAGAAATACAATAGCTAGCTAGTACGGATCCATTTGAAAACTATATGACAAATACATGATTACAGCAGAGACTCACCGTTGAGCAATCACCAATGTGATGTCCGTATCTCCGCCAAAGACGCGTATTTTTAATTATAAAACGGACCAACCTGAAGATGGTAAACATTTCTCAAAACAAATAGCAAATTGTCCATCCGGTTATTTTGACCAGATGGAAACAAGGTTTCCACACATAGGTTCCTACCACCTCAAACTAGAACTATGGTAGGCTACTATATGCAATGGAACTTCGATGGGTTTTACTCGGTGTATCGTAATAAATACTTTCCCATCTTCCATATTGCTGGTCAATAGAAGCTTTATACATTTTAAAATAAAACTGAACTTCCCGAGAAAGTCTCTGATATTGTTTTGCCCTTGCAGCCCATCCAACCTTATTTATCAGAATACAATTAATTCTGTAAACAGTGGGTTTGAAATAAGTGATAAAGTGAATCCTATTTGCAAACTCACTCACTGCAATTTTAAGGACTATTATATATAAAATGTATCTAATAGTTCTGCAGAAACTGAAATAAATAAATAAATAAATCTGCTAGACTAAACATGACCTGCCAGAGTAACAAGAATATACAAATACATAATGTATACCATATAAATTTGGCATACATAATATTACTAATTTCCACTCATAGGCTTGCCAAAATGCATCTCTAAAAATGTAGCTAATAATCCCACCCCACCAATGTTAATCAATTTCATATATTATTGCATGCAAAAAAAAAAGAAGAAGAAGAAGAAGAAAAAAAAGCCACAAATTACATCAGAATTGTTGCTTGTGGCCAAAGTTTTAAAAGCCATTTGGAGGCAGAATTGCATATGGAAACGTTTATACTCTAAGCTAATGTATTATTTACATCCAGGTTTTACAAGACACATATTTAGTATATGTTAGTCAACTCTATCTTATAGCTAAAATCCTTCACAGAAGGATGCACCTTTTACCTATATACTACATGTACTGTAAGCCTGAATACTTTGTATGCTGCACCACAGTTTGGTTGGTGCTAAGGTTCTGAATTATAGTGCTGTAAAGCTATCACACCCATTCAATACATCACTTACTAAATGCCCCCAGGGTGCTATCAATGATCACTGATGTAGTCAACCAGAATCTAAATTCTACTGTCCACCAAAATAACCAAGCAGACTAGCTCTAAAGGGGGAATGTTTTTTTTTTCCCCCACAAGAGTGACATGTACACATAGATAGGTAGCTATCTACCTAAACCACGGAAGCATAGAAAGTAAGTCATGTCAATTTATATCTGCTTTAAAAACATACCCTTTCAAATGATATACTATACATACAACTGACTCATTGTACAACTGATAACATATAAAAACAAACATAATTCAGGGCTAAACTCACAAAAAATGTAATTTAAAAAACAGTGGTGATGTACCTTTATCATGTATTACTGGACCCTCATTGCAAAACACAGCTAAGGAGATGGATACTATCTGAGCCACAGAAGAGAACCTTATTGATAAAATATAGTGAATAATGTGTTTCTACAAAAACACTGAGTGTTTGATTTAAAACATGGGACTAACAGCACCCTCCAGTGTTTACACAGAGAAGTGCGTTATAATATTCCATTTATGTAACGAGTTGACCGGTCAGGTTTGACAGCCATGTTAAGTGTTGCATTCAGCTTTCAGACACTTTTCTGTCATTGGACTGCCCGTTGTCAGCCATGTATCTTAAATAATGCCTCCCTAGCAAGGTTTCTCATATTCTGAGATTGAATCAAATCAAGTCTCAGCATAACTCTAAATGGTGAACAGCGTATCTCTTCCTTGGCTTACCAAATGTAAAAATTTCAGTGAAGTTGTGTGTCATTATTTTTTTTGACATTTGCTTGTTCACGATGACAATTTACAGTGCCATGAAGAAGTAGTTTTCGGGTTTAGTGTTTTTTGTTGTTGTTGTTCCTTTCTGGTAATGTATTCAGTAAAGACTTATTTCACTTACCTCTGCCTCGCTGTGTGATCTCTGATCCCTGTGTCCATGTTCTCTGTGAGCCCTCACAGTTTTAGATGGTAAATGGTAAATGGACTGCATTTATATAGCGCTTTTATCCAAAGCGCTTTACAATTGATGCCTCTCATTTGCCAGAGCGGTTAGGGGTTAGGTGTCTTGCTCAAGGACACTTCGACATGCCCAGGGCGGGGTTTGAACCGGCAACCCTCCGACTGCCAGACAATCAGTCTTACCTCCTGAGCTATGTCGCCTAGATCTTTAGTAAAAATGTAATATTAGACAAAGGGAACCTGAGTAAACACAAAACACATTTTTTTTTTAAATTATTCCATTTATTTAAGAAGAAAGTTATCAAACACCCATGTCACTCATGTGAAAAGTAACTGTCCCCTTAAACTTAATAACTGGTTGCACCACCTTATAGCAGCAAACGAGTGCTTCCTATAATTTGATACCAGTCTTTCACATTGCAGTGGAGGAATTTTAGCCCACTCTTCTTTTCAAAACTGCTTTAATTCAGACAAACTTGTAGGTTTTTGAGTATGGATGGCTTGTTGCAGGTCCTGCCACAGCATCTCTATTGGATTCAAGTCAGGACTTTGACTAGGCCACTCCAAAACTTTAATTTTGTTTCTTTTGAGCCATTCAGATTTGGACTTGCTTTTTTGTTTTCTGAACCGAAAAGCTCTAAACATCTGAAACACAATTTGCTAATTCTGAGGCTCTGGCCTACCACTGGCACGTAGGCAGCTCTGAGCGGGCGTTGACTTATCAAACTGTTTCTCAGCCCATCTAGAGAGATGATCATCAAAGTGCTTTTCAGTTATTTTCAGAGCACATACGCACAGTGCGAGGGCCTTGTATTGTGTGAAGCCACCTTATGCCAGCCCTCACGTGATGCGTCCCCGGCCGTCATGCCCTCAATGTCTGAGACCTCCCAATCAGAGACCTCGCTGCCTCATTGCATGTGAAACAAGCGCCTAGCCTAGCAAGGGCTCTCCATCAAACTCTCTAAGAGAAGTCATGCTCCTTCAGAGCTCTCATAGAGACAACGTTCGCCCTACTCTAAACTCAAAAGGACAGCATTCACACTGATCTTAACCCTGAAAAAGACAGTGATCTGCTTTTTACAGACTCAGAAAGACAGTCTTCATCCTTCTTCATCCAGACGGATCTTCACTCCTTGCAGTGAAGACGATTGTCTCTCCATGAACATGAGCTTCCAATGGTGCCTATGTGACCAGTGGCGTCCAGATTTGTTGTTTTTTTCTTCATGCGTGTGAGGAGCATCAAGTTTCTTAAGTCCATTGGGGACTCCGTGCTGACCTCTTGACCTCTCATGGATGATTAACACACTTTGTGGAGCGTGATATGGGCACTCCGAGGTTTAAAAAAGTTAGACAATAAAATACTTAACTGAAACTTTTTATAATGGATTCAACATTTTCTGACTGTAAATTGATTACGTAAGTCTGGAATGAATTCTAGGAAATCATGTGAGGAATTAATAATTTAAAAAAATTAACTTGTGACATCATATATTTAAAATTTTATATGCCTAATTTTCAATTTTTCTATTCCTCTATTATGGACCAAACCATGAAAAAAAAAAAAAAAAAAAAAAAAAAAAAAATATATATATATATATATATATACGCAAATGTTCATGAATATTCATGTCTATGCAGCAACCACATAACCGCAATGTGTCAGTTCTCATGGATGGGGGTGGAGGGGCGACGTCTCTGGAACAGGACAGTGCAGGACGGGGTGAGGCCAGGTTGGGTCGGACACAGGGGTACGAAGCCCTTTTGGAAGAATTCAGCAAATGCACAAATCAGGGCTCTCTGCTGTGGCCTCTGGCACTCAGTCTAGCCCCACTGTTAGCACCTTTACAGGTTCACATAAAGGCCAGCAGCCGACATCCACACACCTCTTCCTCTGTTCCTGGTAGGGAATATATCAAGTCTGCCATTTTCCTCTTTCTGACCCAAAGGCAGGCGCAAATTGGCAGATTTCAAGCACTGTTCATTAAAAAAATGTAAAAATAAAAAATAAAAAACCCCACTTCAACATTATCCCCTAAAATTTTCACATGGATCTCAGTCTAAATATCAACTCTCAGCTTGGGTGAAGAAGAAAATGGGTGCAGAAACATACTGGCTTCACTTCAGGATATGTTCCCATTCTGTCCACATGAGGGCAGCATACACCACCGAATGGGTCGGTTGCTCAGCAGCTTCCATTCCTTGTGAAATGGATTCTTTTAAACACAGACATTACTATTTGCCACAAACTGTTGCCTTATATATATATATATAAATATATATATGGCAATAGTTTAGTATAAAGACGCACATTGAAAGAGGGAGACGGATAGAGAAAGGGAGAGAAGGGTAAATGTTTCTTTATGATGGACAGAAGACTGGTGCCAGAGGGACAGTAACACGGCAGAACAGGCTCCCTCCAGCATTTAGAGCACAGAAAAAAGTCAACATGCTGCTTCACAGTGAAGTGACAAGAGCTGGAGGGCAACTCTGTGCCCAGAAAGGACAACTTTAGCTGCAGCAGGAATAAGCATACCATGCCGGCTGTGGGTCTTTTTACAGCCGCTGCGAAATCAGACACACGCTGCGTTCATGCGCGCAGGACGCCGGTCATTTACATTCAGTCGGCGGCGCGTTGTGTAGACGCTGCAAGGACACGGCCTTCGAGGCGGGGCGTGGCGGACCGCGGAGAGCGCGGAGGTTTTTAGCCCGTGGCTCCTGTCTGAGGGACGCTGCCGTTTTACAAAGGTGTAAGGAACATGGTCGCCCGCTCGCGGGTCGCACACTCCCGGGTGCCGTTACGGTACCCTGTATCACCGCAGAATGCTGATGCGCCACACAGGAGTTCCACTTCCTGTGTCCCACCCCAGGCCTTCCCCCCGCAGGGAGGGCGCGCAGCCAGCAGAAGGCCGTGAACGTGCGCTCTCTGCGCCGCCTCGGGAAGGTGGAGACGCGCGGGCCTCACAAACACGTCTGTCTTTATTTACGCCGCCGCTGCTTTTCTCAGGCAATCTGCCCGCTTGTTTTTGGCATTTTTCAATAAACCCTCAAAGCCTGTTATTGCCTCTCTTATTTATTTATTTATTTATTTTTTTACAAATAAAAAACCCCTCACACCGCGCTGACAGGGCGCGGATCAATAGCCCGCTAAGATGGCCGGCCCGGCTCAAGTACAATGGAGAGAATGAGTGAAGTAATGATGCATTCCAATTGAGCTCATCAATACGGTTCATGATCTTTGAGAAAAGAAATGTTCCCAGTGAAATAGTTAATGGCGCTGTTTTCTCCCCTCTGTTCCCGACGAGGAAGCCTGCCCCGCAGCTGCGCGCTCACCAGCCCCTCTCCCATTAACCAGACGCAATCTGAATCGATAGGGAACATGAAGAGGCTTAATCTTTTCAGGTGCTTGGTTCTGATTGCCCATTACAGAATAATAACCCCTCTCAGCCCGGCGAGGCATGAGCGGAGAAACAAACAAGACGCCCTCGCCTCCCCGTCACCCCAAAATAAAAGGAGAGAGCAAGTAAATCCATACGTTTCTACACACACACAGACAGGACTTTGTGGTGGTGGTGGAGGAGTACTTTATTAGGGTGTTGTTCCAGGGATAGGGGAGGGGATCCAGGATCGTCTCCCTGGATGTGAAATGCCCAGATGCTGGGTGTTGGGAAGCAGCAGGTCCCTGTGTGCTGGTCTCCAGACCAGCAGGCCGAAATTCCCCCCGACAGGCCCTCTCTGTTCCCCAGCAGCAGCTGCTGCTGACTCCGGACGGAGCGGATTACACAGCTAATGTACACGTGTACGGAAATGTACACGGACGGAAATGTACACGCGTGTGCACGCATGCAAGCCCGGCCACGCCCGCGAGAAGGCACGCAGATGCATCACACACACACACACGCACACTCACGCACGCACACACGTACACACACGCACGTACACACACACGTACACACACACGCACACGTACACACGCACGCACACACACACGTACACACATGCACGTACACACATGCACACGTACACACACGCACGCACACACGCGCACACACACACGTACACACACGCACGTACACGTACACACACATACGCACATGTACACACACGCACGCACACACACAAGTACACACACGCACACATACACATACGCACGCACACGTACATACACGCACGCATGACCGGCCACGCCCATGATCAGACACGCAGACACACACACACACGTAACTTGCTCCAGAACATTGCTCTGATCCCTGTGTAGGCTGAAGGCTCAGATCATGGACGTGTCCCAGTCACACACACACAGGTGTGTTTGTGACCTGTGAGGGTCAGTTTCCCCCTCACACACTGAGCCAGCAGGACAGGTGCAGGATCCGGGAGTCAGGGAGGTCCAGGACCGGAACGAGCGCCACAGCCGGCCCTCTCTGGTCAGGCGTGTCCTTCAAACACTCTGTCAGGCCTAAGGAGAGATACACAGAATTACCACAAGAATACACAGTACTGGCACACATTACGGAAACACGGCATTTATAAACATAGTTTATAAATTTACATAATTGTGCAGTCTAATATGTATCTTACTGTTGGAACTTTTATCAGCTTGAACATGTATTTGTTTGTCCAGTATTTTTCTACATAAAATAATATTCATACAAAGAAAAATGTTTATTTCAAATTACTGATAACCACTTGTGGTCAAGAAGATACATTTATACTGACGGAAATGTCTCCAAGAAACACCAACAGAAGAGTGGGCACAGATAAAATTTTTAAACCTGTTCTTTAAGCACAGTTTTTCCATAATTTGTGCCAGTACTGTATGAATAATTACGCTGTCCATTATAACTGGAGCACTGAGGTCAGGCACAAGGTCTGAGCTGAAAATCTGAGCTCTTCAAAGGAAAAAAAAAAAAGGAAGAGGAACACCAAGAGCAGGCCATGCCACAGTGTCAGACCGGGGTCCGTCCAGGGCCCTCCCCAAAGGGGTGCCCCGCAACAAAGCCTGCACTTAACCCTTCGACCGGGGAACACACAACTATTCACAAATTATTGATGTTCTGAAATCCTAGGCAGATTGCTATCCACCCTGCTCCTCCCTACAGAAGAGACATATGGTCACTGTGGGCCCAGTCTCCCAGAACCCCCCCCCCAACAGCCCAGCATATAATAGCACACACTACACACACTACACACACACATACAACAGAAACCAGCAAGCAGCCTGCTGTTAAGACAAAATTAGCTGTTTGTTGGAGGGGAGGGGATTCGGTTGAATTGATCTAAATCTTCTGCATGTTGTGGGACTTTCTGCCAGAAGGAGGGAGGGAGATTTCGGGGGGGGGGTGTGGCTGCAGTAACAGATGAACAGTGGATATGGCAGTGGAGAGTTCATTATCCAGCTCTGGCACTGCCTCCTGGTCAGTACAGAATGTTCCGGGGGAAGTCTGTGCTCACTGATCGCTAACACACAGTCACTGCCGGCTTGAATGCGAGAGCATTCCTTTAAGAAAAGTTGTGCCAACAGCAGTGAACCCTGACACTCAGGCACTCGCATACTTTCAGCCCAACAGCGATGGTGAGTCACATCCTGTCATCGATTTATTACACATTTATAAACACGCACAACCTACAATTATGTAGGCAATGTAACTTCAGTCACTAAAAAGAAAGCTACAACACAGAACCATGTCACAGAGGGTGTACATGTGGACTGAAATCATTGGGGAAGGTTAAAATGGCTGTTTTGCACAATTTAATAAGCACTACCCGCCTTTGCAAAAGCAAGCTCAGCATGTCGAGTCCAGACCTCAAAGTGGCCAAACTGGATAATTATCTAATGCTGGCTTGAAACACAGTTAATGAAAGGGACGGGTTTCTTTCATTTCAAAAACGCTTTTTTGTTCCGGTGTGTGAAACCCACTCCAGGACTTGGAGCCCTTGTGAGATCAACAGCAGACAACATGCTGGATAAAATAAATGTGGTATTTATATTTAAAAAATGAATTACTGCAGCAGGACCTTATTACTTATGACTTTTTATCTTCGTACTCACATGACAGATTCATTCTGGTGTAAACTCTGAAGGTGACAGTGAGTTAAAGCACCTCGGCACTGGGCTCAAATATCCCGTGGCGCCCTCTAGTTTTGCCCCACAGACTCAACCACCAAACTGACGCCTAACAGACACTGTTAATCCTCAGGCCTGTCCCCCCTTCCCCCCACCCCCCCACCCCCCCAGCCTTCAAATGGGAGGGGCTTGGAGAGGACAACTGGTCAGGGGCCATTACTGGAACCCTAAAAGCAATCACATTAGCAATGGGATGGAACTAAACCGTCAACCCAAGGGTACCATCATTATTCTGCTTCAAATCAAACAGCGCCGGGGAAAAAAAAAGGGCAGCGTGAAATCTTCATTCTGAGAGAAAGGGCTGTGGGTTATAACTGCCGACACCACTGTTTTATTGGGACATTATCATTTTGCTCTCTAAATAAATAAATAAATGTGGGGGGGTGGGGGGGGGAGCACTGTTTTTTACGGGCTTGGGTAGCGAAGCTTTTGTGCGAAATTGCGAATGCCTGCTGGGGGTAAGGGGCTTTTAGGAGGGAAAGAGCCCTGAGCCAGTGCTTCAGCTCGTGCTACGCTGCGTCTCAAACTGTTTCAAATTAACCGGTAAACAAGGGCGCAATTAGCGGGCATCAGCTCATGGAAATCGCTCATTAGAGCTGAGGTGAGTGAACAGTGTGGCGGAAAAGGCCAAACGCGCCTTCGTTTTCACTCTCCCTCTCTCTCCCGAGAGGACCGCGTCTGACTGAAACACCGCCCCGCTCCTAACCCCCTGTAGGCCCGCGCCTGCCCGAAACACCGCCCCGCTCCTAGCCCCCTGTAGGCCCGTGCGGGGGAGCACGGCCAACGCCTCTCTCTGCTCCCCGTTTCTCCCGGCTCGCTACGGCTCTTTACCACAACTTCACAACACCGGAATCTCCGCCTAAATGCTTTTTTTTTATTTTTTATTTTTTCACATTTTTAACAGATAAATGGAATTAAGGTTTAACGCTCTGATGTTGATAGCACGGCGGCCTTAATTATGACTCTCAAACGTACTCCAGTACTCTGCCATCTCAATCTGTGCAACATGGTCCAACCCAGAATATAAATAAATTCCCCGAGGTGGATATTCTTAGTGCAGAGTTTGAGGTGTCACATTAATTGCCGATGTCAAAAAAGAATGTTTCAGGAAGTAAATGCTTACTGTATCAAATATAAAGACGGGAGAGTACTCCAATATGAGTCTACAAATACAGAACATACTTAATTATCCCCTAAAGCATGATAAATACAGAATACATATCAGGTTTCAGTATGCATGGCAGCCATATTTTAAACCTCAGATTAAACTTGCCTGGCACGTTTGCTAACCTAGACTGCGCCATGTTTTTGCTGCTAACGAGGACGAAAGCCAGGAGACAAAAAAACCACTGGCCCCTGAAAACACTGGCCCCTGAAAACACTGGCCCCTGGGTCCAACCCCTTCTCCCTCTGTTTCGCCTGGAGCGAAGATCATCCATGTTCTGTGTGGCCACACACGGGGCATGTGTGTCTGTCTGTTATGTATGTGTGTGTTTCTTTGTGCGCGTGTATGATCCTACAGTCCATGTGTTTGCACGTGTCAGTCTACTCTGTGCATGTTTGCGTGCACGTATGAAACTACTGTACATGTGTCTGCATGTGTGTCTGTCAGTTATGTGCGTGTTACTCTGTGCGCATGCATGAAACTACAGCACATGTGTCTGCATGTGTGTTCGTCTGTCATGTGTGTGTCTGTGCGAATCTATGACAGTACAGTGCGGGTGGACCCATTAAACATCGTGGATGGATTTCAGTTCACTCCTCTGATCTGAACTGGACTAGGCTGTTGTTGTGAAATGGCGACAGTTGATTCTGACTGCAAAAAAAATGACCAAAAATATCTGTCACATACCTGCCTCCAAGTATGTACTGTGTGTGGGCGAAACAAACCTGTTTTTTTTAAAGAAATGTACGCCCACATGACGCAAACAGCCCAATTATAAGAGGATAACTTTGGGTCTCTGAAATATTTCTCATGAACAAAAGGTAGGATAACTGGTGCGACCTGATCAGCCGCAATCCTGACACAATCACGTCCTGTCATGGTGGAAGCAGATCGCCGGTTTCTATCAGCGCAGGGGACGTGTTATCCCCTGTGACCGATAAGGCCGATCGCCTCACTTTCTATCAAGTGGCCTGACTCCTGGGAGGCAGTCAGTAAAAGCTGTGACCCATAAACTGTGCCAAAGGCTCCCTTCTGGGGGTCACTGGAGGGGTGCTATACGATTTCTAAGCGTCTGGTTTGCTGAAAAAAAATTAAAATAATAATACACGTATTTTAAAAAATGCAATATGTTTTAGGTCTATATTAATGATATTTAAAATGTGTGGATATTTGATGGAGTGCTCAGTAAATAAGACTACGATGGTGTTTCTTTGAATGTTTTCTTTTTCAACAGCAGATATATTTCTTTCGTTAAAAATAACTGAAGTTGTTTTGCTGTTTGTCACCAGGCGTTTCCACTTTTCAGTCAACAGCTGTGGGTACACGGGATGTACATCATGTTCATATTGTTTTTTATATCCTTTTTCTGGCGTCTCTTAAAACTGAGTAGAACAAACAGTTCACAGAAATATCCAGCTAATTTATGGGCATTGTGCAACTTTGGAATGAAAAAAAAACTAATTAAAAACATGAGTATAATCACTGACTTTCAGAAGCTGTTTATACACTGTATTATTCTAACTGGTAAGGAAACCAGTAAGAATGATGTTCTCAACAGCACTGTTGTTCTGCATGTGGGGTCACTTTAAAATGTTGGAATAACCTGATGTGAAATGCAGCGGCAAATTATTGAGTGTTAGCATTATGTTACCGAGTAAATAAATGTGTAGGTAGCCAACAAATGGTTTATATTCATCATAAACATAATTTAATTTCCACCATAATAACAGGTTATGCTGAGGCAGAAAAAGGCTTGCGAAATTCCCGGCTTGGCTTGGATTCAAATCACTAATTGATTGTTTTGAGGAGAACATAACAATTATGCCTTGGTGATGAATGACTCGGTTGTCCCTTTTTTCAGGACAGAAGGGTTCTCTTGGGACAAAATAGCACAATGGAGCATTCTTTCTGCCCGGGTGGAGAAGCAGAAACCCCTTCGGGTCTGTCGCAGGGGAAAGAGCGCGGTGCCGAAAAAGTGGAACGGTGGCGAAGCCCTCACAAGCTCTCAGTACGCGCTCGAGAGCGAGAACGCACCCGCTCACAGGACAAAAGCAAAATCGACCGTGACAGCAGCTGGTCCTCAAAGGCTTTGGAACAGTTTTGCAGCCAATGAATACAGCGCTAATGTTAGCATAGCACACATAAGCGGTGTTGGGGCGGTTTACCTGCCGTAGTTTCGCAGCCAACAAACACAACGCTAATGTTAGCGTAGCGCACATAAGCTGTGTCGGGACGGTTTACCTGCCGCAAGCTGTCTGGCCAGGGCGCTGTCGTGCTTATAGAAGGTTCTGGCACACAGGGGGGAGAGGGTGTGGCCAACTTCGCGCAGAGCGTCCCAAAAGGCGTCGCGTAGCGCCTGCAGTAGCCCCTCCTCCTGGGTGGTCCCGGGGCCCGGGGGGCGCAGGGTCAGGGAGAGGGACAGGGTGGCACACTGGCGGGTGCTGGACTGCAGGGCCTGGCACTCGATGGCACCGGACGGCACCTCCGTGGTCGCGCGGAAGGAACACCTCTGCCTCGGGTCGTCCTGGGAAGCGATGACGTGCAGCTCCACCGCCGCACCCCTGGGCAGGCGCGGCACCACAACGACCACTAGAGGGCCACACTGAGCCTCCTCCTGGCCGTACGATTCCTCCTAAGACACGGATAGCTAGCGTTACAAATTACGCACATCCACACCTGCTCACATTCATAACCGCTAAAATACAATCGGTGCTTTATTTACATGACAGGAAGCAGATTCGTTTTTAAGATCTGAAACAAAACAGCACATGCAATATGTTACATAACTTACATTTAGGCATATTTTCCCCCCAAAAAAAAGACTAACCATTATCCCCCAAAAAAGACTTGCATTGGGTATTCTATACACACTCGATCAAGTATGTCTGCCTCTCCTGAGATATCCCCTGTAAGGAATTTTTTGATGTCATCAAGATGGAAATTCTCGGCATATTTTGGCAACTCCACACTCTTTCACCGCATACACCTATTATACAGCTGCCATTATGGGTCTAAATGATTTAATCTACAGAGTAAAAATCTTTTTTTTCTGCAAGAAAGCCATTATCGGCAATGAAATACATTCTACCCTCAAGCAGTTCAATGCGGCCCTCAAATAATACTTTGTTGCAGCCTTACCTGCTAATGGGGGAGAAATGAACATTTTATAAAACAGTCATTTTGTCTGGAGTCGATAGGGCAAAAACACTTAACCTCCTTTTCAATTTGCGGGATCAATTTTCATCCACTTACACCCCACTTCGTAAGTGCAGAATAATGACAGGTTACATACACTTTATTTTGAGATTCACTCACAAAAATTATTGACAAGAGCGCGAGCGCCACTTTGGCACCCAGCAGACGCGGGCCCGCATGACCCACTCCACCGTCTGCATGAGCGCTGCACTTACCTCCAGATTAAACTTTAGCAAAGGCCTAATTGTGCGCCGTAGGCCGAGGCGCCTCAGCTTTTCGGAGAGAGAGAGCGCGGCGGCGAAAAACAGGGATGGATTCCCCCCCCCCCCCCCCCGTCCACCCCCCCCCCCCCCCCGTCCGCCCCGCAAAATTGTGCAGCTTGGCTCACAATGAATAATTATACGGAGAAAAAGAGAGAGAAAAAGATGAAATCGCAGAGGCCCGTTTGATTTGAGCGGGGTGTCAGAACCATCTCTCAATGTGGTTTTTTTTTTGCTACACCCTCCCCACCGCCCCCCCCTTCCCTTTCCCCTTCCCCAACCCACACCAAGATAAATGTTATATTAGCACTTAAGAGAAGCAAGGTATTCTCCTGCAGGGGATGAGTTCTACCCTTGTCAATACTCATTCCCCTCTAAGTGAGGGGAAAGACGGGGTGGGGGTGAGAAACGGGCCCTGCTCAGCCAGGCTTAAAGGCCATTTTGTGGGCCCTGGGTGCTCAGGCAGCGTCTGCGGAAGGAACGGGACTGGAGCTCCATGCGGGTCGCGACCTTCAAACCAGCGCAAACTTCCTGTCTGCTTTTTCCGACCTTTTCTAAGGCGGTTAAATCAGTATCCCCGTTACCCGCGGAGACCTGCCTGCGTCGACGCGCTGGGCATTCGGTCGAAGGAAAGGGTTCAGATAGAAAAGAGCAGGACTGACACCACCAATGCACAGAGAGAGAGAGAGAGAGAGAGAGAGAGAGAGGGTGGGAGGGAGAGAGAGAGGGAGGGAGAGAGGGAGGGAGGTAGGGAGGGAGAGAGGGAGGGAGAAAGAAGGGATTATATAAGAATTCAGTGCAATCTCTGGCTTTTGCACCGCAGTGCGATTCTCCACAGTACGGTTCTTTTCCAGCCTTGAAAGCATTCCATGGCCGCCACCCTGCTCAAACAGGAATCCTTTATCAGATTCATCTAATAAAACAAGATGACAAATGCTGATATACAGCGGAGCTGAGAGCCAGGCCGCTTCCACGGTAAAGGACCCATAATGCATTTCACCCTACGCGCTTCATTACAACTCACTCTCTTCCCTCTTTGCCCTCTCCTTTCCATGTACTGCGGCTGGCTACTGGGAGCGGTGAGGCAGTATCGTCACGGTGACCAGAATTTCCTGCACGCTCGCTCGTGCCCCCTCCCCCGCGGTCCCCCCCCGCGGCCCCGCCCCTCGGCCCCACGCTCGGCGCGCGCGGTCCTGGCGCAGAGGCGTGAAAGCCGAACGGTAAACACCGTAATAAGGAAGTGGTGTGAAGCCTGGGAGCAGCGGGGAGCTGATGGCCCCGGCGCTCAGCCAGTTCCCCTACATTTCCTGCCCAGCGGGACGCCTTCAACGCGCCGCCCGCCACAGGCCTCCCCCCCGGTTTCACTTACGCACTCCCGTGTGTGTAAACTGCCCCCCCACACCGCGTCCCCACCGCCACTGTGCTTCCAACGGCTCCCTCCAGACGGCCCCGCTGGGGGTTTTGGGGAGAGAGGGGGCCCCTCGGTGTTTAGACACGTGGACCTCGCAGGAGAGCGTATCTGGAGCGGGCCGGGGCCCCCCTAAAAGCCGCTCCGCCACAGACGGTCGAGCCGGCTCCCCCCCCCCCCCCCCCGAGCTCCTCCTTTTAACCCCGTTTAAAGAAAACAAGAGCCCGTTTCTGAGTGTGTGTGTACGCGGCCCGGGTGCCGCGGGTCACCTGCGTTTCAGACGCTCGTTAACTGGACCGTGACTCCATCGCCGCGGTTACGCCATTGCGGTCCGGCCTTGTTCCCTCCCGCGTCGGTCAACACCGGCAGCAGCTATGGCAACACGCCGAACGGCACGCGATGAGCTGCATTCTTATTCCAGCATGGAGCCGAATACCCTCTCTAAGTAGGTACATCACACACCCACAAAGTCAAACGCGCACAGCAATTCCGCATGCAGCCACTTGAACAAACAAGACCAGGTTCAAACCTAGTGTATGGCTGGACCGAACCGGCCGACGTCACAGACGTGCACGGTGTCAGTCAGTCAGTCAGTCAGTCACAGACATTCGCGTTTGTAGGGCTGGCCCCGCTGTTGCGGTCCAGCCAAAAAATTCACCGCCAACGTTATTTAGAAAAGAAAAAAAAGTTGAAGCCTTCTCTCAGTGCGATTCTCATTACAGACGTGAGGCTCGATTATAAACTCCCCACGATTCAGTGCGCTTCACACACACACACACACACACACACACACACACACACACACACACACACACACGCAGGTCCGCCCCGCGCATTCATCAGCGGCGCGCCGCTCCGCAAACACAATTTCACACACACAAACTCCGCCGTGCTCCCAATTAACCCACGAGGCTCCCGCGTCCACCTGATTAGAGAAATTATCAGCGCACAGCATCAACATGGCAAGGCTTCCAGAGTACGCAGGCACACAGTCGTGTGTTTCTATCAAAGATTGTTCTGCATGAATTGGCCGATTTTTCCCCAGCATCGCAGCTCTCTGTTCTTGGTCGTGTTTGGAAGTATATGCGCAGTAGAAGTGATGCATTTTTTTCATCGATGTATGTTCTCAAAATATTGAGGTCCTCTTAACTGTGTACACAACCTGGCCAGAACTAGCATGTAAGCTGCCAGTTAGTCTAATAATGAAGACATGTATCTAGCTACAGTTGGCACAGGCTGCCGGTAGCTTGGATAAACATTTGCCCTAAAATATTCCCCTTTGAGAAAACTATAAGATAAACATATGCAGTATTAATGCATGAATGTAAAAAAAACAACGTTAAGAATTAAATGGATAAAAGGAGCCAATTGAAATGCTTCTGTTGTTTTTAATCACAGGAACATTCACATGGTTAAAAAAAGCAGTGTGAAGGTAAAATCCTCCCTCTCCGTCTCATGAGTTCTGTTATCTGTATTTGACCCGTGTTAAATATTCTCATTACAATCACTTCAAATGAATAGAGGCCTTTTGTTTAATCCCCACCCCGGGGAGACGGCGTTCACGGGGAGGGGGATAAAATGGAGGACGTGGGGATCCACCCAGCCTGGGAGAGCGGGAAAAAGACTCTTCTCCTGCTGCCTCTCCAAACACAGGCCAGTGGAAGACACTCTCTCACTTCAACACTGTCTCACTCTCAGCATGGCAGAACGACTATCCTGTACAAGTTACATTTAAAAATGGTATTTCTGATATTGTTCCTTTTGAATTATGTATATTAAATACATCCAGATCGTAAACATACAGAATTAACTAAAGATCTGAGAGATACATTCAAAAGACTACATTTGAACAATTTGGAAGTCCAACCCTGTTACATTTAAAAAGTAATGTGTATAATTGATACAAAATTAAAAATGTTTGTTTGTTTTAAATTTCAACTGTCTTTTTAATCAACTGTCTTTATTCATACTATTCATTAGCATCAAACTATAACTACAATACTAAAACTATAACAATACAACATCTACCTTCCTATATCAGTCATTGACAAACATAAGCAAGTTCATATTGATTGGAATCTCAAAAGGGGCCAATTTTGACCACCTGTATGTATAAAACAGGTGGTCAGTCAATTCCTATAGTCATTTCTCTCTCAAATATGATTATGGGAACTGTTGTTGAAACTGAAAAGACTTTCGTATGGAACATCAAATTAAAAACATAAAAAACTAAACTGAAAGGTAACATTACAGAAAGCGTACTACTGAGGTTTTCTAAGCAGACATTCCTTGCTTGTGAAAAAAAATCTTTCCTCATGTTTGTAAATCGATTTATGCATTTTAAGTGGCATTATAACCATATTTCCCATCAGCTCTGGTGATAAAGCTGCCCTTATACAGAGGAGGTAAACCACACAGTAGCGCCGCGCCCAAATTCAGCGACCGGACGGCACACCGAAGCTGAACCGCGCACCCCGCTCCCCGGCCCAACTGATCAGAGAGCCGGGCCGAGTCTGAGGGGCGTTCGGGGGGCCGCTCGCGCAGACAGCCAGCAGTGAGTAAACCGCTTAACAAACCCCAAAAGAGCGCGGGGGCGAGGTGGCCTGGAGAGGCGGGCCGGGCCTCCCCGCGCCGCCCCGCCCGCCTCCCTCCGGTCTCTGGGCTCCGCAGATTAGCGCTGGAGGTGGAGGCCCGCGCTCCTATTAGCGATTTGGAGGCGGGCCGCCGGGGGGAGAGGGGATAAGCCGTTCAGAGGGCTGAGCGGAGCCCCGTAAAGGGGATAAAGGATTAGGGAGGCTCTAAGGAAGACATCTGCTCCCGTGCCACGCTCCATATTATCAAAGACACCAGCGGATCCCCCATCATAAACTTTTCATGAGCGCTCGCGCTGGTAAATATCAGCCGACTCCTTGCGTTTTTTTTTTTTTTTTGGGGGGTGGGGGGAGGGGGGGGGGGGTTGGGGGGCGGGGGGCTAGGGCTGTGATGGAGCTGGGGAGACTTAGCGACAGCGGTTGATAACGAAACACACCTTCTTACGTCAAATTTAGACATGTCAGGATGGGACTTAGAGGGCCAAACGTGTACACACTGGAAGATTAAACGTGTCTTGCGTAGATTACCAACAGAGATTGTCGTTTCGCGGCGCCCCCGCTAAAATCTACGCGCGCTCTTTGATGCGCCCCGGACGGTATCTGCGGTTCGGCGGCTCACGGGCGCGCGCGCGAGACTGGAGCAGAATCGGGCAGAACGCCGCGTAATCCCCCATCAGGACCACACAGCCAACAAACTCGCAGCCTCACACCGTGGGAGAGCAATCGTTTAGCGCACCTTTTCTCGGGGAAAGCGGCGGCGCGTTGGGCCCGTGCCCGGGCAGCCGCTCCGCGGGTATTACGCGGATGAACTGTAGTCATGGCCGATAGCACCGCGCCCGCCCCTCTGAGGGGGATGAGCGCTGAGAACGCTGACGGAGCGTTCGCCAGGGGCGCCCCGTTTTAGCGGTTTCAGTCTCACCCGGGCACGTAGCTCCTCCTCCTCCTCCTCCTCCTTCTCCAGCTTCCTCCGCCAGGCGCGCCGGACGAGGGGGACGTGGCGGCGGCGGGTGACGTAGCAGTGGGCCTGCAGCGCGTGCCCCAGGGCGAGGCCCCCGCGCGTGGCCGCCAGGACCCGCTCCGCGTGGGCGAAGGACAGGGAGGCCTGCCTCAGCGCCCCGCCCCCCGCCAGCTCCATGGTGCAGGGGACCAGGGCGATCTGTCCCGCGCAGAACACCGCCTCGTCCACCTGGGGGGGGGGGGGAGACACCAAAAACACCCCCGGTAAGCTCCTGTCACAGATTCATTACGCTAAAGGTTCATTTAACTGTCATGTGTCTGGTTTCATTACTATGGAACGCACAGTGACACTGTATGCCCAAACATGCTAAATATGAAGTAGAGCAGACACCACTGATCATACTATTATAACTAATAAAACATTTGTTTCTTCATTTGTTGCGTGTTTGAAAAACCTGGCGGGGAGGTGACAGGTGGGAGATTTACATAAATGCAGGATAACTGACGGGGCGAGCCATCTTTCGTGAACGTCGGAGCTCCCCGCAGTGCTACGCTAACGCGGGTCTCGGGCCCGTGCCACCCGGTGTCAGAGCCGAGGAAAGGGAGGAGCTCCACAGAGGAAGTTATTCATTACTCTGAAACCTGTGACGGCCTCTGTTCTCGGGGTTCTGGGCTCCCTGTGCAGAGAGAGAAGTACTGCTGGTCTCCTGGCTGGGGTCAGGGGTCACTCTGTGAGAGCACTGGTCTGTGAAGCCAAGCTGTGCAGCCCCCGCTTTACAGAAAGAGAATCTTTCTCCCGAAGTCAGCCCATCGCTTGAAGCACCATCCTATACTCCCACAGTCCAGAAGACTTACTGCATCTCAATCATGGTGCTGTACTTTAGGCAATATATCAGTCCCAGCCCTTTATTCTTTTTTTAGAGAACAAAAGTCTTGTGCTTAAATGATACTTCATGTTCTTACAAACCAAACCACAGCGTAAAATGCCCAGTGTTAATTCAACTCGAAGTTCTAACAGAATACATATTTGTCCAAGAGGAACCGTATGCAATCTGTAAGAGTTGATTCAACACTGAACATTTTACTTTACAACTTGTTTATATTTTCCAAGTTGACACACCAGCAGGGACAAGCTGGCTGAGGATACTTTTGGTTTTAGAATAACAGACAGTCTGTAATTAATTTTCACACTGGCATTTCACTCAACCACTGAAGGCAAAGCAAGTCCCTTGCTGAGTGGTATGAATGCAATTCAGCTGGGATGTTTTGAGTCCAGAATATTAAAAGGAAGAAGAAAATGATTTAATACAGCTTTACCCTCTAAAAATTCTGTTCCTTTGATACCGGGGAATTTTTCATTATATTACACTAAACACATCTCCACTGTGATCTCACATATCAAGGGGTATTATGAACACAATTCCAGGCAGCACAGAGGTGTAACAATTAAATTAGCAAGAATTACTGGCCTGTATTTGAACGGCACACTCTCAATTAACAGTTTACACATTTTGCCGTTACATTATCACTGGGAATGCATATTTTGCACAATTAAAATGGTAAGGTATAGCTGTGTGTCGCATGTGCGTTTGCGTGTGTCTGGGTGTGCGATGTGTGTGTACTTGCATGCACGTGCACTTGCGTGGGGGTGCTTTGCATGAGCGTGTGTGTGTGCGCGAGTGTGTCCGCGCCCGCTCGTGTAATTAGCATAGTGATAATTAGCTGAGAAATGCAGATAAACGCTTGCTAAAGTATGTTCTTAGGCTCAATAATGCTGACCAAAAATCCATCTGATTAATGCAATGGGATGCGTGGACCGATCCATGTCGTCTCAGAGGTCACGGGCTGCGTGCCGGATCAGGTGACTCCTGAACTCAGAAAATCAAACCCCGGTCAGCGGGCGGCGGTCAATGCAAACAGCCGAGAGTGACAACGCGCTAACTGGGGAATACCGCGGCGCGAGCCGGTCTCTGACCTCGGCAGGGACCACCCCGGCCCTAATCAATCGATGCGTCGCGCGAAACGAGGTCCTTACCTGATTTCCGTTAAGAGGAAACGTCTTTTCAAACCAGATTACTGGGTGTAAAATGTGAAGTCCTGGTATTAACATGCACTAATCCCCTCCCTACCCCCCTGTCCCCCCCCCCGCCCCCTTTACTCACTTTGTTACCTAATGAGGGTTCTATCCCCCTACGTCTTCTTAAATTAGAGACCAGCTTTCATCCGCTTCCCTTTCTACGTGGAATATCCACACAAATGCGAGCAAGCACTAAGACCAATTTTAGACAACCAGCTGAGACTCCCCTGCAGCTAAGCCACCATCATTGCGAAACAATGTCAGCCATTTTCCCCACTAAATCACTGGCCACTCTACCACTGATACAGACACCCAAAAAGGTCCAAGACCACAAAGGAGGCTTACATCAACATCACAAATCAGTGGTGACAAGTTTTATCAAGCTGCATTTTGACTGGAATGATGAAATTTAAAAGGTCTTTACCAAGAAGAACAAAGCATATCATGTCAATGTTTACGGACCAATAACCCTCTGGTCTCCAGGTCCTGGAATTTCAGTGATACCCAAATACACTTGCACGTACTGACAGAAAGTGAACAATAACTACATCCATAAATCTTCAACAAGGTAAGGCCGTGAAGAATTTGACATTTCCCCCAATAACAATGATTACATGCTGATGCCACCTAATCCAAAAATAGCACAGCAGACTGTTACACAATCAATTCGTTGATTTTTTACATACAACTGCAATGGCTCATGGGAGGGGTAGTTCTTACTAGACAATTCAGAATGTACACTGCCCATTCCCAAATTGTCCTCCATTGGACAATCAGAAAAGCACATTGAGGATTGGATTTATTTATATTTTTTACATGATGATAAATATGTATGCTTAATATACAGTGATTATTTTTGTGAAAAATAGTAATAAATACATTAAAAATATAAATAATAAATATAACAAATAACAGATACAAACAGGAGTAGGATAACACATTCAATATTATTTATATTTACAAGATAATAAATCTAATCTATTTTCTTTTCAGATTTACAACATCAACAAAGTATTGGGCCAAAATTATTCCATGGAATAAAAAAATCATTTAAAAAAATCATAATTAAAAAATATAGGTATCATGAACCAAAAACTAAAAACAAAGTATTAAGCTTATTTTCTTTTCTATTGCTCGGTTGTTCTGTATGGAACAAATTTTTCCCCTCAATAAAATCAGCAGTTTGTAAGACATTATTTGAAAATAACAGCACAACAAAAACGCTTAGCTTGGGGGAGGATACGGTCACATCTATTTCCATAATCATATGGGTTTCCCATGATTCTTAGCTGCTGGGTTCAGTTGTCAACTTTGATGAATCTTCAGCATCTGCCTCTGCAGCTCCAAATTACCAGGACAGTGTTCGAGGTGGGGGGGGGGGGGGGGGGGCAGAGGGTTCTCCACTTTGAATCGGTCGGATCAATCACCGGATTATTTACCTTCCGGCATTATTTGGCGAAGCACGAGCGATGCATCAACACCGGCGTATCAGAGGGGACGAGGCAAGGAGACGTCAACAACAAATCGTCATTGGCATTCCATTTATGAGCCATCAAACGCCATCAGATCCTCTCACCGCAAAGCCCCGATCAGGTCAGACAGGTGCCGAGGATCCCTTAACAAGCCAGCCATCAAAAGGGCTTACCGCTTTAAATTTAAAAAAGGCTATCATTTGTTGATTTGAATATCAAAAGAGGCCACGGCAAGCGCCCCCAGACTGCAAAAAAAAAAAACAACAACCTCTGTCCCTAAGCCTCACAAAGCAGGTGTGTAATGATCAATTATTAAGGTTCGTTCTCAGGTTGCTCTTGGTAAAGAGGGAGCGCAGTTTTTTGCTGTGAACCTGCAAATGGGAATCTTGCTAAAAAAAAAAAAGGGGGGGAATACTATTAACATAAAATTAACAGTTCAAAAGAATGAGCTAACACACCAATCAAACTTGTTAATTGACTGTCAATGGTCTGTCCCTGAATATACAACACAGCTACATTATTCATCGTCAGTGTTGACAGGGAGACGGTGCAATTTGCATCGGCCTCCTAAACCTGATCAACAACCAGAATGCCACATACATTTTTAATGGCGATGAGGAGAACACTTTAATATTCATAAGGGCCAAAGAACTGCATATGATATTTAACTTCCAGACGCCGTGCAATGCAAAGCATCTTCCCTTTCTTTCCTTTCTAAACCTTAACCCTCCCATCATAAAAGTGGAAATAAACGGCATAATGAGAACATATGCACAGCGCTACATACTAAAACCGCACTGCAGCTATTGAATGGACACCCTGTGATAATTCTTGTCTGCTGTTTTCATTTTCACCGGTGGACCTAAATATACCCTTTTCACAGTGAAATAATTTCGCTAAAACGTGCCGTCAGAACGAAGTTCACCTCGCAGTCTTAACGTTCAATGCAAGATAAAATTCTGAGTTTGCTGCAGCGAGCTTCAAGTTTCACAGATAGCAAATTTAGTTGAAGTAAAAATATTTTTCAGAAAACAGTCCGAGAGGAAGAGAGACATAATACTACAGACCTTTCCCCCCAAAACACTTCCTCAGGCCCAGGATGCAACTGTGATCTATGCAATGTCTGAGTGCTTCCTGTGCAAGCCTGCCTGCTTACCATTAATTAAATCTGTGTTTTTAGCTTCATGGTTTATTGACCTTTATTCCATGGCTTAAACGCCATCATTTTTCATAAACTTAATGACGTGCCAAAAGGTCAGAGAGCCCCAAGGACTCTGCGCCGATCCAAACTATAACACATATGTAAATGCTCTATGGCGCCGCTCGGGGAATCAACTTTGCAGCCTTTTAGCATTTTTAAAGTACCGTAATGTCTCAAAGTGCACCGCTTATTGCTTTTCAAACGGTTCAAGGCATTAGCGCCGTGAACATGTGTGCATCCGTGTTGAGACAATGGGAAGGAGAGGTGACCTTTAAGTTACACGTGGTTGATTGTGAATGTTGGTTTTATATTTGATGCGGAAAACAGAGATTGTGTGACCCATCATTCATATGACGTTTGTGGAAAGACCTAGCATTCGTGAATGGTGTGGACTTTCTCATCCCTCTAATCCAAGGACAGACTGAGACTCTGTACTGTATCAGATATGCTAATGGACACCTCTCCATTTAATCTTCATACATAATTAAACAAGGGATCTGTAACTCAAATACACCAGTTTCACTGCATTAATAAAACAAAGCGCTACCTCAAAAATACCAAACAACAGTTACTTCTTTTTAGTTAAGCAATACAACCCTTCAGATCCAAGAACCGTGAGACCAATATATTTCAGTGCGCTGATGATTGGTTTTAGCAAGCAATTATACTAACCGTTGTTATGCTATTATCTGGTTTACATGTGGGTGTGTATGTGTGTACAGCAGCAATAAATGCAATTATGCATACATAATAATAATAATAATAACAGTGTGTATAAATCCCACAAAAACTGTAAGCCATTATTTAGAGGGAGCCCTCTGTAGATGTAATGCTTTGGACTGAAGGCAGGGGGTGTTGTTGCATTGTCAGGTTTCCAGTACACTTGACTGGGATGCATTGCTTTTTTTTTGTCATGTTTAAATCTATCCTCGATCAGACTTTCAAACAGTGGACTTCAAGAAATTATTTTCAGTGTTTTGTTTGTACACAAAAGCAATGTCTCCCAAGAATCATTGTGCACACTATCAAAAAAACTATACGTTTCATTCCATAGATAGTGTACATGTTATGTTGTCTTTGGATTTTAAATGAAATATGACTTTCATAACACAGGTCAATGTGTTAGGTGTGTGTATAATCTGAAATAATCTGAAATAGGCTAATTCCTGTGCGCAGCCTCAGTGCATTCGTAGCAAATCACGTCTCAGAACAGAAAAGGGTAAGAGATGAGCTCGTGTTGTGCTATGCCCTTAGGAGATTTTGTGTTCTGACACCTAATTTTTACAAATATAAATATCCAGACTAACCACAGTCTTTCTGTTTAATATGTCTCATAATGCTCTGTTCATCTCACCAAGAGCATCTTCGGGCACAACATGCATTTTTTCATTTGTTTCCCACGTTTCTCTGTTCGTTTTTATTATTTTTTTGTTTGCTCCACTTCGAGCCTAACCCGGCATGCTCAACTGTCACACAAAATCAGTGTTACTTAAACACTGACATAAATAGCATGCACAAGATGCACAAAGAAAGCCGAACCAGGGAAGCTTCTTCAAACATACACTCCGAGTAGAACTGGATACTGAAACGAAAATAAGAAGAATGAGCATGCAGGATGTTTTTTTTTTTGTTTGTTGCCAGAATACATTTCTAAATATCAAATGGATTTGGCATCATAATCAGCTGGTCCAGAAATAGAACGTGGTCTTTTCATGACATTGGGGCCTTTTCTTCTGTCCAAGCTACTGTAAATAAGCGTATTCCCTGTCTGTCCGAACCGCACATGCCCACTCACGGAGATGGCTCTGCAGATAAGTAGCACTGTCACGTCCATTTTGTCAACTTTATGCTGATTATTCGTCTCTATCTGCCGCTTGTGAGCATAATCAAGAGCAAGAGTGATAGCTCTGAAAACCCCTGACATGCCAGCTTATTTGTGTGTGCGTGCGTGTGTGCGTAGATATATATACATATATATATATATATATATCTACACACACATACAAATATGAAAATTAAAAAGAAAATGCATTCCTCCATATACACTGTAAACATTCTCAATGCAGCAATTCAAAAAATAAAAATGACAACCGATGCATTTCAAAAAGCATTCAATCAACTCAAAGGTCACTTGAAATTTAAACGACTGTAACAGAAAATACAAATACCAAAAAAAAAAAAAAAAAAAAAATGTTGGTATCATGTGGAAATGATGGAATGGCGCGTTTTCTCTTTGCGTTAGGGCAAAATGCCCGCTGCCCTCAACTTCCCCGACCTCTGATTTTTTGACAAATTGGTTGTGAGGTTTCTTACGACTGATGCACATATCGCAAAAATCATTTCTGCCAAGCCTCCGCCCCGACCTGCCCGTGGGACATGACAGGCTCCGAGACGCATCGCTCTATCAAACCGAATCTTTCCAGGACAATGCAAATTATGACAAATTCCATCATCCCGCATTATGCGCTTCCTGCTAATCTCCTTAATTCTGGAGAACCAGGAAGGGCTCTCTCTCCTCAGCTGAAGGGCATGATGTCTGATTGAATGATGCTGAAACTACACCCTCAACCCTGGTTTTTTTTTTTTTTTTCTCTCTCCACTTCCAGCTGCGACCACCTCTTTTCTTTTTCACGGCGCCCACTCTCTACCCTGTTTTTTTGTTGCCCTCTCTCCTCTTTTTTTCCGCCGCTGAAATTGAATAAAGAAGACCGCGCTCCCCACCTGCGTGTGAATGGTTTTTTTTTGCGCGCTGGGCACAGACAGGCATGTTTTTAAAAAAAGGGGCAGGAAAGGCGACCCAGGGTGGTTTTTTTTTTTTACGGTCTGGGCGCTACGCGCGGCCGCGGCGTGCGGGAGAATCCACGATGAGCGACGCGCACTCTGTCTTCCCGATGACTTCCACCGGCCTGTCAGCCTGTCACATCGGGAACGCGACCGCTCGCGAGAGGAGAGTCCTTCCGCATCGGCCTGCGAAGCAATCATTTAGCTGATAGCACTCCGGCAATTTTAAGACTGGGGCGCTTTGACATTACAAGGTTACGTGACGCGGTCCGCTTGAAGCCAAGGGGACAACCTGCAGAAGACATCTAAAAAATAAAAGGGGGGGGGAGGGGGTGGTGGTGGCTGGAATCAAAACAGAAAACAAAAATGTCTCCCTGAACTTCGCGGCAGTACCGCAGGCGTTCAAAAGATGGCAGTATTACTGCACGGAAAAAGGCTTGGGCTCACAGGGGACGCTTCAGCCATGTTCATACAGTAAATACGCATTTGTCTTCTTAACCAGTATCTTCTTAGTTTTTTCATGCATATTTTCTGTGGTAAAAATACACACACACACACACACACACACACATATATATCAAAGATATAAACAGAAGCCACCAGTACATTAGCAAAGCGAAGTGATAAAAATAGGGGTTAACTGATGTAATAATTATTACTTAATTTCAGACTGTATTAATGCACTGCCTTTATGCTATTTCCACATGCTGCTAAATACATTTAGAGACGTACCAAAATGAAATAATTTTAAATGGGACCAAGAACAATGTTATTTTATGGTAGTACAATATGTCCCAGTATTGTATACCAAATTTTCTGTGTAGGGTGAACAATTTTTTTTATTTAAATTTTAATACCATCTCTATTTTATACATAATGACATAACTGTCAAGAAATGTAGAGAATGGCTTCAGTCAAAATTTAATTTTTGTAAAAAAAGAAGGACCTTTTTAAAAAATAGATGGACAATCAATTTAATTTTTAATTCAAATGTTAATGCTTTCCTAGTTATAAAATATATTTAAAAATGCATAGTTGGATATGCCACACTGTAATACTGTAAAACTAAGCACATAATTGCAATGTCACTAACCTACATTTGGCAGTTATCAAAAAATCAATTTAATATCAATGAAAAAGCTATGCACAGTAAAACACCTTTTTCAATACAGTTCAAGTACATTTAGACCACATCCTCACTTAAAACATGAGGTTTTCTATTATTCATTGACAACACACGTGTAAATCTGTAAAATGTGCAAAAATGACAACGCGCAATGAAAAATGAATGACCCAGGTTAAGAGATACAGCTCAAACAGACCCCTCTATGAGAAATTAATGACAAAATGAGTAGCCAAAAGTAAATGGGACATAAACGTTAACTCTTCAACGAGCCATCAGTTTTACTGCTATTAAAACTAACATCTCCTTCATAAATTAAGACAAAATTGCGATGCAAGTCCACCCGTGCATGAGGAACCGATAATTATGATTCACCAGAATCACTTACTGTCAAACCGAATATATAGAAATTGCAGAACAATTAAATAAAATGACTCTGAATTCATTTTAAAATGCCCGATATTCAGGGAACAAAAAGAAAAAAAATTAAGTAAAATAAAAAACCAGAACACAGAATTTAGAATTTAAACACGGCCTACATTGGCAAATCACCCCCCCCCCCCTCCCTTAAAGCACTTTTCAGATTGGCAGAGCAAATGCCTGCTTCAGAGGAATGCATTCAATTAAAAATGTCACCAGCAGCACAAGCGGTGGCCATACTCGCCTATTTCTGTTCTCTTCCCATGTAAACTGTCCCCCCCTAACCCACCCCCCTGTCCCCGTGTCGGGGGCACAGGGCCTCCTCCACACCGCCCCGCTTCGCTGGTACGGAACGCTCACCCCCCCCCCCCCCCCCCCTTCCTGTGACGCGCTCCGGTCCGTGTGCGCTCGGGTAAAAGTCCCCCGTGCAGGGGGGGGGGGCGCTCCTGGCCTCTCTCTGTCCGTTCCCCTCTCATCCCCTCACCTGCGCGGTGTGCGGGAGAAAGCGTCCGCGTGCGCGTTTAGCCCCACGCGCTGCGGCTACTGCTCACCGCCGTGGTCCGGGGGCGACACGGACACATTTACTGACCGAAATCTCACAGGTCTGGGGTCACTATCTGTCAACCTGTGTCCATCGTTCAATTATTCACATTTCTGCCCCAATACCACCGTCCCACCCCCCCCCCAACACCCCCCCCAACACTCAGATATTGAACCCTGGAGAAAGTCCTCGACAGCGCTGGCAACATCGGCCCCTTTTTAAAAACACATCTGATTGGGTGATTCAGGCTGCATCAAACACAGGCATTGTTGAGTGGCTGTAATGGGCCGAGCCCTCTCTCTGACATCTGCGGCTGTGACACCGCAATGGAGCGCTTTTAAAATGTCTCTGACATCGCCCATCGCCGATTGCTCTCCCTCCCTCTCTTCTGCCAGCCATCGCCGGTGACAAAGCAGAGAATAAACACGCTCGCACACGTTAGAGCAGCCATTACAGAAATCCTCTCCAACAGAAATTAAAGCGCGCAGATTAACCTGCCACATGACGTTCGCACGTCGCGAGCGCTGAATTATGTATTTGTGTTTGACTCCCTTGGTTTCTCGCCTGCTCGACTCCATCTTTGTCCCGCCGGGGAGAGTGGAGAGGGATTGTGAAAAGGGCAAGGGGACGCACCAACGCGAGAAATGCCGTGCAAAAGAATGCTAATCTCCTCTTCCTCGTCACCATTTTAGAAGAGGGAGAGGGGGGTTAGAGGTCGCCCTTCGTGGGGTGAGAACAGGGGTGGAGGCTTTCGCGGTTTAGTAACAAATGACACAGAATGGCGGCTCCGGTCAGATTGCTGCAACCTCAGCGGCTAGGTGACTGTTGCAGTGGCGTGAGAGCGCGTGTGCGCACGTACGCGCGCGCCTGTGTGTGTGTGCGTGTGTGTGTGCGTGCGTGCGCGTGTGAGCGAGCGAGGGTTGGGGGGGCAGTGGGGGGGGAGTAGGGGGGGGGTAGTAGCGATACTGTCCTCCTTCCTGTGGCTTGTTGACATGCACTGAGGCAGTCAGGCACCAATAATACATGAAGTGCTGTTCAGAGGCAATTAGGATCAGTTGTCAAGGCAGGGCCATTAATGAAGGACCGTGTCAGGGAGGCAGGGGAGAGGGGCGACGCGGGCCGGGAAGGCGATTCAGTCTGACAGATCCAGTCCTTCCGATGTCCTCGCCGGTACATGCTAATACCAGCCCTAACAACGCTGTGTGGCAGTGGATAATGTCCCTAACATGGGCTCTGATTCCGCAAAATGACTGCTGCCACTGCCGGTCAGTCTCGGTGGGACGCGGCGTGGGGGGGGGGGGGGGGGGGGGCGGTGGGGTCGGGGGGGGGGGGCAGCAGGGCGAGACGAATAATTACCCCTCTCACCCTGCCGTCCACCACCCCCTTCCACACGCCCCGGCCGCGTACGGCTCCTTCTCTCCCCTGCCCAGACCCTAGCCCCCCCCCCCCCCCCCCACACACTGTCTGCTCTGTCGCCCCCCTCTGTGGGGGCAGCGGCCTGTGTCGCTCCACAGACCCGCTCCAGAGTTCCACAGCCAGGGCTCGCCGTGCTCCTGTTTCCCTTTGTTCCAGCTCCCCAGCTGACACAAAATGTTTTCACAATGCTGCTGCCATGTAGTTCTAAACATTCACAAAACATTCCGGTAACATTGCGAGAACGTTTTGAGTTAGCCGGGTAATTTTTTTTTTCTGTGGCGTGGGATTGAGGGCGGGAGGGCGAGGCAGGGCAGGGGGTGGAGGTGGAGGTGGAGGTGGTTGTTTTTTTCGTGACTAGGGAGGGCGCTAGTCGGAGTCGTTTTACCTCACAGGCACAGCCCGCATGCAGGGGACACGCTGGCGGACACGGGTCCTTAGAGAACCGCGCGCGGGTCGGAGCGCCGCGACGATGCGCCCGCCAAGCTCGGCCCGTAGCGGACGGTCACCCGGAGCCCGCCAAGCTCGGCCCGTAGCGGACGGTCACCCGGAGCCCGCCAAGCTCGGCCCGTAGCGGACGGTCACCCGGAGCCCGCCAAGCTCGGCCCGTAGCGGACGGTCACCCGGGGCCCGCCCTCCCCCGCCAACGCTCCTTTCAAACCGTGATCTCCGCTCCCACGCCACAGTACCCCTCCTGTCTTACAGTGGCCCGTGAGTCGTTCAGTCGTTCATGGCTCAGCTCTTCTCCTTCTTCTGGGGGAGAGACAGGCCAGGTACGGGGCCTCTGTGACTAAACAGGTGTCCACCTCGCCCCCCCCCGGGTATTAACATTCCGCTCTGAAAGGTGTGCGCGGTGTCTGACAGGTTCAAATGCCAGCAGCTGACCCCTCAAATTGGGCAAGTAATACCGCGGTATGAGTAAGCCCCATACAGACAACTGACAAAGAACAGACGGGTCACCAGACCCACAAGCACCATTACGGATCAACGAATAGCTCAGATAGCTCAATGGGATTACGAAATTTACCCAAAGGCACGGAAAATAATATCGAGAAGCATCCCCCCACAACATATATAACTATCAAATAGTAACAACATACGTTTCAAATATTTAAAAAATAACTGACTTTAGTAAGATGACTAGTTGAGTCTGAGCAGTGGACTGAGCTTCTCCCGTGCGTCCGACGAGCTCCAAACAGCGGCTCATTTATCACCGGCTCGTTTACGAGCGCGACGTTTTTCGCCCCTATTATTGAAAATGATCATTTGTGCTTTTATTAGGGCCGGTAATGTCCCCTCGTACGGCGGCCTCCCCCCCCGCCGCTCGAGCCCGCGGCACTTCCTGTTATTAGCGCACTATTTCATGCGTGCCACGCTCTTTTATCAACCGCTTCTGAAGTAATGTTAATAGACTAGAAAATTGAGACATTTATGAAGTATATAGGCAGTGTTTATGAAAAAAAAAAAAAATCCACAAAATACGACAGGGGCGAGGAGAGATAAAAGCGGCGTTTTAATAGATTACGGCAAAGCGGGACCGTCGGGGGCTGACAGCCGGCTCCTCGGAGATCGCTAATTTTTATGGGATTAATTTTGTTGTATTAAAAATGAAGCTAAACGTCCTAATTAATCTGTACACACTGCGCCCCCCCCGAATGAAAACCTCCTGGCCTCCCCGAAGCTTCAGACGACGCGCTTTTCTAGCTAATTATCTCCCTCTGATAATTGAGGCGGATGCTGCTTCCATTGGCTGCTGTCGCCGAACGGTTCTGGGGGAAGAGGAAAGCCCGTACGTCCGTCCGTCCGTCCGTCTGTCTTCACGGCCGCGGTGTATTCAGAGGGGATAATAAGACTTCAAATAAAACCGCGTTCTAATTGCAGGATTTTGTTTTATTTCCGTATGGAAAAAGCCAATTCCCCGCAGAAGCCTCTAAACCCGGTGAATCCACACAGGAAGTTCCCTTTTCCTCTGCCTGTAACGCTCCCCCAGTAGAGACTCCCCCCCCCCAAACTGGCGAAAACATCCTTTTCGTATTTTCTCCCCCCCCCCGCGCGGATCCCGTCGTTCGGGCGCGGCCGGGCTGGGGGTCGCGGGCTGGAGCCTTTTAACCCGACCCCTGAACTCCCTAACAGGGGGGTCAGCAGCGGCCCAGCTCATTGTTTTAATGCATTTAACCCCCGTAAGAAGATTATTTAAATTTGGGCCGCCGCGGCGGGCCGCCCCTGCTCTGACGCTAATTGCAAACGTCAGGTTCACTTTCCCCGCCGTGTAAGAGTCCACTTTGACAATTTTCAAAATCCACTGCAAATCCAATTGTGAGCGTGCGTGAGGATTCCACAATAAAGGCTGCCACCGCCAATTACGGGGGGAGAAAGAAGGGTCCGCTCCCCCCGAAGCCTTCCTCTACACCCCCCCCCCAATAGCCCCCCCGCCCCAACAGCCCCCCCGGCACCCGTTCACAATCTGATCAGCAAATACAATTGCAAACCAAATTTCCCAGGGGTACTTCGCTTGCTGTAATCAACAGTACATTCAACAGTGTTTCTTTAAAAAAATTATTTTAATACAGGGGAGGGACAACTTTCACTAACTACAATACACCCCCCTAAGGAAAACTTCATACTTCATATAGGAAACGGGTAAAGCAAACTAAAACACTATAGGTGACAAAAAAAGGCTTGCAAATGCAAGATTATGAAAGGTATCGTACAGGGAATAGGATAACTGAATTCACAGAGAGTATAACATGAAGCATTATAAAAGGTGCATTAAAATGCACTGCCACTGCACAAAGGTGCATCTCTGGGGAGGAGACTAAAGGTCACAGGTTGGAGATCAAAGGTTGCACAGGAAGTTCTACTTTGCTAGCGATGGGCTGGAGGAAGACGAGGGAGCAAAGAGAAGCTTTCAAAGCTAAAATGCGTGGCATGCCAACAAAGGGAGTTCACGCAGAAGAACGAGAGAAACCAGGAAGAAAGAAGGCAAGCGAAGCCGTGGAATTCTGCACTGGTTAAAAAGCTCATTCAGCTGGTGACAGGAGGGTGAACCAGAATCACAAAAAAGATGCAATTACTAAAAAAAAATCATTTTAAAAGTAGATTAAATTCAGTACTAATAAAATAAAACAACAACTTACCTACTTTACATTGTCCTAGCTATGCTATTATAAAATCCTTATTCTGTATCAGCCAAATATTGCATGAATATTTTAATTGATTACAAATAATAAATAAATAATTACAAAAATATTTTAGATTAAATAAATCTAGGAACTGAAAAAAAAACAGAAATAAGAATCTTTTCGAAACATAATTTACATCACTGACCGAGTGATGGGCTTGTACAACCTGCCGAAAGGTGAGATATCGTACGCAAAGAGGCCTAGTAAGACAGCCGGGTATAAAATGCCTGTCATGTCCACCCTGACAGCCTGTATATCCAAACCCAGTAGTAACAAATCACACCCCGACTTATCTCAGCTTCACAATGTTGTCAGTAAAAGAAGACTGTGCTGTCTCTCAGAAGACAAACCAACATGATTTTTACTTAAAAAAAGCGATATGATGACCTCACTGGTTTGCTGATATATTCCAACAAAATTAAAGCAATTTTAGAAAAAAAAGGGGAATAGCACCAACCTGTCTACTACATATTTCAATTATACTTTGCATTAATAGGATAATTTCCTAAATCTTTCACGTGGGGGAAGGCAGTTATATGGCAGATACCTGCAGGACCTGAAGCGCATGTCATGCAAAGGAGGCCATCATGACCATATGATACAAAAGAGCATGAGAATTAAGAGATAAGACAGGGGTAGCAAGCACACATTCACAACGTACCAGGTGAGGGGGAAATTGCCTGAGCGTGTAAAATTCAGCGCCGAAGGACAGACAATAATGGTTAAGGTATAACGGAAACTTGTTCATGGGCACTTGAAAAGATCGATTCATCTTTGAGACACACTGGATTTTAAGGGGCAAAAAAAAATCAGGAAACATTTACTGTCATCTGAATGGCTAAATTTCAAACCCTTTTTTCCAGAGCCTAAGATCCTTTTTATTTATGAGACAGCATAAAAGGAAGAGGCCGCATTGGGAGAGGAAATGCAATCTACTCAACGTCAGATATGAGTGTTTTACTGTACCTCATCTGGAAGGTGGAAGGAGGCTCATGCGTGTGGAAATGGGATGGACACTCGCACTGTTGACAGTAACCTGACGAATGTAATCCCATTCCTAAGTGTAAACACAGACTGGCCGCACATGGTGCTACACTGGCAGTACTTGCGGTTTCCTTTGGAGTTGCATTAGCTATTTGTTTTTGTATTAAACAGAGATTAACTAAAAATCCCCCAGACTTTACATACATGTTTTTTCCATCTCTCTCTGGAACACAGACACAAACACACACTCACACAGGCACACATGCACACACACACACACTCTCTCTCTCTGTCTCTCCTTCACACACACACACACACAAACTCTCTCTCTCTCTCTCCCTCACACACACACGCACACACGCACACACACCAATACAGACTCTCTCTCTCACACTCTCTACCTCTCACACACATGCACACACACACACACACACACAGTCTCACATACATACACACAGCTGAAAAGCTGGATCTAAAAGCCACTCACTGCAGCTCCAGTTGGAGGGTTGGGCACATAAAGAGAGCGCAGTGTTCAGCGCTAGCAAGCGCATCGTTATTCTGCCCATGCTCGCAGGGTCAGTGCAGGCAATGCTGCATATTCATTACGAGGCTCGGCCCTGCTCTGCATTTCCCGCAATGCCATCTGTGCTGTTTACCTCTCAGCCATCTTTATTCATGACAAACCTTCTCCTTACTTACAGTAAATCTTATACTTCTGGACGTTTACTGACACGATTCGGGGCAACGTGACCCCTTTAAGGGGGGGGCACAAGTACTGCCTCGCACAGGAAATTATGCCCTAATCCTATGGCCATGAGAACCAGGGGTTCAGACCCAAAATTGTATCCAAAGTTGTGACTGACAGTTATATAGAGTCACACACTTTGCCCTCTCTGCACACTGGAATTAGACTCCTGGTTCTGAGAAGCCATTTTGTTTTTTTCCCTTTTTTGGGCCGCCTCTCAGCTGAGATTCTGCCCCACGCCCCCGAGCCCCGGGGGTCCCGGCGGGACGGCGGTTCACACCTGGATGGCCTGGCTGTAGGGGCCGATGTTGGCCGGGGCCCAGTGGGACAGGCTTTGGACGTGCATGGCCTGCTTGTGCTGAGGGGTGTCATCCGGAGCGGTTTCGATCCAGTCGTGGAGGAGACAGTCCATCTGAAGCAGCAGCCCCCTGGGTAAGGGCACCTCCACACACACCCTGCAGGACGGAGAGCACCAGGAGGCTACGGGCACTGCGATATCAGCCTGCCACACACTGCCCAGATCATAACCCTTCACTAGACCCTTTTATGCATAAATCCTTCTTCTGTTTATTTCGCTGGTTACAAAAAATTTCTTAGGTTACAGACTGTTACACAATCTAAGTTCAGGCAGCTCAATTTTTCTGGAACATACTGATGCTACTGTGTCTTTTTAACTATACTCAATGTTCAGTGTCACTAGGATTAGAACCAAAGTCCCACTGGTTGCAGACACAATACTACCTAATCAATAATCTATATATGTTTTTCAGGTAAACGCAGGGATTCAGAGAGGGGTATAGATATTGCAACTTGCACTTGATGTATTGTTAATATGAAAATACCTGGCAGGGGGATTCGACCCGAAGTAGGACTGGTACACTGAGTTCACCGCACTGAAGCTCTCCATGCTCTGCACGTACAGATGAACCAGGACGATGTGCTTCAACTCCAAACCCATCTTCTGCACTTCAGCTGCACACAGAACAACGCACCACATCATCGCATATACCTGCAACCCATTCCACCTATTCCCAATACCGTCAATAAACAAGCTCATGATGGAACCTAAGACCAAAATCCATTCCAAAAGTCAATCGCATTCATCTCAGGAGCCAACACTCTGATTTTCAGCTTCTCAAAAATACATACTATTTTCCAGTATCGATTTCTGACAAGCCGTAGTGGCAGAAATATAGTATCGAAAAAATGTTTATTGAGCTATTTTGCATATAATGTACAACAATTACGCTCGCTGGAGAGGCAATAACAGAAACAGACACTGTTCTTTATAGGGTGAGAAACAGGGCAGATGTGGTCTCGGTGCGAAGCCTCGTTCCTTACCGCAGTTAGATAAGGGATCAAGTTTGTTTTTTTTCTCTTTTCACAGACACTGGCTTTCCTTTGTGCTTCACACGGGTTACGCCAGACAAAGAAGTTGTTCATTAAATATTAACTTGTTTAATATTGTCTCTGCGCGGAACAGGCTATGCAGCGAAAATAAGATGATAAACATTAAATATGCTTTTCATCTCTGGCTCCTCTCTCTCTCTCTTTTTTCCAGGGAGAAGGACGCTCTGCTAAAGCACGCGCTTTGCAAGTTCTGCAGGCGCAGCCGGGGCCTCCCAGTGTGTGTTTTGAAGAAACAGCCTCACTCCTCTCGCGCATAATTTGAAGTGTCTGTCCTCATTTTACAGTCGCGCCCGTGCCTCTCAGACGGACGGGGCCCCCGACGCTCGCCGCTCTCCTCCGACTTTAAAGCAGGGACCCGGAATAAAGAGCGCTATCTAATCCCCAACATACATCTGAAAGTGCATTTTGCTAACACAACAAGAAGATACAGAAGTGACTTATGAACAATGGGGCTTCCCTTGTTCCGGAATCGACTGTTTTTTAAGTGCTGAACCTTGAGAAGGGCTAGAAGCTGCGTTCGAAGCGCCACCTTGTTCTTATTTCGCTGCCGTAAAAGCCGCACCGTGCCGTCCCTTTCCCGGGCTGTGAAATCTGTCATTCTCATCTGACTGGTGTGAACATGGATTATTTAAACTTCCCTGCTTTAGCCCAGAAACACAATCTCGCGTGCGGAAAGAGATTTTGAGATCGTGTCGTGTGTCGTTTCCGAACGCAGGCGCGTCTGACATGTGCTTTCAACCCTGTTCCACCGCATATTTTCCCAGCATACCTTGCAGCGATGCAAACGCTTGCCTCGTTTGGTTCTGGATGTCTGGTTGGTCACACTGAGGCCCAGAGATGCCACAGAGCCACTGATACCCCAGTGCTGTTCTGGCTGAACACGTAGTGAGGATCTCTTCTGTGAGTAAAAACAGAACAGTGGAAAATGCCCATGAACAATACTGAATGAGACTGTCCACTGTCACTGATCAGTGATTTTAAAATAGAGATATAGGAAAACTCACATAATAATTTCCCTTTACACAAAACGCCTTCACAACTACAAAGCATTATTTTAAAGATTTATCAATAGTCCTGTAATAAATCATTCCGCTACTGATTTTCCCTTTTTAAATTTAGTTGTACATTACAGTTTTGTGACCTGAAATATTTCTTACATTGATCCTACATACACTAAAATTATATAATATAATACACACTTCCAAAAGGACAACAATTCATTGTATAATCACATCAGCCTGAATGCAAACACAGTGCAGACTAATAGTCAAAAATAGTGAAAATAAACAGTGAAATAATAGTATAAAAAAACACTACAAGGTAAAAGCCCTATTTGAAATACTGTGTTTAAATGGAATGTGAGAGACCAGCGGAAAAGCATCTCACCACAGTCCCTGTGACACATAAGGTCAGGATGTGATGTAGCTTCCCCCTGTGTGCCAGGCTCATCAGCATACACTTGCTCTTCAGTCAGCTTGTCAATGGATCGCAGGCAAGGACAGCTATCGAGGGGCAGAGGAGAGCTCTGCAACAGAGTATAAAACGCCAGGAGAGTCAGCAAAGGGGCTAAAAGAAAGGAAAACATGAAATAGATTAAAACGAGCGTTTCGGTACCACTGCAATGCCGTGCCATTCTGTTCTGACACGTCCAAAGATAAATGACTCTGAGGTGAACGAAAGCAGAACAACATGCTAAGATATTCATAAATGACACACAGAGAGACGGGCTGCTTTCTGATACCGTAAATTCAATCGTTTCAGCCATCACTCAAAAGTGTGACTTTCATTTGACATGCTTGGGATTTTACCAGACCTGCGCATTATGCATTCATTATTTTATTTTTTGCTTGATTGCCTTTTCTTTTTAAATAAACCATCCTCACGGGCATGCAGAACACCCCAGCTCCTCCATGTGCAGTACATTTTTAATAAATATTTCATTTTTCTTTAATCTCCCGCTGTCAACTGTATTTGCCCATATGATAATCAAATTAATTATACCTCAGTCCTCTTTATGCGATATAAAAAATAAAATAGCTAGACTACCATTAACTCAGGGCAAATGATGCGACGTCTTTCCCCTGCTCGCCGCTGTTTCCTCCAGTGGTGATGTCAGTACGGATCTGTCACCGTGACGGACAGTGTTTCGGACTGCTGGTGAGGGGAGGTGCTCCCCTGGATCCCAGGCACTGGCTGGGGGAATCTCCCTGCGCTTCCCTGGCTGGTGTGGGGGGGGGGGGGCACCAGGGGGGGTCGGTGGGGAGAGAGGCTGCAGGGTCCGGGCCTGGAGGGACCACAGCTGCGGGCTACACTTTCCCCACCATCGCCACCCTCCCCACCCAACCCCCCACCCCTCAACAGCCCTCCCGCCCAGCCACAGGCTGCAGCAGCCCCAGCGCGACCCAACACGCTCGCTAGCAACTCCAGATCAGGGCTCTACCCCACGCTCCCTGCTCTGAATATGCAGCGTGAGTCTGTGTGGCTTGGATTGAAATCTACAGAATGCATTTGCTTACATTACAAGGGCACAACTACCCTATGCTTAAACTATAATAGCTAGGATATATCACTCACAAACCTAGATTAACTTCTGTGTTGAACATTCATATTCACTGAACTGCTAATTCTTTAGTTACATTGTAACAATGTTATTTTAGATACACACACAGGACCATTTGTGTATCTCAGTCAGTACTCATAATCGGTATCAGTGTTCAGCACTCCAGTATAAATGAGACTATGTAGAGTACAGTAGCATTCTGAAAAGCAGTTTGTGTTGGAAAGCCGTTATGACATTGGTGAAGTAAGAGTGCTTGAATTCCCCAGCTTCAGCATTGTCAGCTCTTACTGCCTCCTACACCCTGTTTTTTCAATAGGGGGGTTCAAAGATCCCTGGGGGTCCTTGAAGGCACTGTATGGGGTCCCTTGCCAGCTTTATATCCACTGACTACATGTAAATAAAAACCCTTTTTTATATAACCCTTTAACTTATGATAGGGGGTCTCCTGGATGCTTCTGAGCCTGTGTGTAGGTCCCTGGATCAAACAAGGTTGAAAACCCCTGCCTTGAAACTAGCCTTAAATATAACCATAAATACAACGTTGCTTAAGATTTACCCAATATGCGGTTCTAATAAACAGTTTTTTCCCTCTCTCCCTGTGTGTACTCCTAGAACCAACATTTTTGGCTTCCTCAAGGTGTATTCTTCTCAAGCATTACTCACTGGTCAACAAAATCCAATTAATGGAATCCTGGTGGAATTACCGGACCTCGGTAATGCTTTTTAAAAGCAGCTGGGACAGCTGCCCACGTTCCCTCCATGTTCTCCGCGCTCTAACTTCTTTACTACGGCATCGTCAATCACACGCGTGCGTTCGGTCCAGCTGACAACACTGCCAGAAACAGGAAGTGCTTAAGAGGAACGAAAACTCGCTTCAACGAAATAACTCCATAAATCCTTATTTCAGGCCGAAAAGAAGCCGAATTCCTTTTGATGCAGCCGAGCATTCCATTCATTTGACAGGCCGCGTTTTCCACAAAGAATTCCCCGTGAACTGAATCAAAAGGCTTTACTACCTGCCTTTCTAACAAATCGCCTTTGATCTCCGCAATGTATTCAAACCTGAAATCATGCCCAAGCACTCCGAGATATAATTCAAGCTCTAGGTGTTTGGCCAAATAGCTGAGCGCTGTGTTAATCACCACTCTGTGTATCAGTAATACAGGCATGCCACAGTCCAAACATAACAATGACTGCCTGGTCACTGACATTGCTACCACCAGTATCCCAATAGCCTATTTCGGCAGTTACTGGATTTTTTAAATAAACTTTATTTTAAGGTCAGTCTACAGTCACATTACCATATGTGTAAACCACTCTAACATACACGGTGTGATACATGTACTCACCTGACTGAGATCGGTTTATCATATTTGTGAAATAAGATTTAATAATGCAACGATTTTCACTATTTCTTCATGAACATATTCATCTGGGGAAATGTGTAAGAATTTTGATGCATTAATGCATTCCGGTATTTAAATACAGATGTTTTTGAAAGATGAATAATGACATCAACAGAAATGTATACTGCAAAAAATGTCACAACAAAATCCAGACTGTTTCATTTATTTAATTTGAAATACATTTTCTGCTGAACTACTTTGCCCTGTTTTTCTACAGTTACCTTAAAAACCTTATATAATCAAAGGGTAGTAGTTTAGAAAGTAACCTTAATGGCGATGACATATTTTCATAACATGATTAATTAAGGTTTAACGATGTGTAAACATTTAAGAATCACCTCTGGACCCGAAATTTGGAATTTAAAATAACATAAGTTTGATGTTTGTAATTAAATGAATGACTGCCTGGGCAAATAAGGTTATGTTCAGGCATAAGAGCAGAAACCATTTCAGATGCTATACTGGCTTTCCCACCCTGGTCTGAAAGGGATTGTAGGCAGCAATGCAGTATTTTCCACAACCATTCATGGCGTTTTAACTTTTTTCGCCCACAAATATTTGTGTTTGTAAGCCCGGCTCGAAGCTGAACCGTTCTCACTCCATTAAAGATTAAGGGTTAGCGTGCATGAACCTCAGTGTGCATGCTGCATGCAGTGCAGTCACTGCATAGGAGGGCTGCATTTCCTGCTAGTGGAGGCAAGCGCCAAGCTGCCCAACAGAGTCACTAATGCACAATGAGGCTGGGAATACTTTGCTGAATAAACCAATCCCTCCCTCCCTGGATGAGGCTACGGCCAATCGGCCGTCACCCCCACAGACTCTCCACTACAGCCTGCAAAGCTGTCCTCAGGATCTGACAGCTGGACATACTACCCAGAAGGCCCGGTACAGGCAGAATGGGAGTATCCTTAAAGGTGCCTTTAGCCTGGACTAAATCTCACCAATGCATGCAAAGCACCCTAGTTCCTGAAGCATTCATCCAACTTCAGACGTGACGACACGCGATGTAACTGGACTGAACTGGGTCACAATGTTTACACGCTAGCATTTCCAGGGCACATCTTTGCAAGCCGAAGTTTGCCCGCACCGCCTGCAGTCATGCACGGCTTTCACACTGTGCGCGCACGGTAGGTTCACACAGCTCACGTGGGTTTCTGATGCATTCCTACCAGAGCATTCACTGTCAAATGGTAGGACAGATATCATGCACATGACAAAGAGGGAAACTGTACTGAATTTATATTTTTGTACACATTTGGACAAGATGTTAAGGAGCAACATTCAGCTGATATTTCAGAATAATGATTACTCATGATATTGTTGCATCCGGATTTTTGATCACAGCATCAAAGCAGAACAAATAAAATACAGTACCAAAGCACTATTCCAGCTGCCAAGTCATACATAAAGCAGGGAACAGTGGGGAATAAAATCAAAACTCAGAGCTCTTAATTTGGTCCAAATTGGCAAGGGCCAATCAGGAGGCAGCGCGCTCTGTCTGTGGGGCCAGAATAACCTTTTCCTTCGCTTTCTCGAATGACAGCAATCTGGGTGTAGCCACAAAGCCTCAGAGGCCCCTCCACCTACCTGAACGCAAAGTGCCTTAATGCGATCAGACGTGTTTATTAAGCGGGGCCTAGTTTGAGGCACGGGTGAATACTGCAGACGTCTAAGTGGGACAAGCAGAGATAGAAAAAAAAACAGAAACCCCCCAAGAGCTCGGTCGGTATACAGCTTCAGCGTGAGTCTCTCTTTCCATGATGAGCCAGTGGAAAAGAGTATTCCCCTACCACGCAAGGAGGAAAAAATAGTACGAGCAAATATAAATAACCTGAATGACCGTATCCTGAATGTCATTGAGAGCGTGACGCCAGAGGACTTACGTTCATCTTCTCTTCTAGATGCATCTTCGAGAACCGCAGATATCCAACAGGAGCAAACGCATCTGCTGAATGGATCACTGTTTCCATGGAGTCTCTGCAGCAAATAAAATCAACACATAATCCAGAGAGACAAAGGCCACTTCCCCTACAATCGGAAATATTAAACAAACTATGATTTTCCTCAAAAAACTCCCATATTCCCAATGATTATTCAGTATGTCCAGTAGCACAGCCACACATGTAGGTAAGCTGGGTCTTTCTGGGGTGAAGTGCCTGCCCTCAGTGTAAAGGAGAAACAGATCCAGTGCTTCACACCACACTGACACAAAGCACACAAACTAGCACAGTGTAGTTCATAGCAGGCAGAAGGATTTCAGTGCAACACTTACATTACGATCTTCTTCTTAAACAGAGGACAATCCAAGGTAAATGTCTCATATTCTCCCCCTTCGCCACAAATGTGGACTCCATACTTCTGAGAAAGCTGGTAGAAAGAATAAACATGTAGAGAAAACCTTTGCTTACTGTGTTTTCATATGGGTAAAAAATGAAACAAAATTATGAAATGGTATACTACAGAAGAACAGACTTGATTATATGAGGGTAAATGCACAATATTAATAAATTTCTTATTTAAGCCTATTTCTCATAAGGTCATTATTCATAAAGAATAGAAAGCCCCACCTCTTATACAGTACAATTTGTACTTGCTCAAAGTTTTATATTGAACAAGTAGTACATGGCCTGGGGATTTTATGTGACCCTGTCACGGATTAACACATTCTGTAATCTGATTTCCATAACGCTAACACCATTATGAAACACAGAAAGGACAGGGGTCAGGGTTTGGAGTGAGGCTCCGTCCCACCTGTTTGAGATAGGACTCCATCTCCCCCAGAGACCTCCCCAAATGTTTCTCAGGATCCAGACCTGCCAGGAACACAGCACAGAAATAGAGGATCGCACCACAGACAGAAAGCAGTGATTGGAAATGACGGGGCAGGGAGGACTTTAATCTCTCGCACAAAAAGACACGTAACTCGGCTCAGAACATATTTATTTGACTTTTGCTAATTGTGAGCACGGCTCTCTTTGGTTAAGGTTAGCAGTATTCAGTTCAGCGCTGAGCGGTGAGCGCTGTTTTGTTCCTCCGCGAATGTAAACTGGAAAAATCCTGTTTATTTGTCTTTCTCTTTAAACGGCGCGTGGAAGTGACTCAGCGCCTACAGATATTTGTAGGAACACGGAGCTGGCACAGAAGAGCTAGCTCTGCTTCCTGGAGCCTGCCCTTCAGTGAGGCCAGCCCGGCGCACACGGCCGCTGGCCCTGGCTGTGTATTCAGACTTCTCCCCAAGCTACACGCAGCAGAGACGGTCGCGCTGACCCCCAAACCGTGACCTGGAACGCTCAGCTGCGCAGCAGTGACAAGGAAACAAACTCCATGCATTAACCCTTTGAGAAGTAAGATCACAAACACGCCATTAGAATCTTCTTAACTGAACATTCTAATGCTGATGTCACAATCACTACTGGCAAGCGAAAGCAATGGAGTTCTAGAATACTGACTTGTTGAATGTCAAAACAACATTTGAAAACACCTACTCTTCAAAAGGTTAATATGTACTGGATACATTCTCATCCCTTCACTTCACTTCCATTAACCTGTTTGCTCATGTTATATTAGCATCAACCCTGGATGTTCTGTATGTGTTGTGTGCAGTGTCTATGTATCACTGGGGAAACAAATCCTGATTTTACTACAGCCTCTTACAACCTTTCCCCACATAATGGAGTCAATCAGCTCTTCATACAAATAGCATACGCCTCTTGCTTACACCCAAGATAAGTATTACCTGCTGCAAGACATTCGATAAGCTATTAAACAAAATGAAAAGGAATGCAAAAAAACAAAGCTTCTTCCTGTTTATTCGTTCTTAATTCCTACGATGCAGATGCACAATCCTGTCTGTTGAAGCACTGCCAGTAAAGTTGAGAGCAGTGACGCTCCATTGAATAGCTATGCAGAACTAAAGGCTGCTCTCAAGCTTAGCCCAGACACAATGGGCTGAAATGGAGTGCTATTAGACTGACAAGGCCACAATCACCGAGTGCCATTACTGAACACAAACAACAGCCTTTTCACAATGGCAGCATCACCTGCCATGACAGACTGTACGTATCTACACAATATGCCTCTCTTTGTAACAATAAACCACAAGAAATGCACTCAAGGGCATCTGAGGCTGATCTCTAACATAAAATAATTTTTTATATAATTTCAAAAATATATGATTCACAATGTATATCAAGTTGGAATTTGACGATAACCAGTCTGGAAAAGCATGTGAAAATGCACAGCACAAAATTGAACGTACCAAACCCTGTCAAAGGACCTCACAGAGATGATTTATGGTTCTTCTGATTCAGAACACGTTCTCTTAAGGGTTTTCCTCACAGAACTACGCTCAGAGCATTTTACAGCTCAGAAACGCAGCACTGCCTCTGCACACATCTAGATTACAAATAAAGCTCTGAAATAATATGCATACAATCAGAAACACACTAAAATGTGCTTGGCTGACAAAAGACAACTGTTGGAAACTCATACAGTATGTGCACATGTCCAATACAGCAATGCCAATCATCCTCACACCGATTTATGACACTAGCATGGGAAAGTTAAGTCTTGACCGGGTACATCATGTTGTGCTTCTCGATTCACTGATTGGTTGTGATCGCGACAACAAACCAACTCACTACAAATCGCTACAAAGATCCAAACCTCAACAACACCTGAAGCTCCACTGCAGTCTGCGTGGGTGTGCCGACGTCAAGCCGCAACTTTTCAGTGCCAAGAATGTGAGAAAGTGAACAGTTCTTTTCTGTATAAAACGGGGGGGGGGGGGGGGGGGGGGGGGACTATTCCAGTGAAAAGACTGATTATTTTTTTCCCTCTTTAAAAAAAAAAAAAAAGTTAAAACCCCAAAGGTCGACGTCTTAACCGTGAGCCCTCGGGGGAGCAGGTCTCATGAAATATGTTTCAAGTTATCATGAGAAGTAATTCAAAACTGAGTTCAAATGGGTTTGAACTGCGGGAGGGGGGAGACGAGGGGTGGAGGGGGGGAGAAGAGGGGTGGAGGAGAGCGAGGAGGCCCAGTCCTCCACCCAGGGGAGCAGCAGACTTAATTAGTGTGAGAATATCTAATCTTGACATCTTTTCATCTTAACCCTATACAAAGGTAATAAGGAAAAGGCATTAAAATTCAATTCACTTTAATATCCTTTTTAATTAGTCATGCCTTTTAACTAATTTTAATGGCTCAATTTGCTTTAAGGATGTTGATTTTTTAATATGTTCATTAAGTTAATTTGCTTAAATAAAATATTATACAAAATGTGAACTTTAGCAGGAGCGAGCCCCGATATCACCAGGGGTCTTGACCAGGCGATGCCAGGCAAGGTAGACTCCCGTTCCTGGAAAGCGCTAATGTTTAAATAGTTCATATACAGCACACAGTACAAAAACTATAACATCGCAAAAAAAATGGAGGCAAAGACCAATGATAGTGGATGAACACAACACCATACGATTTAGTATATTCTGTTGCCCAGCTAGCTGAATCTCAACTTAAAGATTTAAATCTGGTTAGGTAATTAAATAAATTCTACATTGCAGAAAAAAGATTTATATTAAATATTTACAAATGTATTAATATTTAACATAAGGGCCAATGTTGAAAATTCGGCAACTTTATTATCATATAAGTATTATCATATGTGATACCACAAGCTCAATTTTACCTTGAACAACAACAATGACAAAGCCCAATCCCTAGTGACTATCTACAAAAAAAAACTGTATTTTTAGGGCAGTCTGACCGGTCACTTTTGTTTGGCGAGTCAGGTATCATTTCAGAGAGACTGCCACTTTACAAGGGAAATGGAAGTTTACACAGAAGTTTAATTCAATATCCAAATTCCAACTCCAAATTTTGGATATGTTTATGTATTTACTTATAAACTTATTTGATTTTATTTACCCAGAACACAACTCCATATTTAGCCATTAGGGATGATAGCCTGAACTTTTTTAAAATGCGCCATTTGTGGTATTCAACTACATCTAAATCCATTAGCAACTGTACATAGATTTCAGGTAGATCAAAAATAACTGACAGATCAGAAAGTTACAGGTTAGCTAACATCGCTACTTCAAATGCACATTAGGTGCACATCACTCAGCAGCCAGCTAATCTGAGAGATGTTCAATGTTACCGTGGAGATATGGGTGTGGAGTGCAGACCCCAGACGGCTAGACCTTCCGCTACTGTAATCTGTGCATGGATGAAGTGCATTTATATGAATTTATGGTGATTAAAGGATTTATAAAAATTGTCAATGCATAGCATATGACAAAAGGGTTCAGAATCCGGGAAGCATAATGCCATGTCAATTTAAGTATAATATTGTACCAACTTAAGCAATTTCTCCTTTAGTTAAGCCTCATCACTCTTGCTTGATATTAAACCTCCCTCCCTCCCTCCCTCCCGCAATGCTGGTTACGGACTGACATTGTGTCTGTGGTGACAGTCACAGACACAAACGTACAGGGCAATGACTTCTGCACTAGGTAATACATACATATGAGGAACTTATATCTATTTGAGTGGGGTTGCTTCCTTTAAATTCTTTATAATGTTTACGCAGAATTTTACCATTCAGTGAGCAGGCAACCATGGAAATGTAAATTTTAAGAAAAACAAACACAGACGAAAATTTACCATCTCAGCCTGAACCAAAATTAAAAAACACTTTCCTCTTCTGAAGCCTGTGCTTAGATACCTTTGCTTGGATATAAATTGTTTTACAAATCCTGCAGTCGCTGTAAATGAGTGTATATTTGCATAAAATAAAGCCCGCACAGATAACAGCAAAAGATACACGTCCTAGAATGAAACGTAACTCAGCAAGTTCACTCCCACCCCACAACCGAAAGGAAGGCAGCAGTCTCATCCACCATTATGTGGCCTGACTCCACTCTCATTTACATGACCATCACATCCCTTTTCTTCTCAACCTGTTTTACAACCTGACCTAAACCCAATTACCTGCCCTCATTATGCCACATTAAGCCCAAATAATCCCACTAGAAGCAACCATTTGTCTGCCTCCAAGGACAGGTTCTGTGCACTCTGGAGAAATGGGGTTCAGAGTAACAAAAAGAATGTCTTGCCTTTAAAAGGATTCTATCATGTATTATCCTATAAAACTGCAATTAAATTCAGTGAACTTTCAAACTGACAGAACGACGGTGAGGAAATTAATTTCAGGCCTCCCAATCCACAAATAACTTCTGGAAGTGTCAAGTTAGAACAGACGTGAATGAATGAATAAATAAACTAATAAATAAATACAATTACTATCAGCATTTTCCGTGAAACTTTAGTTACACGGATACACTTTGAGGGCTTAAAGAGAACATAAGCTTCTGTTTTTTTGTTATTTTTGCACTTTATTTATAACATACATTAAACAATAAACTGCAAAAATAACCCAAAAAAAAAAAAAACAGAACCGTCTGTTCTCTTTAAGCCCTCAAAGCCAATGTATAACTAAAGAAAGATGTTCTCAATTCATAATCTTTTCAAAGTTCTTGTTAGACCTGCAAATCTCAAGCAATTATTGAAACACAAAGGAATTTTTCACTTTCCCCCACTTCATTCAAGAGAATGTAAGAAAAAAGCAGAAAAAGTAAAGCCCGGATAGATCTGCCTGCTTAATTGAAAGTACTATTGCTTTTAGTTGCTTCTTTGTCCCACCTCATGCATAAAGCTAAATTATAAAAAGAGAGATCTGAGATAATACCGGTGCAGAAACATCAGCCATTCACGGATATTCTTAAGATCTGACACGCACCTGACAGCTTGGCTCTAATCCCAGCCTTCAGACAGAAAGAAAAGAAATTGAATTCTTGATGTGTAACATTTTAGCTTTTAAATCTTGAAATAAACATCTTCCCGCTAGAAGGTGAGCTAGTTCATCCTTTGAACAACGCACTCAAAGACCTTACTGAAAACAATAACATTCACTATCACCCAATCTGAAAGAGAGGAAAAACCCAAAACAACACGAGACGATAAGATTTTGGTATATGCCAAATTTGTCCTGAGTCCTTATCTGAAATTCAGAGTCTGCAAGTAGAATAATAGGAGATTATTCTACATGCTTTCACATCTGAAATTTAATCTTTTTATCCAATGAATAAAAACTAGTGCAATTATAACCTCATAAGATGTATATCTCCCGGTCTTCCAAGGATTTTATCCTCTGTGAACAAGTCCTAAGAGATACGACAAAGGCAATAAATAGAAATATTAATGACGCTATCATTTTTAATAACACAAAAGGGAAGTTTTACATATTCAAATGATACCAGAGACTAAATCACACTGACTGCATGGCTGAAATATTAACACTTGGCCCAAGGTGACACAGCACATTTAATCTCCAGGGTAACCTACCTGTTAATTAAGGTATAGTGCTTTTAGAATTCTACACCAGCGGAACGATGTACAGTAGAAATTAATCAGCCTTTCCACGGCGTAAATGCAGAACATATTTCACATTACATTTAAGAGTAAGCTGAGCTGACCCTAAAAATAAATAAAATTAACAATACTGTGAAGATTTAAAGCTATTCAAATGACAGCCATAATTCAAAATAACAACGGAAACAGCAGGCACCGTGGAAACGACACAGAATGGCTGTTCCATTGGCCTGTCACAGTGTGACACCTCTCACTTTCTCAGCTCTGTTTACACACACAGCGAGACTGACAGTCGCAGACAAGAATAATGCGTGTATAAAAAAATACTTAACAAAATTCCTCACCCAACACTGAGGACAATGGTGGCGCTTTTGCAAAAAAAAAAAATGCAAGCAGCCACACAGGCATAACTGTAATTTGCGCACTACTTACGCTCTCGTATTGACTTTCAAAAGTGATTAAATACCCCTTAAGCGCAAGATCATCTTACTGCGCCTAATCCAAACTCTGAGAAAAGGGGCCTGTTATGGGAATTACCTACGCACATAAAGAATTAAAAATAGAGTGTACGTGCAGTAGGCCACTATCTATTTTGTACACAGTATTACACACTTAAATTTTCAGCGAGGTCAAGGGTAATAATGCTCTGGTGGTAAAATTTAATATTAGGCTAATGGCTTTACCACAAAATACATGCACTGTCCCTAAAACTATACAGTGACTGTAGGTGATGTTTATTTTGTCTGGTATGGCTGGCCTCTTTGGCTAAAACATGCATTAGAGCATTAAGTGCATAATGCGAACAAAGTAAGTTCACTCCAGTTCTAAAGCATGCTTAGAATTTGCTTGCAGTGAAACAGTACACATACATTTAAAAATGCACCAGCAATGGTCATCTTTACCATCTAATCAGCTGCCTCGCAGATCAATTCAATTAAACAAAATGAGCATCGCCTGTGTGTCAAATCAGCATTCACTTCGCCAAAGCATTAAGCAGTTATTACGAACATTCTCTCTCTCTCTCCTGCACATAAGTTCCTACGAGGGCAAAGAGAGATGATGAGAAAATGGCACTGATTCACTCAGGGTTACAGTGTTCTGCACTGTAACTAAAACAGCCCCAGGTGGGAGAAGTGGGCTGAAGTAAAGACTTTGAAATGGGCCCTAATATTACTGAATCCACCTCTGGTTACTGTAATACAGTGCATTCATTTCACAGTTGGAAACCTGCTAAGTTTTCCTGCGCACCCATTAGAACCCACAGACTGTTTAACCAAAGCGGGGGGAAATTAAACAATGTCAAGGCCAAAACTGCTATGCAATTGTATGGCTCACAATGTTTTATTGCTTTTCAAACCACAAACATCAACAGAACATTCCAGTACTGCTGCCGCTGTGAATGGCCTGAGCCACTGGAATGGCAACAAGTCTTCACTTCCTGTTGATTACAGGGTCACTTCCTTTCAAACCATAAATCCAAAATTTGCCTCCTTCATGGTTGTTGAAACAGTTTCAACAAGGATGACTTTGCAAATGGTCATTACTGTTTAATTCAATACAAATATACATATTGCACCAGGTTATCTGAGAAAATCTCTGATAGTTACTTTGTTGTGAAGTTAGTTCAAATGTAACATTATTAAATGTACTAAAATATTAAGATGTTAAAATGGTCAAATACACAGTGTCCTTTTTGTATGGTATTCTTTTTGTAATGTTTTAGACCATTGAAGATCATTTACGTTCAATGTGTACACCTTATGTTCATGTTTAAAATGACTTGTAAGTGCTTTTTACAAAACCTTTTGAACACATTATAAATAAATAATATAATAAAAATATGTATGTACCTGTGAAAACGTTATGGATTTTTTTCAATGGCAGCCATACTTTTTTTCAAGTTGTACTATGAACTGGGGAAAAAGGACAGCAATGATTACGATAATGAGTCATCCACAATTTTAGCTGTCTTTGTCAGACTGTAAAAAAAAAAAAAAAACAGGATTCAAACTCAAATTACGCTGCTAATTATTTTCTGTCAGTGCCAGACGAACGGCAAAGTATCAAATTATGAAAACGTGTCACGCCAAAAGCAGCGTCCAAAGGAAAACTTGTGGAACAGTGTAAGTTGCTCAAATGCATTTGTAAGCCAATAAACAGTGAGAAGGGATTCGGCGAGGGTTTGTGTTTTAAAAGCACCAGTCACCCTTTACCTGGAAAGACCGTTCTATAATCTACACCTGAGGTCTGTGCAAGTAACCTTCTCTCAGATATGCCCAGCGTCACCCAATACTTATAACAACACACCCCATTGCCTTAACTCGCTCTAATAAAAGCCGCAATTATTTGAGTGGAGCCTAATAGCCCCAGAGCACTCTGACTATTCAATTCTCTCATTTCTAATTACACCAGCCTCAGGGCAGGTGAGAAACCAAGGACGATAAGATCTTACCCTTTTACCTGTAGCCAAAAAAAGACAAGAGAGAAGAGAGGGGGGGGGGGAAACAGAAAGCTGGGGTAGCTTTTCTTTCTCATTATAATCTTCAAAAATGCAGAGAATTTGCTTTTAAATGACTTTGCCTTAAGAAAAGGCTGAAAGCTCAGTGGCACTGTCAGTCTTTGACTGGGCTTTGAGGCAAGGTGATTTTGTGGGCGGGGGGTGGGGGGGATTATTCGGGGTAATTTCACCAGACTCTCGATGTTCAGAGATAGCAACATTCCTGGGCGAGACACAAAGAGGCTTTGTCTCGGCGACCAGATGAAGGTGAGCTAAAAGGAGCCATTAGCATAATTACATCTCTTCTTCTCATCCTCATTCACCCAGGACAGATAAGATGTACTGTATGATCATTCATATCAAAGAAAAAGTGTGGCCTCCCCGGCGCTCAATACACAAGACAAGAGCGCGGCTCTCCACCTCTCCACCGCCAGAAAAGCGCTCGCTCTGCCCTGGAAGACGTGCAAAACCAGTAAATTGACAGCGCTGTTTGAATACGCCGATCTCAGTAATTCACAAAAAGTTTAAAGTCATGTTGAAAACCCCATCTCCAGAGCGTTTTCATTTTAACACTTGACACCAGAAGCGGTTGCTAACGAACTCCGGGATTCAACGTAATTACGCGCGCTTTGTCTCCGTCTTCAAACGCGGAAAGGCGCATTGTTAAATTTCTGTAGTGAGAAACATTCTCCTTGTTTAACACTATGCACAATTAACACCCGAGCCATTCACAAAAGGCAAAAAGCGGGACGTCCATCAGAAGACCCCAGGATTCTTTTACGCCAGCTCGCAGAGCTGCGCGCGGCCTGTCACTGCTCTACTCCGACCCCTCTTACGACAACTTACCCCAACAAGCGTTCCCTTCGACGCACGCGAGAAAGAAGCGTCCGCATTGTGACATACACTCTGAGAATAAAAAGAACTATCAAGGAGCAATTATCGTTTATCACTTCCTTTGTCACAGAAAACAACTTCATTGTTAAGTAGATACAGGTAGTTATCTGCGCACACTCATTTAACAAAAAAAAGCTATCTTACTTCAATACTTCAGTAACTCGATCCACTTTTTTTTTTCCCCCCCGAAAGTGCCACAACGGCCGAGCGCACAAAACAGGTGACAATACATTAACCCTTTTCCCTCTCGCAAAGCCATTTAAAACCTTAAATGAGACACGCGAGATTTTAATCTTCGCTGCACGCCCCGCGCGTTTCAAGGTATTTCAGAAGGTAAAAATAAAACCCCTCGGCCTTTTCTTCCAGGACAATGGGGGCGTGCGCCATTATTGACAGCCTTCATTGACATGGCACATAATCGTCCGCGCTCATTTTCCAACTGCTCGCCTCTCCTGTTATCTCCTCGCATTGTTCTCCACTTTGGCGCTCTCTCTCTCTCTCTCTCTCTCGCCCCTGGCACCAGCCCCAACGTTTCGTCTGAAGCCTGACTGATCATTTTCGGCTTTTGGTTTTTTTATTTTATTTTATTTTTTTTCCGTTCCCGCCCCCCCGGCCCCTCCTCCCGACAGATGGACGTGCGCCGACCGCGATCGGCCCCCGGCGGGAGACGCCGGCGCGAGGGCAGGGCGACACCCCGCCCCCCTCCTCCGCCACCCCCCCGCACGGACGCCGCCCCCGCGCGCTTACCGAAAGCCGCCACTTTGATGATGAGGGCGTGGAGGTCACATGATATCATCTCTCCCAGGAGCGCCTCCTGGTCCCGGCGCCACAGGTAGGCCAGGGGCTGGAGCCGGAGCCGGGTGCACCTGTGGGACAGGTGGCAGAGGGTGGGGTCGGACGGGACGCGTACGGGACAGGTGGCAGAGGGTGGGGTCGGACGGGACGCGGGCCGGACAGTCGCCAGAACGCCGCGGCTTTCAAAGGCAATTAGCGCTTACCTTCGTCGGGCCGCTCGCCAACGAGACGCTTACGCTAGCCTCCGTCCCCTTTGAACGCGGGGGCCCTCTGTAAGGGACCGTGTGTAAATTACTGTGAATGTGTAATTACGCGGGGGCTAATGGCACTCTCCCCGCACTCCCGCCTGTCACGCGCGCAGATAGCGCAGGTAATCGGACCCGAGCCCTCGGGCCCCGGCCTGTCTTTTCACACAAGTGCCCCGAGGTGTGAAGCCGGCACAATGGGAGGCTGACAGGGCTGTTTGTTGATATGCAGAGCGCTCTATCGCGGCGCTGGAAAACGCCAGGCGAGGGGGCGGGGGGGGGGCTCGTCGCGGAACGTGCCGGAAGACGCGAGGGCCGGCCGTCTGACAGCGCGGGTCTCGGCGCGAGAGGGACCGCCGTCGCGCGGGGCCAAAGGGTCGCGTCCGAGCGTCAGTCACAGAGCGAATGTGCTCTACCTCGCTGCGCGGTCTCTGGGAAACTCCAGCCCAATTTATACAAGGTCTGGGTCTAAACCCGCGCAAAATGTAATTCGGTTAGGACTGGAGTGACGCAGCGCCACCGGTGATCCAGTCTATTTGTGTAGCCGTGGTTAGACACCTGTGGGACAGGAACACACAACCCTCAGGTAACAAAACTGGAGCCATTAAGCACAAAAATGTTAACTTAGATTATTTTTGAGTGGAACAGTATGGTGTAGGAATTAAGCTGCGTTTGCATCCTGCTGTTGAGTGGAACTGAATGGTGCAGAAATTAAACTGGGTTTGAGTTTTGCTGTTGAGATGAAAACACATAGAAAAGGAAAGAACTCAAAAGTGTTTTCTTGAGTAGAGATAAGTGGTCTGCTTACACATTTTCCACCCGGACTCGTTGGTAGTCTGACAGAATGGCTCCGACGGACACGGCTTCAACTCCTTCCTTTTCCTGGAAGAAGGGAACAGGCCGGAGAGAAAGCAGGGTAATTCAGCAGGAAGCTTCACAACACGTTCACATCAAACAGATCATTAGCAGCCACCCCATTATCATCGCCTTAACGGTTTGGTGATGTCGCCTTAAAAGGTCACGCAGAGCTATAAAGTGCCGCCATCGACTGTCAATATTTCATTTTTTTATAAATAGAAAGCCCAAGCAGCATTTTTTCATACTTTTCTAATCAATAACCCAGGAAAGTGTGAAAATGCATGTATTTAGCAATTTACGCAATACAGCAAATGGCACCCGTACAAACGCAAGTTCATTTGCATCACTTTCTTGTATCACAATTTAGCAGCATGTCAACTTTTTCAGTCTCCATTTCCCTATCTCTCATTTACCATGGGACACACAACTCTCTCTCTCTCTCTCTCTCACACACACACACACATATATACACACACACACATAAACGCGTGCATGCACGCACACACGCGCGCACACACGCGCGCACACAGCGTCTAAGAAAACAGACTGCTCCGCGACGCGTCTTTTCCTCCATCAGATAAGCCGTGGGGATGTTTACACAGTAACGGTATCAGGGCCTTCCTGGCCCCGCAGACATCCCCTCGGGGTGAGGCCTCCTCGCCCTGGCTCTGCTGTTTCTGGAGCCTGCAGCAGAACAACAGCCCCAGACCCCCGGCCGGCTTCTAATCTGCAGCCTAGCGTCTGCCGGAGCGGAGATGGGCCCACACGAGCTCTCCGAGCCCCTGCTTTACCTCTCCTACCTTTCCCTACACCTGCCTGCTTTACCTTACCTCTCCCTATACCTGCCTGCACCACCCTACCTCTCCCTACACCTGCCTGCACCACCCTACCTCTCCCTACACCTGCCCGCTCTACCCTACCTCTCCCTACATCTGCCTGCTTTACCTCACCTCTCCCTGTACCTACCTGCTTTACCCTACTTCATCCTACACCTGCCTGCTCTACCTTACCTCTCCCTACACCTGCCTGCTCTACCTTACCTCTCCCTACACCTACTCACTTCACCATACCTCTCCCTACACCTGCCTGCTCTACCTTGCTTCTCCCTACACCTTCCCGCTCTACCTTACTTCTCCCTACACCTGCCTGCTCTACTGTACCTCTCCCTATACCTGCCCACTCACCTGCAGCATCAGAACTTTCCTCACAGCCTACTGGGATAATCACCAATTATACAACAAGCAACCAGGATCACGCCATTCTGTCCCAATTTAAAAGTTCATACATTGTATTGTACCACACTGTCCTGGTGCATTGTGTAACGGCCCGGCTATCAGGGGTGGCGCGTGAGCCTGACTGTGCGCTCGAAAGACAATGGGCCGGAGCTTGCAATAACAGCCAGTTCTGCCTCGCAGACACCTCTCAAAATATGACCGAAATCCTGTTTACACGAGTCAGTCAAGGGAACGGGGCGGGACCGAGCATGCCCCAAACTGAGAGTCACTCACAGCAGAGATTAGGCTGTCATCCACAAACATTACCTCATACGAATTCTATTTGGAAAGACCTCAGTGGGGCATTTACGCTTCAATGATTTTCTGTTTTCACCTCCAAGTAGTTAAGCAACAAAAAAAAACAGACAACTTTTTTTCTGAACTGAGTTTGTTGTCTTGTGTGCCCACAGTCAATATTTTAACATGGATTGATCAACTAGAGGTTACATTACTGGATTCCAGTTAAGTTAAGTTCTTATGAGCGTACATTAGTGTTGTTGTTTTAATTGAACAAAACTAAGCAATTGTAGTTAGTTAACATATAACAATGCAGTACTGTTAATGTTACTGTGTCCACATATGACAAGTTAATATTTCCAGGGCAATGGTTTATTTTGGGAGTAAATGGGCCAGTTTCACAGACACAGATTAAGCGTAGTCCTAGACTACTATATTCAATCTTGACTGTAGCTTCTCCATATAAAGCTCAATTTAATCCAGGACTATGCTTAATCTATGTCCATGAAACTGGCCCATTAATTTTTAATCCAATTATAATCCTTTCTGAATTAAAAGTTTTCTACGTTCTCCTACTGTCAAGATAAGAAGCAGTAAGAATGTAGGACACAGTCTCGTTACAGTAACTGGAATACAATCATATGAAACAGTTTATTCATCTCACCCTTCATCATAAAACATCAACCACCGTGATGCGGGAATGAACGCAAAAGACCTCCCTCACTGTCACATCCAAAATTCCATTAGAACCCTTGAGTACAACTAACTACAGGGCCACAGTGAAACCATATTTACAGTCTTCAATATGGAGAAGCAGAAAGGGGATCCATCTTTGATGAGAAAAGCCCACAGAAGGGTTGCTGGGTGGCTCATCCTGTTAAGGATCTGTTACAGTCCACTGATGGGCCCCAGGGCCTGGTACTGAATCAGGACAGTGCCGGTGCCGGCTGTGGCTGGTAGCCCCACACGGCAGCATACACTCGTGTGTCTGGGTTTGCCAGTTGCTAGGACTCCTGCAGGTTCACCTGTAGAGCTATAAATGAGGCATAGTCCTCTGACTCATGCCTGGGTGACTGTTTATTTGTGGGGTGATAAAAACTAGAAGCTGACATCACATGCTTGTCTGTGCCCTCCCCAAATAGATAGCATAGGTTGCAGCAATGAATGCTAGTTAAAAAGTTTGACTGCCCATTCTAAGAACAGGGGAGAAAAAAAATAAGCAAAGGCAGTAAAAAATCCAACAGCGGAAAAGGATCCCACAGCGGAAACGATGGGTCCAGGATCAAGGTGAATGAACAAAAATAGTTGCCATTTCCCCATTAACAGCCACTGAATACAGAACAAAGACCATTCTGAATGCATTCTTTCTTCCAGAGTTGACTTCAGGCAAATGTTCTGAGGTATTTTCATTGGCAACATATATAATCCATAGTGATTTCAGAAAATAGGTCTTACCAAAACTCTTAAAACCACACAGACCAGCTCAAAGAGCGACACTGAATTCTACACCAGTGACAAAAACTACTCAAGCCCAACCACCAGTGCTCTATCCATGCATAGCTTAGGGCTATGCTGTTTTTAAAAATAAGCCTCATTCTGTGTTTCCGACTGGTATTCCACACCAATACCGCAATCATCTGGTAAGTCCATCACCAGTGAGAACTCCTGTTATCCTAGGGTGGGACATCCAACTTATATGGAAATGTGCGGCTCGGCCTGGCCTCAAACTGGCTGTTTTAGGCTCAAAGTACGGTCTTTAATTTCATACCGTCTTCAGACAAAAGTAGGGTACTCTTCACCTTGGCATAAAGACAGATTAATGAAGGAGATCAAGGTACAACATTAGACATGAGGCCTTCTAGGAACCCGGCTAACCATTCCTTGCAGTACTTTCATGTCCGTAAATACCGCATAAGCCTTTTCTGCTGTTTGAACTGAAGTAATGTCAACTATGTTGGTGCAATATAGTAACATTCTATCACGCATATTAAGCATTAATATAATAGCATCCATGTGCATCTAAACACAAACACTAATGTATACTTTATACGATATATTTTGCCGACCGAACTAGCACGATGATACCCTGAATTATCGGTCCCTCTCTCTTTAAGAAGAGTGGCATGAATGCAACAGCCTGCAGGTTCATTAGTATATTACATGGGCTGTAATTATAAACAGGGGCAGTCCTACATGGATGAATGTGGAGGTTGCCAGTAAATTACCTTGTAGCCATTATAAATTTCCCAAGCTACTGGTCCTTAAGATAACCCTCTCCCTGTGGTCCTTCCTGCAATTTTTCTCTGCCTGATAAACATGCTGATTAAAACGAGCACCGTGTAAACCTTTGATACTTTTTAAATGAAATCCATGCCCTGCCTCGGGGCTGTGACTGGTTTCAACACAACGTGTCAGCTAATCAGATAATGAATATATATGTATGTATGTATCAGGGACTGGGAGACACAGCAGCCCCAGGCAGCGCTGAGGATGGGGGGGGGGAGCTATGCTGTTCTCCACAAAACAGCACGTGAGTGTGTGTGTATGTGTGTATGTGTGTTCATATTCACTACAGTATCAAGTGGGAGAGATAAGGCTGGATTTACACACTGCAAACACACACCGCACACAATCACATGCACACACACATACACAAACACATACACTCACAAAACATAAACATCCAAAAACAGACTTCACACAAATCCTCTTTGCAGAGACAGTGTATGTCAAGAAACAGCACACATGAAATGAAATACAAGAGCATAGGCAGGTATCAATAAAACATTTTAAAAGCATTACTGCTGTAAAACCACTCTAACCATGTCACTGATTGCTTTCCTGGTAAGCCTTGCACCAAAGCCAAGGAATAAATAAACCAAACGTCTAAGTTATGATGTCACAGTTATTCCACTGTAAAGAATGTCCACATAGTATGTTGTCTTAAAGTCCCTGTGCAAGTTCAGTGAGAAGGCTACCATTGAAACCAAGTGCAATCAGACAATGCCAGAAGTGAACTTACAGAAGTCATACCTACCCTGATACCTACAGAAGTGTGTAGGACATCTACCACCACAGAGATTATTATAAACTATACCCGCTAATCCTGGACTCTATACCCGTTTATCGCAGGGTCACGAGGGGTTCTGGAGCCTATCCCACCATGCATTGCGTGAGAGGCAGGATTACACCCTGGACAGCCCGCCAATCTATTGCAAGGCACACACACCGTGCACCCACCGAGCACCAGAAACTCCTGTTACTAACCTGTAGCTAAAACAGGATGTAAAGAAGGTACAGAATGGCTTAGTTGTTAAGCCTACAATAATATCTAAGCCTGTAATTGCTACTATTGTACTGAGGGTGAGAGGCAGGCAATGACACTGTTAAATCAGAATCCTCTGGTTTTTAGTTTTATTTTTTTGGATGCAAGTTAAAAGCCAAAGACTTCAATCATCAACCTGACAGCTGGCTTCACCTAGAGCCGGAACTGTTGTCTGTGATTTTGCAAAAACGGGCCTTTTTCTGACCGACAATAGTTAAAAATAAAAAAAGCATACACACCAGATTCTTTTAAAAACTCATCTAGCCACGAACATGACATGCGCGTTTGTTGAGACATTGCCGCTTGTTTCGTATTACTCTTCCTGTTCGGCTGGCCTTCCTTATTCTCCCTGACGCGTCTCTCAACAGCTCCCCTAATGACTGATGAACTTTAAAGCCTTCCAAAGTGTCATCTTTCAAACGCAGCCACCGCAGACCGGTCTCCAACAATAACCACCTCTGCGTAAAGAAACTTGTGTGTCTAATCCAATTCATGAATATTAAAGAATGGTTTCAGCGTGGTCTTGAGCTGATTAAAGTGGAGTAGGAGGTTAGCTGGCCTGTGGACAAATGAGCGTATTTGAAAAGTAAGGGATTATTAAACGCAGCGGTGTGGTTCCACGCAGTGGCGGTGTTTTCTGGCGATGATTTTCCTAAAACGGAAGTATTTCCCTGAAGCCTATCAATTCCTGAGCAAGCAAATTTGCAGGAGGACGACAAAACTGACCAGCGTATCGTATGGTCTTCAAAATGACAGGGGTCACCTCACTCTAAACTTGGCAGGGACAGACGTGGGTAGATGAAATAACAAAAATTTGCGTTCTTCCTCTTCGTTTTAAGAAGAGTGACGCAGACGTAAGAGTGGCATGGGAGAAAGCGTCTCTAAAAAGAGGCATCCTTCAAAAACAATGACGTTGGTTCTGTTGGGTCGGAAGTTCAGGAGTTAAATCATTATTAGAAAAGTAATAATAGTAGTCGCCGTCGACTCCCACCATTGTGAGGGAAGGGGAAACTTTCTCACACCGCTCTCCCCCCGCGCGTTACAACTCCTAGACCGTTTGCAAACAAAAACGTATTAACTTAATGCTTCGGAAAAGGTTATTTTTGGATGCCGCCTTGTTATTGTCCCCAATTTAACTACTACCAAGAGACTACAGTAAGAGGAGAAGGCCGTTATTTGCTAATGTACTTTGGACAATTGAGCGGCTTGGATTTCACAAATTCCACAAATGCTTTCTCATCCTCTGTGGGAATGGCAGGAAGAATAATTGTGAGGGGGGGTGGGGGGGGGGCAGTAAATTCATAAATCTGGGAAATGGCTATTCCAGGGGCTTTCCTTATATTTCATTCATATTACGCTATTATGACATTTTCATTTCATACTGATGGAAATATTTGTCTGTGATATTTATAGTTTGCTAATGCCTTTACAAGCATTGCCTACCAGACTGTGATGAACTTGGGGACGCATTCCATAAAAAGTTTGTGATTGATATCAGGCAGTGTGGTGTTTTTACTGTGTTCTCAGCAAGGACTTCAGGGCAAATGCTAAGCTATGCTAAAAGTAATCTAAATCCACACAAAGCTCTTTTAATAAACTCATATACAAAATTAAAGGTAAAGAATGAATCGTTCTCAGAATTATGAAACATTTCAGAAGATTTCCTTTAGTGCCTGTGGATGGTCTGTTGAAATATATATTTCTCAACACACTGATGCATTAAGGTTAAGAATGATTCCATTGAAAGGCATGACATTACAATATCATCTGATCATATAGTCACTGAGAAACATATTCTCCTTTCTCCATTTCTCCCTCCATTGGCAACCAGCTGAAGGGATCATCTACATCAGGGGGTGTCCAATCTTATTTAAAAAGGGCCGGTGTGGGTGCAGGTTACAACACCTGATTTAGCAAATTAACTAATCATGGCTGTTGAAAGACAACATTAAAGCACCCTTACTTCAATTACTTGCATATAAATGAGTTAATTCAGTCCACTCGCATTGCATAAGAAAAGCAGTTAAATGTTCACTTAGCTATTGAATGACTTGTTGACTGTGAGATTGTCTAATAGACAACTGATCACAACACATTTTAATCCACTGCATAACCTCTGATCACTAATTCTGTATTCTCATTTGCCACATTCAGGTTAAATTAAATGGTACTGTTTCCATTCAGGTCAATTCAAAATGGCGGTTTGTGTCTTTGTCAAAGGCCTGACCCAGGATCCATTCCAGAAATGCTTGAGGTCAACAACCCCTTGCACCACTCTTGCTAATACAGCCACCTGAAGTAGTGCTTGCAAATTTCAGCTTTTTTTTTTTTGTTGCGACAGCATTTTATTTACAGTCATCCTGTGGTAGCTCGAATACTAATGAAACGTGTAAACCGAAGGGGAGGAATGATTATTTCGCAGCTCATCTGCATAATTTTGCATACACTTCTGAGAGCTCTTTTGTCTTTGCTGATTGCCATTCTCAAATTTGAGTTTATTTCCAGTTAGGCTGGCACCAGAGAAGTCGCAAGTAATTAGAATTTGAATGAAGTTCGAGAATAATGCATTTTTCGGAAGTGTTTTTAAATCAACTAATTTGAGAAAATCAAGGGTTTAATGTGAGGACTTAATCTCGCTACATAAATACTTTAATGAGCAGCATTTACCCAAACACAGAGAAAGACACTCCACTCCTACTCAATATTGCTTTCTAGCTTATTTCTAGCTTATTTCTGTTTACAGACCCTGCAACAGCAACTGCATAAACGATTCACTTAAATCAGAACATACACCTATGTTATATATATTTATACTCACACATACACACACGTACATGCAAACTAAAATGCATATGCAGACACATGCACACCTGTGTCTATCACTGGTGGAGCAGCCAGAAAAGGAACACGGTTTTGGTGAAGAGCTGACTACTCCAGGACAGGTCTGAAATCTGAATCAAGCTGGACCGTCAGTCGGCTAGCGACGGGGCACCCAAGGAACGTAATTGGCCGTGTCCCCGAATGCACTATGCATACCTTAACCCCCCCCATTTTAACATGCTTCTCAAACACAAAACAAAGAGAGCTTTCTTAGCCGTGCAGTTCATTTATTAGCAACAAGACTAAATGACATCCTCCTGATTTGGAAAGCACGGTGCCACAGTAAACCAGTGTACTTCCAGTTCACTTATTTTTGGCTACAACCCGTATCATTTAAGAAAGTGGGCAGAGACACAACCCTCGGGCCGGGCCAAGGTCCACAGAGGCAGTGCGAGTGTGACAAAAAACGCAGCTGAGCAGAGGCTCAGTCAAATCCAGGATAGCCCAAATAACCTATGAAAGGACACACAACCGGGATGAAATCTCCTGGGTGTATGCAATAACTGCCTGGTTTGTCCAAGGGAATAATACTGCAAGAAAAATAACACTGCTGTGAGATTCGTCCACATTGTCCCACAGAGCTAGCCCAGATACTATAAGATGCAGTTACACCAAACACATCACCACTAAGAGTAACTTACATACTGCTTCAGAAATGCTCACTCATAGTAGTGTTATACCTATTAAATATCATACATAAACTTTTTAAGACAAGCAGATATATTATGTAGTTTCTCCCTGAAAGGACTTCATTTGGCCAGCTTTTGACCTTAACCACTGTAATCAATTCTGAGGGAATCCCAACATAGGCCTACCTATGTAAAAAGTCTAAAAAGTGTGCCCAGGCCTCAGACATTTAGAATCACTAGGAGCCAGTCAAGAGCAAAAGCGCTCTGTCTTTCAGAATTTGCCACATTTTTCTAAGACAGGAAAAGCATTAATGAAAATATACTGCTCTTAGGATAGACCCGCAGCCATATCAATGCGAGTACTTAGCCCCGTGCAGTCATTAACTCCTATTACTAATTGTTGAATTCATTAAAGGAAATCCCCAAACGTCTCTCACATGAAAATAGATGTACTCCGCTGAATTATAAAAATGTCAGGGCTCAGACAATTAAAAGCTCAAAAACCAGTCACACAAAAGAGAGAAAAGAACAATTAGGTTCTATTTTAGGACCGTTTATGGGATACACTCTATAATTATTAATTCATACTTCTTGGTAAGAACATCTATAAGTAGTTCTCAGGGATTTATTTATGACTGCTCACGAGTAGGGAATGAGATATTTAATATAGTGATAGACGCCTTATCGCTTTTGTCTATTATTACTAGACAAATGCCCTTATCTGAAACATTTTTCTTGGTTCAAGATTTCAGTTACGCGTTTCACGGAAAATGCCTGTTGATGGAAACAGTGCAACTAATAACCCACCCAATATTCCAAATCATATTTCACACGTTCATTTACGAGTCCAGGGAGAGACGAGGCAATGAAACTCCAGAACTTGAGTCACAGTCAAACCCCCGAAGGCACCTCCCCACAATAGCTAAGTGTGCAATCACGGCGTCTGCCTTTCTGATTCTCAGTCTATTGCCCTTTTAAACCTAAACGTCTCCTTATTAAAGAAACATCAATACGTCCACATCACTTTTTATAACATAACGCTTTGGACACATGCACAAAGTAAAAAAAAACAAAAATAAAAACAAAATAAATCTTTTAACTCACCAATAAAATGACACATTTACATGACGTGCGTACGCCAACATTTACACAAAATACCGTTTCCTTTATACTCCCAAAAATGTTTACACACGGCCCCGCTGTTTCGCGCCCCTGCGCGGCAGCATTACGATGTGGGACGGCCGCTCCGCCAAATTAATTAAAGTGCCTTGAGTGACAGTTTGCTCAAGGGCACGCGGGCCGCGTGACACGGCGCGTCGTTGTCATGGCCGCGGTCCTCTCAGACTCCGTATCCGTCAACAACCCGCCTCGACGCGACATGATTTTAATGGCCCCTCCATTACATCGGCTCTCCGCCGCGTAATGGGATTGTTCGCCGGGCGCTCCGCGGCGCGGGGGGTGGGGGGGTGGGGGGGTGGGGGGGGGGAAGAGACGGGGGGCCCCCGTCGTGTCGATGTACGCCGGGTCGTGCAATTTGTGCTTAATAAAATTTCAAAACACTCTGGGGCGCATTGGCTGTGTCAGGGAAGAGCGGCCGTCACCGAAGTGACAGCGGGGGCCACGTGGCATGAATATAACGGAGCCTCTTTTATTTGTTTTATCGTCCTCATTACTAGTCTCTCCCCCCAGAAGACACCCTTCTCCCCAGCGACTCGCTGCTCCTCCGGTAAGCACACTGTATTACAATAAGACGCGGGGTGGTAGCTAAAGCACTGTAATCTGGACCTGAGGGCTACGGGTTTGAGTACTGGGGTGACCCCTCGCTATGCAGCGCTTTAATCAAAGAATGTCATGCCAATAAATACAAAAATACACACACACACACACACACACAGAAGGCCCAGACAGTGTAAGATGTGACACAGTAAGTGGTTCAGATGTACGCTAAGAAAACACAGCTCACACACACACAGAAGGCCCAGACAGTGTATGATGTGACACAGTAAGTGGTTCAGATGTATGCTAAGAAAACACAGCTCACACACACACAGAAGGTCCAGACAGTGTGAGATGTGATACAGTAAATGGTTCATAGATGTACGCTAAGAAAACACAGCTCACATACACACACACACACACAGAAGGCCCAGACAGTGTGAGATGTGACACAGTAAATGGTTCATAGATGTACGCTAAGAAAACACGGCTCACACACACACACACACACACAGAAGGCCCAGACAGTGTGAGATGTGACACAGTAAATGGTTCATAGATGTACGCTAAGAAAACACGGCTATTTTCCGGTGCTGTTTTGTGTTGGTTTCAGGACTTCCAGCTCCTTCGGTCCTTCGGCGACATTCTTGCTCGCGCGGCCGCTGACAGACGGGCCCTTTCCTTTTGTGACTCACCGCGCATCACTCCTCGGCGGCGGAGAGCGGCGGAAAGGACCCCGGCCGAGCGCGGCCACCTGCTGTCCCGGGCCTTTCGCGGGCGCGCGGCGAAGCCAGGTGAGTGAGTCAGAGTGAGTCAGAGTCTTCGGGAACCGCAGAGCACTCAAGGCCTTTCTGCGGCTGTCAGCCAACGCGGCGTTCGCCAAGTGGGGAAGTGACGAAGCCAACCGACCCGCAGACACCCGTCAACCGACAAAAAAAACCCCCGGCCTCGCCGCCATTCGACAAAAGGCCCCGGCGCGCGAGATCAGGAAGGAACCTTTCCGCACTTACCTTGGCCGCGCCGGTGGAAAGAAAGAGCTGTTTGTGCGAGCCGGCGAGAGTGTGGGCGAGAGGACGGGCCGCAGTGTACACACCACCACCTCCGTGATTCATTCCACTGACAGAGCCGCTTCTCGCGGATAGAGGCGCGCATAAATATGCCAGGCGACGCAGCTGGAAACGTGCGGAAATTCATCAGGTTAAAAAATTGAGGGATTAACGTTTCACAGCGTTTCCTCTTAAACGTATATCGCTACATAAACAGTGGGTTATAGACTGCAGAATGGTAAATGGCTGGAACTGAACCAAGCACAATGCACCGTGTTCAGTGTAAAATGCACATGCTGTTTTAAAAAATAATAATAATAAATTTTCAATAGGCATCTATCGACAAGAAAAACACCATTTTGAACCCTAGAGAGCTGAGGTGAAGTACCAGCTCTTTTTGATAAAGAAACAAGTAAACATTTCTGAAAGAGGTTACAAAATGGAAGAAAAGACCGTTTCTAACAGTCGTTTGTTTATACGTCTATTCAGCAGCAGGCACTGCAGGCCCGTCTCTACCACAGAATATGATGTAAGCCATCCAAAATGGCAGCTAGCATAGACAGACAAGGTAAACCACCAAATTCATGACATCACCGTAAGCTGTTTATTTGGCGAGCACGGGAAAACACGGCCTCTATTTTCCTCTGGTCAAATTTCCCTTTGTCGGAGAAGGTGAGCCTCTAAGGGCCTGCCAGCCAAGGGCTGCCGGTACAGCAGAGAGGCCGCCAGGCCTTGTGTAGCGACCGCGCGCCACCGCAGCCGGTGTCACGCACCCCTCGCGGCTGATTACGACATTTCCAACCGCTCTGGAACACGCGAAACGCAATCCCGCCGAGCTTCCAGCGGAAAACCAGACAGGAACCGAGCGAGCGCTCCGAATCTCCGCCATTCGCCACCGCTGGCCTCCGACATCGTCACAGGGGGGGGGGGGGGGGGTCGGGGGGGGGGAAGAAGGAGAAAGAAAAAATGGCCTTAATACAGGTTTTACACACTCTCCAGACCCTCGCGCTGTTTTTCTAATGCCGGTTATGGCTCTGACTGCAGGAGGCACGGGTCAGCCGCAAATATTTCTCTCAGGGAAGCTTTCCAGGCGGAATATAAAAGTCAGCTTAATTTGGACGTGACGGCGGGAGGCGGCTGAGAGCTGTTCCTCGCCCCTGCGTTCAGACTCAAAGGGGAAAAACACAGACGCAACTCGGGACCTGGCTGACGACAGCCTCTATAAAAAAACGTTTTTTCAAAGTGAATGACTTCTTCTTCGCAAGAGGAGCCCGGCTCGGAGGCCGTCTGCTTGGCAGCGGGGGCTCGCACTGTTTTCGTCTTTGTGCGGCGGGTGTTGATATTGGACCGTCCGGCTTTTCCGAATGCCTGATATTATTAGCCGGCTCCCTTTTTTACTTGTGGCAGAGCCCGGTTCTCAGGCCTGCTTTATCCATTAGACGCTGAGACCGGCTTCTGCTCCTTTCCATATTACTGCTCATGTGCTCACCTCTGTGGCACCATCACGGAATACATCTCTGTCACCGTGATTTGCGAGCTCCACGCAGGCCGGGCTCTGTCCTTGGACAGCCACCCTGTCCGCAATTCCATTTTTTATAACGCAACGCCTTCGCCGATCTGATTTTCCTGGGACTTCAAATCAGACACGAGATATCCGCTTGAGATATCCGCTCAAGTTACCGATCCTGTATAAATGCAGCGGTAAAAATTAAATAAGAAATGTACCGGGGAAAAATAAAATTAAATAAAAAAATCAGACGGCGAGATGCCAGGCCACCACAAATTCTCAACTGTCAGCAGAGACAGACAGGGAGTCACTGCTTTATTAAGAACAGCATGCGAAAGAAAATATTAGCAGAACCTGGCTTTGAGAGATTTGATGCAAATAACTGCTAGCTGCGTGGACTATTCATCTTGGTCGCTGGTTTTTCTAAAAATCTCTCTCCATCAGAACAATGTTCAACCAGCACTGCTTATGCCCTTGGCAAGCCGAGATAAGGCTATCTGTTTCCATCATCACTAAACAAGACCGAGCAAAGTACATTAGGCACAAAAATACAAACAAATTACAAAGGCTTTAGGCGAGGCGAGGCTCTTTATCTCGTGTTTGTAGGACTGCTCGCATTCGAGGGAAATGTTTCTGTGTCTAATAGATCCTGTCCCGACACTCCACGCCAAGGGAAAACAACAGAGGCCGTTATCTGAAAGAGAACGCTATCCTTCCCCTGGTGCAAAACAACCGGAGAGCATACCCGCCATTCCACTACAGCACCGCGCCACTGAAACCCCTTCAACCGCAAGAAGGTCAGCGTGCTACGCAAAGACACGACCGGCAGCCTCAAAAACAAATCAACCCACGTCAAATGGCGACGTGCTGTAAATTTAGTAAATACACCGTACATTCCAAAAAAATTATGTTTTCAGTAATAAAATCAAATGCAGGCAAAATTCTAGTCTAGGCTTGCTGTGAATATGACTAGAAACTGGAGGGGAAAAAAAAAGGTTACAAAATTATTTTTTGCGAGAACTTTCATTTTTAGCACAGTGTAGGCTACATTACAAAGGTAGATGCAAGTGTAAAAACATACACCCCCTTCCCTCCAAAAGAATAAAACATAGTATACTGCATTTCTTTCCACCCCTACTAATCACATGAATCCTCTGTGCAACCTTGCTGCATGTAACTTATGAATTAACTCTGTTTTTTTTTGTTTGTTTTTTTTAAAGAAAAATCCATTTCTTTCGTGTGCGGAGCAATGCGGCGGTAATCAGAGAGGGTTGGGTTTTTTCCGACGCGGCTGTGAAAGAGCTTTTAACACCTCCACACATGATCGATAAACGCGTCTCGGGTTTCGCGGACGCACCCCCTCGGCCCGTCCGCGCGGCGGGGTGCCATCTCCGGGACACCTGCGGCAGGAACGCCTTCTGAAGGCTCCGGATAAAAGTGGCCGACAATAGAGGAACGGCCGGAAAAAAAAAAAGAAGAAAACTGAAAATGTTTGGACTCGTGGTCCTGAATCTATGGAGACAGGGGCCTGCTCTGCTGCTGCCGCTAACCGAGTAGATGCTATAGTTGGGAAACCAAAACTCTGTTTCGAAGAAACTTTTGTTTTTCACCAAGAGTGAAGGTGAAGAATCTACAAAGTGCCCATTTATAGCTGTTCTATATTTTAAAATCTACAAAGAGCCAATTTATAGCTCTTCTATATTTTAAAATGTACCACGAGCCCATTTATAGCTCTTCTATATTTTAACATCTACCAAGAGCTCATTTATAGCTCTTCTATATTTTAACATCTACCAAGAGCTCATTTATAGCTCTTCTATATTTTCAAGAGACATCTCAGTGAAAAAAAAAAAGAATTGCATGATTACTTTGAGATTCACACTGTCAAATAAATTCAATTTTTTAAGTGATAAAGTTCATCACGTTCTTCAAAAGTCAGACAATTTACACGCAGGGAAATCTGAATCTGAATCTGAACGTAACATTTAGATTTCCCACAAGGATGCAATTCAAATGTGACTCAAATGTCACGTTACTGCAAATTCAGATTTCATTACAAAAGTCTAAACGGATTCGTCATCTATTCACTGTCATTCCAACGGGCTTCAGCGTTTGTTATTAAAGATCAATTCGGATACCCCGAGGACATGTTTTGCTTTATTATGATTTCAGCTCAGATGAGCTTAAACTTTGCAATATTTCCAAACTTACGCTGAGGGCTGTAGCTTAGCGCGATCTTAAACGCTAACGTTTCACTGTGTCAGTTGGGGGGTGTTCACGGTCGTACGCCTCTGACAAAATATCAAAATGTTTTACTGCGCCGTGCCAAACTAAAGGCTTATAATCCTTTATCAAAAAGAGCCATGCGACAACAAACCCTTTTCCACCAGCTTTGATACGGAACGAGATTTTTACTCAATAACCAGAAAGCTCCCTCCCGATCTCTACAATCCAGTCAACTCCAGACAGAGGCAGCCGAAAACAACCCGAGAGCAGCAAGCCTGACGAGTCTGTGTTTGTGGGTCTGTATCGCGGGGCGGAAAACGGGGATGCTGTGTTTATTTTGAACTCAGGCAGTGGTCCCACAATCTAGCGGTCATAATATAGCCTTTCTTGATCTTTCGATATTCCAGGGCATGTCCTCGTAACAACATGGAGGCAGCTGTGAGACGATGACTCCTCCCCACTGTGCGGCCACGAGGAGGGAGAGACGCACTGTGGGAAAGAACAAAGGCTCCTGTTTTAGTCTGGTGGCGGAGGAAGGAGATGCAAACTTGTTATCGTGTAACTGAAGACCTCTGACCTGACCCCAGAGAACTGAGTCGGTACACACACACACACACACACACGCACATACATACACACACACACACACACACGTACATACAGGAATATGCACAAACACACGTACATACATACACACACGCACACACATGCACACGTGCACACACACACACCACACACACATGCACACGCACACACACACACAGACACACACACGTACATACATGAATACGCACAAACACACACACGTACATACATGCATACACATACGTACATACATATACACACATGCACACGCACACGCACACACACACACGCAGACACACACACAAACACACACACACACACCCACAGCCCATCTTTCTCCCTTTCCTTTCACACAAGGACACCGGCATAAAGAGCCACTCACGTGGGTCAAAACAGAGAAAGAAAAGAATAACTTGAAAGATTTGACACACCTAATATTCATCTCTCCAGTGTCAGGAGGGAGAAGAGAGATTCGGCATGTAGAAACTGACACTGCCTGTTTTAATAACAATCAGTGTGTGGAGGATGTACAGTGAATTCACACAGGTTACGGCTAGAGAAAATTTTCACTACGCTATTAACACACATATTTAGATAAGATAAATTCAAAATAACGTTTTAAAGTCAAACTCCTTTAAAATATTACATGACAAAGCTAAAATAAATAAAAATCTGGCATGATAGTGTGAAAATATACTCATTCATGGGTTATATTTATTATATATTATATATTTGTTATCTTTAAGCCCCAAGGGTAGTTTGCTGAATGCACTTATTGAAAACGCTTTACAGAATAAACCATAACATTTATGTTAGCTATGCTTTCTCATTTCTTTTTTTTAACTTAGCTGTTCATCTCGTAACGCTCAGAGTAAAATGTAACATTTAAAAGTCCCATTATTTCATGTGAAATCTACATTGATAAAGTAACAAAGCAGCAAAACGTGCAAACCCAAATAATTTCCACTACATAAGCCAAAAGCTCTTTCTCCCCAGTCACTACCAAAAACAGTCATTTCTGCTACTGAAAGTCAGGTTGAGAGATCAGGCCCGGCAGGAGGCTGGCCGGGTGTGGTATGGCTTGTGTCTTTCTCAGATTACACATCATCAAAGGCCTGAAACTCTGACTCTGAGTCACCGTCGGCCATTCACAGGGGCACGAGGACTGCTGCCGCGGCTCCAGCGTCCCCGTAAGCTTCCAGCCATTGTTAAAGAACAAAACAAAGCGAATAAAAAAAAATCTTTCGGTCACATTTTCACCTCAGAAAACAGAAGTCCTGTTTGATACGAGGGTTCAGCTGATTAAAAACACCTCGGTAGGTGCTCAGAGGTCCAGGGCGAAAAAAGCCTGTTTAAATTTTCCGAAAAGACCATAGGTGGCACTATTGTTTCACAATCAGGCACAAACCAGAGTTGTAAAACTTCAAGGATTACAAAGAGGGAAAGATCCACACAGTTATGGCGCCGCATCTACTGTAAAAAAAAAATCTTTCATCTATGTTCAAGTGTCATTTGGCGAGTAGATTTTAATAATACCTAATTAATTCAAACTGCTAGGATGAATCTTTCAAAATATCACACTTCCCAAAGAGACTATATTTTTCATGCAAAAGCCGTTCTTTTCCCGTGAAGGTGATTTAACACCTAATTATCTAAGGAGCTTGATGTTTTTCCTCTTCCAGGGAAATCGAACACTAAACTGTCAACTTTGTGAATAAACCATGAGCCTCCAAAAAGATTGATTATTTAAAGAACTGCGTAACGGGGGTCAATCCAACCCCTGACACATACACTTAAATGTTTTTTCAGTGGATGTGGTACACAAAACCAATAAAAATTTGTATCAATCCTTGTAAAAAAAAATCAAACACTGCAGAAATTCCTTTTCAAACAATGCAAAGGAAACCGTATACAACCTAGGATATTCACAGTTTTCATTACTGTATTATTCCAGTGGAGTAAACTGTTTTTTTTGTTCCCCGAGAGGTAAGGCTCTGAGCGGAAAGAAGTAAAACTGGAAAGTCATACTTCTCATTTCGCCATCTCACAGATAAAGAGAGGAAATGTGTGTTTATCGAGCAGCAGCGCGAGTGCACAGTTCAGCCTGAACACTGTAAACAATGTGTGGGACTGCCGGACCCTGAAGGCCCCCCCCAGCCCCAACCCCCCCCCCCAAACCCCAAACCCCCACCTCCACCCGCACCCCCACCCCCACCCCCACCTCCACCCGCACCCCCACCCCACCGGTCCGACTGCGTGCTCTTTAGCACGAGGGGGGTCACACTGGCGCTGCCCTGGAAATGAGAAATTAGGAAAAGCTGGCAATCACTGGACACGAGGCGGCCGGGGGAACGCAGAGGCGGGAGATGGAGGCGGTGAGAAGCCCTCGGGCAGGTTCAGGAGGCCTTCCCGCCAGCCCGCTCGCCCGCCAGCCCGCCAGCCCGCCCGCCTGTCTGTCTGACTCTGGACATCCGCTGAAGAAAGGCCCAGCGCTCAGTGAACAGGTTTCCACGCGGGCCTACGGGGAGACCGCGGGCTGTTCGCTTCCTGTTTACAGCATGTCAGGCTCTCTCGCCCCAGAAAGAAACAACTCCTTAAAAATTTGATGTTGCTTGTGTGTGTGAGGAAACGCGCGCTCTATTTCATTAAATGGACGTGGGGGCAGCCTTTGCCTCTGACAGGTGAAGATCGCTTTCTTGAAGTCAGTGTCCAGGTAGCTTTTTCCTGGCTGCAGGCGATCGAGAGAGCGGCGCCAAGAGTGTTAAACACACCTGAAACCCTGACAAAAGCCTGTCAGGTCGGCCCCAGACAGTACCAAGCTTATCAATTATTTGGGACAAATTGATATTTTTTTCACCATGCTGGCAACATTTGATAAAATATACATTTTAGATTATTTTTTTTTCTTGATCTTGAACAAAGGCTAAAAAAGAATACAGCACTTTCTGCATCCAAATAATATCAGGACACCATGGAGCACACTCACATATATAAAAGATATGACACTCCTCTACTATGCTGTCATGCACTCAGACATTCTCAGATCTTAAACAACTTTGGATTTATGCCAAAAACAAGCAGGAGAACTCAGATTATACTACAGTGTGATCTTTCTGAACGGATATTTCAATCTTCTTTGAATTAGAAATGATATTTCTTGGTATTAGGAAAAAGACACAATAATTCAAGGTTTTGTCACAGGAGCTGATGAACTGCTTCAGTTATACGCATCAATAAAATGAAGACTGCCAGTAACCCATCTTAAGCTTTCTGACACGTGTCATGGATCCATCTTCTAGGACCTCACACACATCCCTGCACCAAGACTGTGGTGCAGAACTGTCACACCAACCAATGGCCTTGAGCTAATATCTATCAGAATGTTATAATACATCTGACTTCCTGATAAAATTGCACTTTTATCTATGTAATTTCGATTGTTCTATATTTCCGGGTTCAGACAAATGAAAAGAACATTAAAAAGTTAATAAAATAAATAAAAATGAGTAAAATACTGCTAAGCATTTAACTACTCAGTAAACCACTGAATATCCACTAAAATGTATACATAATTTCTGAGGTCATTAATTGAGTCCTGGTAACTAAATATCTGTGTAGATAAATTCAAATACATTTTTACATAGGAACAAATAATGATTATAGTGACTTGCACAAAATAGTATTGGTATCAGTGTATGATTAAGCACACAGTATTTCATAGGTAAACCATATTTTCTATAATTACTCATTTGCTATAAGGCGCCTCAGTAATGTTATGTGAAACCTCAAAACCCATGAAAAGGTTTGTGTATTAACAACAGAAGCTAAAGACACCAGCTAAATAAACTTGCCTCACATTATGCATCAAAATACCAATTAAAATAACCTGGATTGTTACCATTTACCGACTAAATCAAAAACTATAATAACGATAATAATAATGGGCGGGCTACAAAAAATGAAAGTGTATGCATATACTTTCCTTACATAAATTATTTCTTGACAATAACTTTACAATCACATTTCAAGGTACTAAGGCATCAGGATATGAAATATCAAATAGAATATAGTACAGTTCATCTTTACTGATATAATTAGGCTTGTATAGCATATCTTAACTCAGGCCCCTCCCTCCATCACCTGTCTGCCAAACCCCGCTTTACCTTCACCAGCTTGAGAAGGTGGTAGAGGTCTTCCACTTCATCGCCGTCTCTCTGGTTGTACTCCCTCCCAGTGTCAAGGCTAGACCCCTCGATAGTGCGTCGGTACAGGGGGAGATCCATAGCTTCAGCATACAGATCAATGGCTTGATGGCCCACAGTCTGGAACATGTAACTGTCTAATTCATCTATGAAAAAAGGAAGAAAAAAAAACTTCAACTCACGTATTTCACCTTGTCGTAACATGGCATTTGATATCTAACATGACTTGTTCTGCTGTAAAGATGATTATGATAATATGGTTGCTAATATTAAAAATTCTTCACAGGTACAGATGAACAGGTGTGAGACTCACCTGTATTCCCTTTGGGCCGTAGGTTGGCAAGAGCCACGATCCTATGCCCAGCAGCAACACACTGCATCATGTTGTAACAGCTGTCTTTGCCACCACTGAAACGGAATGTAAAAGTTCCACTCAGAGCACTGTACGAAATTACATTTGGTATCATTAATTTTGGATAAGCCAGTGTGCTGACCCACACCATAAATTCTCTGGATGTTCTTTGCAAGTTTGACTCGCAAAAAACAATTTTGCTTTTAACCCAACCTAACTTTCACCTCTTAAAATAATTTAGCACAAATCATTTCAGCAAAAAGATTGTGCAAATGGCTATTATTCAGCTTTATGACACTTAAATGGCTGAGTGTGATGGCAATGAAGAATTCTTCAACACGTTAATTTAGGTTCACAGAAACTAAAAATGGGTTATACAACCCAGTTATACAACTAGTCTTTTTCACATCGTTTGGTTTATGCGGGATGTGAGCACTGAGGTGGATGGGGAAATGACTGGGACAAGAACAAGAATTACCCCACTACAGAGCAATGATACAACATAAAAAGAATTTAATGTGCAGGACTAACTGCACCTAGCCCCAACGTTATTGCAACCGTTAACTAGCTTAGTACGTAATGGGGATAGTAATGTAGACAGAATGTAGACGAAAGGCTCATTCGCTCATCTTAGCCAACGTAGAGCAATATAACCTCCTGCACGCGATCCATTTGCCTCAGATCTACGAAAATTGGTTTGTTAGGCAACTAAGCAGTAAATGAAAAAATGACGAGAATAGCAAATCTCCATATCTGATGTACCATGTACATTTATTTATTGGCAAGAGAACAATAATTTAAAAAAATAAAAAACAATGAGAAGCACAATATTTAGCGATCCAGCTGACAATGCTTGTCTTCAAAATCACAATTTCATCTGTAGTTGCCTATGCATTTGCTTGATGCTAACTAAGCTACCGCAGCTAGCTAACGCTTCATGTGAGCATGAGATGGGTTACCTTATCAACGCGACTACTTTCATTTTTTCCGTCTATAATGTTTACATATATCTAATACAAAATTAGAAGGTTAAACTCGTCCGCTGTGATTTTACTGCACACAGTTCACCCGGCAAGCCTGCAAAGCATGCCGAAACGAGGAAAAAAAACAAACTCAACGTGGTGAACAAGGAAGTTTAAGACCTCACTGTTTAGTGTGTTCAAATATTTGCCTGTTTAAAAATGATTATTTATATCCGTTTTAACGCAATATGATTTCGTTAACCTTCTATTTTTCATGAAAGTGCTGTAGTTAAAGTATACATCTCCATATATTTAAATTCTTTCACTATGAAATATGACAATTTCACCCAATCACACATTGAGGAAGTACTACGGGCATCCTCCTAACTGATTATCGTTATGTGATTGAAAACAGTGCGGATAAGATTGCTGCTGGTTTCAGACCTGCGGCCAAGTGCGATGAATGTGAGAAAGTGACTGCAAAATGAATTTATTTGCACGGACAACAATAACGATTCAAGTTCTGCGTAGCCAGGTCGCGTTCACGAATCGCCCTGAAACTGGAAACGGAAGAGGTTGACAGAAGCGCACATCCTAATTTTAGCTCATCAACATCTATAAATTGAGAGCAGGTGCTATATGCAGACTCGGGGTACCATATGGATGTACTGATAGTACTCACCGATTACTGGATTGACGCATCCAGATAAAATAAATATTAGAGCACCTGCGCAGCGTCTGTTGTACTAGATGTACTAACATTAGAACAACAGCTAATGTTAAACTTACGCTGCTGGCTACAAGAAAATAAATGAACGCGATCTTCGCATTCGTGAGGACCATTCTACAACAGGCGCTGCGTAAATACACATTATGTGCGTGCGTAAATGTGGTTATTTTGGCCAACTGTTAACCCATCCGTATTATATTTTGATCATGGGATTGACGCGGCGCTCGCCCTTATTTTATGTCCAATATTGTTCATTATTGGCTGATACTTTTTCAGCGGAAATAGATAGCAATTATGAGAAAGCAGTCGCCGAGCACTTTCTTCTAATATGCTGTTGGGAAAACAAGCAGCGTTTTATTTTTGCCACGACTTTTTCAGTATTTATCTGTTTTATCAATATTACATTAATCTATAACAGAAAACCGGATTAGCCTAATACCAAAGCTTTTTAGACAGACATTTTTACACTGTTATTTTTGACACCATAAATTCCTTTGAACAACCTTTGCATGTACATGTTCCCTTTATATTGTGGGGGGGGGGGGGGGGGGGGCTATTTTGCTATTACATTATAGTTCTTGTATAACAATAGATTTTCTAAATTTGATTGTATTTTGTTACATTGTAGATTAACATTTCTGGTTCATTGAATCTTGTCTCTTAAGTTGTAAAAAAAAAAAAAAAAAAAAAAAGTAGCTTTTTTTTCTCTTGTAGACCTACAAAGCTACAACATAGCCTAACAGTTCATTAATAATAATTTGTTTATGTGGATCATTGCTGAACAAAACAGACATATTTTTCAATAACTATGAGGATCTGATCTGCAAATATGTTTAATTACTATTACTATATTTAATTACTAAACATTAATTAGTACAGTTACAGGCACATGGTTTTTCAACAGGTAGCTTTATGGAAAGGCTGTACCATATCTGCACTGTGCCAAAATGATTGAAATACACACCAGAAAACCCAGTCACCCAAAATTATGGACCTAGTATAGTAATTATTGATGAGCATGCACTAATTTCTGAACGAAAGTTACATTTCCTTCAATTTTGTTTAACTGATATTTCATGTATAATGAAAAACATTAATTCATACTCACAGAAATTCATCTTTAATCGTCTTACTAGATAAATGAATGTTTGATATGCCCAGCACATTTTGCAGCCTCCAGTCGACATTGGTATTGGCATCCTGGCAGATTTTATAATCTTAGAACTAGTTTTACAAACATGCAGGGCATTTGTCAGTAGTTTTTAAACAGTATAGAAAAGAAAGAGCAACTACTGTAAGGGAAATGCTAAACATTTCCAAGTCATATAGGTGCATATGTGTATAAGTGGCTGTGTCAATATAGCCATTAATTTAAAATCAGCCAGTGGGTGTTTTAATTATATTTTTATGAAGGTTTTTGGCAGAGTTTGAGACTAGATGTATGGTTTCAGGAAAAACCACAATAAGTAAAAAAACTCATACACCGGTTAGTTGTGAGTTCTGCTAGCGAGGAACCAGAGAGGAAGTGTATTGTTAAATGCCATGGTGGTGATGGAGTTATGATCAATCACACTTTCAAATACACACATTCATTTTCCGAGAGTGCAAATCAAATCAGCACCAAGTTGGACAAAACTGGTTCTGTTCATGAACATTCATTAGACTAGATATACCATTCAGTTGAGTAATTATGTTCCATGTACAGCCCATTTCTTTCCTCTGGAAACAATGAAACATTAATTTACATTACAAGCTTTTTGACTGTAAGAACACACATTCTTCCTTTATAAACAGACACTGTAACTGCTCTTGAATATGACAACCACTGGAATACGTCTTCCCTTCCGTTCGCGCTTCATAATTGCGCTCGTTCCCGTTTTATTTAACCTGATCTGTGCGGGTTAACAATGGCGCACTCCTCCCTGTATGGGTTACAATTAGCAAGGGCTTTAAGAAAGGGGCGGAGAAAAGCAGGCCGTAAATAATTTCACACAGACATTGTGTTGTGAAGCCGGAGAGAAAGACCGTACCGTTGTGTTCGCGCAGGCTCTGTGTTCCCTCAGAGGGAGGATCGTGGCAGAAAGGAAAGGCTTTGATGCTCTTTTTGCTCTCAGTTGTTGTGCCAGTGCAGAATAATTGCATTGCCTGCGTGCGTTTCCCTCACCTTCTGCCCCTAAGCAGGCCAAAGGCAACTTATTTTGTCTGAATGTACAAAATTGAAGAAGACATCTTCCTACCCTCTGCTTTTTATATGTTCTTTTCTCTTTTTTTTATTTTGGCTTTAGCATCTGAGACGCTAGTGAAACTCGGTGATAAACAGAATCTACCAGTAAGGAGTGCCAGCCAGACAGACCAGTAGTGTAGCTGTAGATAATTCTGAGGATGATTTGTGATACTGACCCAACATTTAACTGGTCTGGTCTCTGACAAGGTTTTTTTTATTTTATTTTTTAAAATATATATGTTTGACCTATTTTTTATTTTGGCAGTGTTCATGTGATAAAAATCTCAAGTGGTATAAAATGAATCAGATATCTGATACACAATTTGAATTCCTGGTCTCTGTCCTGTCATCTGTCATACAAATGATGTCGGAAGTAGGCACTGTAAAACAATCCCATTTTCTGATAGCATTGTAGCCATCGTCCATTCACAACTGAAAGATTTCATTTTCTGATACAACAGTCATTCTAATGTTTTCTTAAGTCTGTTTATATTATGGGAAGACTTCAATCCACTAGCCCAAATTACATTGTAATTAATGGTACGTCAGCTCGGAAAAGGGATGACATCGTGTGTAAAAATCACCTCTTGAGATGCACGCCGGAGTCTTAGTGCTTTCAATTGAAGCACCGTCGTTCAGGGGACATCTCCCAATATGACCATCTGCCCTTCACGTTTGTAAACTCATAAATTTATCAACTGAATTTATCAGCAGCGGTGTGTGTAATACCGTCCCCGTCGGATACTTGTCTTTATAACTCCGAATCGATAACCTTTAAACGACGCGGATTCTGACTGATGCAAATGACCCTTCTTAAGTAGTATTCGTTTATTAAATAGTTTATTATTCTGGCAGATTCATAAAGAACTTTGTTGTTTAGTTTTTTATTTGAGGCAGTATTCCACCAGTGTAAAAGAGCATTTTATGTCCTTTTTGTTGGAGCACGGGGGATAAAAGTGTTGATGGATAGTGCTACTGAGGCACAGGCAATGAACTGAAAATGAGAGGCATAAATATGGAAGCGGACCAGGAGAAATCGAATGGCACCCTTGGCCTTTTCTTAAGAGAACATGTGCATACCATGGTTGATTTACACAGATACACAAACTAATTTTTGTAGCGCAAGGACACAAAACTTTCCGTGTAATGAGAAAGTGAAGTCTGAATCCCTGGCAGGTATATTAATGCCCTGGCAGGCTACCCAAGGTTGAACATGGGAGAACGGGACAAGAAGAAAAACACCTTGCTGTTTATCTTCTTTTTAAAGCACTGTCCAAATACAGACTCGCTGAACAATGAAATGTGACGTCTGTTCAGTGTAGCGGAGCACATTGGAGCGCAGATTTTCTTCTCTTGAGGTCATATTTATGGGTGTTTACCCTAAAAATTATGAACGTATTATGTTGATTTATTCAGAACGCCACTGCACAATAATATGAAGAATAGTGGAAACAAAATAAATTGAAAGTTAATATTGAAGAATATATTTTTTCAGTATTTTTAACAGAAGCAATTACTTCAACTACTGCGCAATGTCAGTGTAAAAACAGTATGATTATGAAGTAAGCATTCTGAAGTATTTCAGTGATTATCTTACGGAAGTGCCAGAGGCAATTAGTTAATCTATTTTACAATCTTACTATAACAACAGCTCAGGTTCATTATACATAATTGCATTTTACAATAGTTTACAGTTAAGAGAACAAAGTGCGGCCCATCATCCTCATCAACCCAGAGTTGCGTCATGTTATTTTAAAAGCATACGTGTTTAAAAAGCATTTCCTCCTTCAAGTGCTGTGATTGGCTTGCTTCCTCTAATAAGTGCTCTGCGGAGGCTTAAACCATTCCAGATTCCAGCTCCCTACAGAACCCAATTTGGGTTTTAATTTTTCATGCGTCCACATGCACAGCACACGGGGCCCTCTGATTGGCTTCTGCTTGCGGCCTGTTAAATTCCATCGCACGAGGCAGCGATCGGGGCCCAAACTGCAGGCGCAAGGACTGCTTCCCGGTGCAATCCGTAATGATGAGAAAGATTGTCACTCCAGATGGACCATGCACACCCACCTGTCCCGGGCATGCAGTTGTTTTTTCTTTTTGTTGTTGTTGCCATTGACACAGTGCGCAGGTATATGCCTGGCGATGTGTATTTGGATTTTGCTCGGCCTTCATGACAACAAGCGCACAGGTGCATTCCTACAGATGTGACCTGTGAAGGATTGAAGCCCATCTGCATTGTTTATTGAATAATTGGAAAATAATATCATTACTGTACTGAGAGGCTCATTTAATTTACCCTAAATGGAAAGTCCAAAGGATGAAATTACCCCTATTACATATGCCTGCTGAAAATGTTTTGATTACACGGCTTTACCTCTGCCGTGAAACTGCTTAAGACTTTTTCAGGCCCTTCTGTTTTTCATTAGTAATCTATTCCGCATAAAATACAGTTAATATTCCATCATTAAGGAATGAATTCCTTCATTGCTTCATTCCTAAAAAAAATTGGATCATGATGAAATGACCAGTCCACAGTCCTGTGGTGCTTGGGGTCAGATTTTTTAATCATAGCTTTCTGACTGTTTACCGAGAGCGTTTTTTATTTTTGTTTTGCCCTACGCAGTTTTTGCTATGGCTTAATTGCACTGCGGTACTCCTTCCATTAAAGCCACATTTTCTGCAGCGGCATCAACGTAATGATGCCTCTTTCAGGCTTAACCACATCCAAATTAGTTGGTAAACAACCCAACCAGGGGTTCCGAATACTAGTTTTACGGACAATTAAGTGTTATCACGAGAAACACAAATGTATTAGTTGCCTCATTAATGTCTCAAGCTAATGGAGCCTTGATTGGAAAATGAGGCAATGCGAAATAAATTCTATTTTTAATTCAAATTGTTTTGATCTCGGCATGATCCTCCTTACCCCGTCACCCGAAAAGACTAACGATGATTGAACATGCATTGTTTTGCCACCGTAAAAAGGTCCAGGTCTTTTAGCTTTTTTTCTCCCTCTTTTTTTTTTTTTCTTGAGCACAAACAAAATTAAATGCTTTTCCCCAATCTGAACAGTGAGGCAGACAGGGAGTGTCCTCCTCCATAAAAGTCTTCTTTGTCTTTTATTGAAAGCCCCCAACCAATCTGACCTGTGCAGACTTTCTGATCAATACTTGCCCTCCGTCTTCCGTCTCAGTAAGGAAAAGAGTTTTTTTTTTTTTCGTTTTTTTTCTCGGATCAAGTTCAAAGGTGATGCTGCTGATAAGATCTTGATTGCAGTCATGGATTTCTAGACTCTGTCTCTGCTCCCATTAGTAACTACAAACACAGTTGCCAGCCAGTACTGAACCTGGTCCAAACAATAACTGAAATTCTCTCCCCAATCTCGTGCGCAGATCGGATTCTAACTGGAGGCCTCACCGTGAAACAACACGGCAGGAACACTTGAAAAGGAATCACTTCTGGGCTCCCTATTCCCTTGTGGTAAAAAGCAGGAGAAACTTTCCAAACAGTCATTCCACGGACAAATGCGATTTCCCGAATGAGCAGAATATTTCACTGATTTGAAAGTGTCCGTTGTTTTCTTTCCAAGTTCTGGAATGGCATTACGGCACAGTTTTTCCTGTGAAGCCTCGGCCAAGGGGATGTGGTCTATTAAAATACACGATTCTCCTAATTATAAGGCAGCCCGGAGAAGACTGCACGCTCTCTGTGTGCTGTTCTCTGACCCCACTGCCAAACACAATTTCGGAGGCAAGCGCCTTAACGCTTTGCAGAGCTTACTCTCCTGTTTAATCCAGGGACTTCTCTTAATTATCTAAAAGGCTTTGGAATCAAAATAATCTCTCTTAATTTCTTTTTCCCTCCTGCTGAACTCGTGAACGGCAGACCATGATGGATCCACGCGGCTAATTTATGATAAAAGTCAGAATATCATGATATCATCAGCTTAGCGAATGTCTAAATTGCGATTAAAATTCCTTGAAGGTACACTCTGTCCTTTAGTCCTGAATAATTTACAGTACCCCCCTCTAAAATACCTTTATTCCATGGCAGTTGCTCTTTACATAATTGCCTGAAAAGAATGTTGTCAGGCGTACTGGAGACAGCTCAGATCTGTGCTCCTGATAGAACGTTAGAGCGGCCATCTTAAACACTGATGAGTTTGGGTACGGTGAGTGATTCCACTCCTGAACTTTCCCTGAAGGAAACTTCTGCAGCATTGCAGTGCTGGGACTGTTCCTGTGGCGGAGGGCTCAGCTTTGATTACACTGTTAATTCAAAATAAACTGCTGATGAATTCATATCTTTCACTCTGTGGACTTGCGTTGCTTGAAGGGATCACACTTAAGGGACTCCTTCTGCACCTTGGCCAATGCGGCAAATGAGACTCAAAAGTGCACAAACAAAAAAAATATATATTTAAAAAATCAAATGAATGAACATTTACAAGAACCGGGGTGTTTATGTGAGTCATGTGGTAAGCTCTGTTGGAAGTACACAATCTTAGCCCTTGGGTAGAGTAGAACAGAGCAGCATGCTGTTGAGTGTTGAATATATAATATAATATGAAAATATAATATGAAAGGTTCACAGGTTCAAAATTGTGCCGACAAGAGGACCTATAATTGACCCTTGCTGACTAAAACATCACAGAAATGGTTTTACAAGAATTATGTAAATTAATTATAGATAGCAATTAATTATGATGGTTATGCTAGTAGTAAGAAAAAAATAAAACAATATTTGAGTACCATTTTTCCACAGAATACAGTCTAGTTTCTGATTGCGCGGTCAGTGGGTTGTGTCTGGCAATGAAGTATGATCTGGTAAAGGAGACTGTATGCAGGGGCCTATGCCTGTCAATTGTGTCAGAAACACTTCTCAGATTAAGGGGATATCCAAATCTCCAATTGACCTATTTTAACCTTTAAAAATGTAAAAGTGTAACCACGGGCAACCATTGTGCTAGACAATACCATTTTCCTTATTGGTGCAGCCAGAAGAATCCATTTTTTATCAGCAGGGCTCGGTAGGATGCTGTAATTAGGATGTCTGCTCTCTGATATACAATACGCGGACAACTTCCCCCTTCGCCTGACAAACGCGATCTTGATCCAGAAAATGGCCCGCAATCAGAATATTGGATCTGACATCAGAGGTAGCCGTACGGCGATCCCGCACGCCGCGCCGCTTCAAAGGTCCTGGCGAGCCGGTTATTGGTTTCCCCGGTGATGAAGTGTGACACTCCGCAAACACAAAGCCTCGGCCTCTCTCTCTCCAGCCCGGCTCTGCTTTTCTTGGAACGCCGTCGCTCGCCCGGTGCCAAGTCGATTTGGCTCTCATTAGGACGGGCCCCGTATCTGCGAGGGGGCGTGCGTTTCTTTTGCGTCTGGTCGCCAGCCTCATCGCCCTCCGATCAAAGCCAGCACCTGTCTGTGCGTCGGGAGGCCGGGGCGAGGACGCTGCCTTATCTGAGCGAGCCGGTGCCCTCCTGCCTTTACTTCCCCCCCGCGCTCCTCGCTCTCCTCGCTCCTCACCCCACCGCCAGAGAGAAACACCGTAAAAAAAAGACCCACAGCTTCACCTTTCCATTATAGCTCCTAAACAGCCTCTGGGGTCTCACAGTGGCACACTTTGGATTCCAGTAAAGGAACGAACTTTAAAAAATTCAGTTTGTTTGGGATTTACAGGTACAGTCGTTTTAGTGCGGCGCTGTGTGTGTAGTGTAGTAATATTTTGCTGCTCTGTGTTGTTAAGGCATAGTAAATGCACAGTGAAAGGACAGATGGGGTCATGTGTCTTTATACAACACCCAAATAAAATAAAGCAGTAGGATGAACAGCCTGAAACAGGCTATTGGTATTCAATACCTCAGTGGTGCAGAAGGCCACTGACATATTCAGTAAAAGCCACCTCATCCAGAAGTAATTCCTCTCTGCCCTCTTGGCCTGATTTTATTTAACTCCACCCCCTGACAGGGCTGCATGAGCCCCGCCCACTGACACAGCAGGACATCACCTGTGCCAGGCCCGGACGAGAGAAGCCGGCCCCTCTGAAACAGGGAGTGCCGTGTGTGCGATTTGTCTTGCGTTTTTTAAGCTCTGCCATCCCACCCCCCTCCCACACGCGCACACATTCAATCCAGTGTCAACACACAGCTCTGCTGATACGTAGAGCGCCACAGAAGCAGCCCTTCTGATGGAGACCCAGCCCTCAGTGTAACAGCAGTACAGGAAGTGTAGCAATGCGCTAGCCCGTGAGGGAGCCTAATGATCACATACCTAATTACATCCTGCTCTGGCGGATGGCCGTGGTAATGCTCCCACTCAGGAACCGGCAGTAGTCATGTGGAAAAAAAATACCATTGTTTTGTTCCAACTAAGTAACTTCTGTAAACAACAATACAATATGTTATACGCATGAGTCTCTCTTTGTGTAGTTGTCATTGTAGTGAAAAAGTGAATAAAGTGCAGGTGTAGCAAGCTTTAACTGTATGTACTCTCTGTTATTATGCAGCCGCTCTTTATGGAAACCTGAAATGTTTATAGAAATATATATGTGTGTGAATGTGATCAGGTTTTATGTCTTTTTTATAGCTTAAAGTCAAACTTATTTCAAGTGCACCTCCACACAATCATAGTGCTTGAAATAAAAATAATACATTCTTGGTTTTCTCTTCACTTGCCCATCTTCAGTACCGAAAAGAATAATAATTATAACTGCTGTCATACTGTTATATTTTTTTCTTTAGCCTTCATTCTTTTCCAAAATGTGTTTTTCTTTGTTCCTTGCAAAATCCTCCTTTATATATAACCACAATGATTACCTTTTGCATTTTTTCTATTACCATCCAAAGAATGGGTTTCTATGCAGATAATTCCCTAGGCCCATCATCATACGATAGTTTGCCACCCCATTCTGTCACCATTCAATGTGCTGAATTTCCACTCACACAGCGTATTTCTGCAGAGCCGTGTAAAAGAGTGCAATCTGAAGGAGGGGAATAAAGATAAGTCACAGCTCTTGACAAAGAAGAAGACATGGCAAGAAATACAAATTGCATACTCAGGCACTGAGTGAATCTTCTTTAAAATGCCTTGCTTCGCCTTGTCAGCTTTGCAAATAAAATCTCAATAGTTATTTGAATCTGAAAAACCTGAAATACGTGCAAAATGGAACTGTGTGTGAAGCCTATGGGTGAACTAGACAGTGTTCATAGGAAGAAAATCAATAGACACAGCAGTGGAACCTTCAGTCAGCTCAGCAGAAGCACACACTCAAAGGGTTAAACACACCTACTTTAAAACCGCAGAAGGTGTTTTGTGAAAGATGGCCTCCGATCATTTAAAACCATTCTAAATTGTTGACCACCCATAAATAAAAACAAAAGCCAAGGCCTTTCCAAGTCCTGTAGGAGGCATTAATACAGCCGGCTACAGATGAGAAACTGTTTGAAAGATGGGAGATGACCTCAAGTTTATGGCCTGGACCTGTTGATGCTGAGGGATTGATTGTTCCAGAAGCGCTGGTGTGCCCGTGTCCCACCACTGCCTCAGCAAGTACTAAATGAATTCTCTCAGCAATCCTGCTATGAGAAGCACATCAGTGTCTGTGCTTTTTTTATGGGCGAATTCCATACACTGCCCAATATTCCTTGCTGGTGGAGTTCTGTGATTAAAGTATATAAAAAAGAGGCCACTCCACTAAAACACAGTGATTTAGTGAGCTGTCACCCTGTTCGGTTGGGGCAACAAGTTCAAGACCCAGCAGGAGACTTGTGATGAAAATGAAACTCGGAATGAGATGGGGAGTTGGGGGGCGGGAGGTGGGGTGAGAGGTGGGGCGGGGGGCGGTGGGCGGGGGTAGTTTGGGGGCCCCAGCAGTCACGGCTGGTCCGCTGCAGCCTGGGCGGAGGACGCCCTTGGGCGCCCCCCTCTGGCGAAGGGGTGGCACTGCAGAAGCCTTGGCCCACCGGCGACCTTTCCGCACCCCCGCTGACCCCTGTCACTTCCACAGAATCAGGATCCGTCCATTTACAGAACACGGCGCAGAAACATTATGTATCAGCCGGCAATAAAAAACACATCCTGAAGGCCCTTCCTCTGCCTGCTGTTTATTACCCCCAAACACCACGCCCATCCTACCGCCGCCATTACCCCTTGGCTGACCCCTAGCAGCGGGGGTTCACGGTCAGGCCACCGCGCTCACAGCCAAGTGGGTGTGTGTGCCCCCCACAAAGGCCCTGGGACGAGCACGCAGAGCCAAATCCGCCGAGCGGGAGGGTGCCTGTTTGCGCGGCCCGGAGCGCTAGCCGTAGCAGGGGCCCCGCGCCTCGGCGGGTGGCCCCGCGCCCGAGCGCGCCGGTGCCGCTAAAGCATCTGACAGAGGCCGCGCCGTGAGGGGCCCGCTGGAATGGGGAGAAAACAAGGGAAAGAGGGAGGGAGGGAGGGAGGGAGGAGGGAGGAGAGCAGACTCCACTCTGTCCGCCGCACATAAAAAGAGGTCAAGCCCGACCCCTAGCCCGCGTCGTAAAAAAAAAAGCAATAAAGGGGTTTTTTAGGACGGCGCTCATTGTGCGGATAGGATGCCAGACTCTTCCTTCTTGCTCTCCTGGTGAGGCCGAGGGGGCTGCTCCTCCTCCTCCCGCAGAAGGTGGTGTCCGGGCCGCGAGCCCCAGGACCAGATACGGCCAGACCGCGCCGCTCCGCGCTCCCCTCCCCGAGGAAGGCTGTCTGCCCGGAGATAGCGGATTCAAGAGCCCCGCATCCGCCGTTTCCTGTGCTGGGACAAAGGGACCGCGCGCCAGGGAACGGCACACACACACACACGCACACACTCACATGCACACACACACACGCACACACACACACACACACTCGCATGCACGCACGCATGCACGCACACACACACTCGCATGCACACACACACACGCACACACACACTCAGACACACACGCACACACACACGCACGCACACACTCGCATGCACACACACACACGCACACACACACTCGCATGCACACACACTCACACACACACACACGCACACACTCACATGCACACACACACACACGCACACACACACGCACACACTCGCATGCACGCACGCACGCACACGCAAACACACACACACACACACGCACACACTCACATGCACACACACACATGCACACACACACGCACACACTCAGACACACACTCACACACACACACACACACACACTCAGACACACACACACGCACACACACACACAATCCGTGCCAGTCTGACTCACACTCAGAAACAACAGTTGTGTGAATCCCTGACACTGTTTCTCTCTCTCACTCTCTTTACCTCTTATTCTCTCTCTCTCTCTCTCAGTCTCTCTTCTTTTAGTTTTTTCTCTTTTTTTGATCATTCCTGATCAAGCTGTCTACTGTTGGGCCAGACAGTGGAATGTTTCTTTCTTTCCAGCACTTTCCATGACTACATTTCACACTGCTCACATTTTATTCAATGTGCCATTTTGTTTCAGTTTGCTATTTCAAGTGAGCTCTTTGAAGCCGAGAGCTTTTACACAGCTTCAGCTATTAAACTGACACAAAACACAGTTCTAACTTTTCTATAGTAATGCATAGTCAAATGCAAACTGATTCAAATGAATAACTAATAATAATAATGTATGTATGCAAGCATGCATGCACACATGTATTCTTCTTCTTACTATTATTATTATTATTTTATTGTTGTGTCTGGTTGATCTCTTTTCCTTTTAAATACATCAGCTTTGAGCAATATATTACAGGGAGAAACATTTCAAAAATATTCTGGACAAAAATATCACAGATTTTCACCTAAGTGGTCCTTTAGAATAACAAATGCCGCCTGCTTAACCCTCTGATATTTCCATTTTTCATTCAGAACAACCGCTAATTTTTAATGCTCAATGTCCCCCACTCAGACCCTGTCACTATTTCATCCGCACATTGCTGGGGCTGATATATGGTCGGGGACTATGATGTCAGCGAAAACACTTTCAATAATTGCTATGATGAATATCCCCAACCTTCTAGCACCTTCCATATCTCGCCCACATCTCCCGAAAGTTCATCTATCAGCTCACTTTGAACTGTTTAAGTAATCCCAGTGATATATGGCTCCCTGACATCTCTGTGTTCCAATCTGCACTATTTACATTCTATCAAATTAACAAGCTACTAGGCTCTTGTGCATAAAATTACCATAAATTAGAGTGGAAGAGTCTAGCGCTGTCCTGAATTTTTAATTGCTGGATCAGAGTCATGGCCCAGCTGAATCCACCCCTCACCACCTAAACAGTGTTTTTTATGGTATTCAGTCATATGACGAACCATTCTACTGTTCACTTCACTCCAATGTCATTTCATTATAGCTCTTCAACCAGCTTTTCACAGAGCAAAAAAATCCATAGGAACTGGAATGATGGTATAATAACAAAACAATGGTAGCATTCAAAGGGCAATAATTCATTTTATTGGTATATATTTGAATAGAGAATTGTGGGAATGAAATGATCCATGGATGAACTTCCCTGTTCATAATACAGAGGGGACTAAGCTTACCAAATTAATAAAATATTTAATGAACAGATTCTCTCCTGGTTTAATTTTTGCTTATATTTTGACTTCCACAATGTGTGTTTGAACTGATGCTCTGAAATATTGTGTACAGTCATATCTTATGGAAAGTGATTTCACATAAAGGTATTCTTTCCTGAATTGCAGCCTCCCATGGCTATTTTGCAAGAATCCAGCTGTGGTGATATGAGGAGAAAAAATATAATAGCTTTTTCCGGTTTTAGCATTCATAGTTCACGTACTGTAAAAAATATTCATTATCACAAAACTGCTGGAAGTAAAAAAAAAAAAGTATTGCAATAGAAGCTAAATAAAATAGTGAGTAGATCCAAAAGTATCGCAGCACCAAGAAGAAGAAATTATTTCACAAAAAAATTGAACACTCTTCTAAAACGCCACTGATATTTGTTGCTTTCGAGATTAAAAGAAAAAAAAAATCCGGCCTTAATTATCAGAAGGATGAGTGGAAAGGAATTGGATGCCATGGAGTGTAAACTCCATGATTGCGGGTGTTCCCCCTCCCTAAGACCAGGGATGAGCCTCGTGTTTGGGTCACAGTGTGGCTAGGCCTCATTTCTGCTTCATTTCAACACCAAACATAGATTCATTCCTTAATTATAGTCCCTCCCCGCGTTTGGGAGAGGCCCTCTTGTTTACACAATCACGGTGCTCAATGTACCTCAAATGTTTTATTTTCACTGACAGGTCGTACGCAAGCCAAAGCTATCTGGCATTCTGAGCAGTGAGGATTTCACCATTTCATCACTAGACAAGGCATTTGTTCTTGGGAATATATGCGCGCAGTGATAAGGACTAGCTTGCTTAAAATGAATGGTGACTTCAGTGTTGCTAACTCCTTTTAGCTGTGGCGGTCACACGTGGGAGGAAGCAAGATCCAAAGCATTGTAGTGTGAGCAGAACCAAAACTAATCTAATCCTTCGAACAGCATGATTATGATGACAGCACTAATTACACTGACTGTGCGCGGGTGTATGTGTGAAATGATGTGTGTGTGTGTTTCTGTGTGTGTTTGAGTGTGTATGTGCGTGTGTGAGTGTGTTTCTGTGTGTGTTTGAGTGTGTATGTGCGTGTGTGCATATGCATATGAATAAGTATACAGTATGTGTATACATGCAGGCATGTGTATAAATGTGAGCACTGTGGTTGTGCCTACATGTGCATGTACATGAATATGCATAGAGCATTTTAAAATGCACACAGGTATGCATTTGAATATGTAATAAATATGCTTTTCTATGAACAAGGGTATATAGGTGTGCATGTATGTGTGTGTGTATATGTGTAAGTATGCATGCACAAATACAATACATACAGTAATACGCGTGCATGTGTGTGTGTGTGTATGCGTGTGTGTGAACACGTGTATGTGTGTGTGTGTATGTGTGTAAGTATGCATGCACAAATACAATACATACAGTAATACGCGTGCATGTGTGCGTGTGTGTATGCGTGTGTGTGAACCCGTGTATGTGTGTGTGTGTATGTGTGTGTGTGAACACGTGTATGTGTGTAAGTTTGCAGAATGCCAATGCGTGGTTAAATATCCCACCCTCGGTTTTATATAGGATTCTCACACCGGTAACCGAAGGGGATGTGGGCCTTCCTGTCCTGCAATTGTTCGCGATCAGGTGAAACGGATACGTGAGCAAGGAGAGTTCCTACTGGTCGGCGGAGCTTTGTAGTGCCGCTGGGGAGCCTGGGACAGTAGCTGACTTGTCATGTTCCGTACGAAACGAGGCCCGTTCAGCATCGTTAGCAAAAAACGAACTTTCGCTTCCAGGGCGCTGATGGACAAATGGACGGGCCCGTGACAGGAGGAAGCTCGTGTCACGCACATCGACGGCGGCCAAGTCGCCATCCTCTCCAAGAGCGGCCTCAAAGGTCCGCGACACAGACGGACCGCGGGCGAGCCAAGGACATACCTCCATTCTCATAAAGTTTTTTTCTGCTGATTTCCACCCCCCCACCATCCCCACCCACCCCCCACCCATTTCACTTCCTGCCCTGAACACAAAGACCAAAGACCAGTTGGTTGACTTTAGCTAATTACTCGGCTAATTATTCTGATGTCATTCTTGTTAATGTGAGACAGTACCTCATTCTGTTTGATGCTGACTGGGCCTCAGAGACAAGATTTTTTTTTCTTGATGTACTGTCTGTTCTGGCAATGTCTGTGCACTCTGAATTGAATAAAACTTTTTAGGCTTTCCCATTTCATTGCTTCTCCATGGACAGTTTTAGGCACTTTAGTTTAGCAATTATGCTATTGACTTAATTTGACAATGATTTAGGTTGGAATTCTTTTCTGACATCATCAAGGCCCCGTATTACAAAGGAATAAGCTTATTATTCATGTGAATTGAGAGAGGCAGAGATGCTTTTAGTGTAACAAATTGGTAGAAGTCAATTAAATATCTATTATTAACCTCCTATGGCTCACTGTCAATTATCTGTCCCATTAACTCAGTAATACTGTATATTGTATGTGTTTAACACAAGAGGAGGCAGCACAATTATAGACCTCTGGAGTCATAAAAAGGAACAGAAATTATACATTTTGAATAAATTCAATTTCATTAAATTTAATTAAATGCTTAAAGTCATTTACACCTTCAGTTGCTGCTTTGAGATGATTCATGGTTATAATAAGGTACATTACTGCTGCGCTTATACGGTGCGGTCATAAATTTACCGCACATATACTACAATTTAAAACTCCGGAGGAGATCACTGTACAAAGACAATTCTGACATGATGACCATTGTATTAATGAAGCTCTTACTCTCGGGGTGTTGGGTTGTGCTTGTTCCTTTCACCCATGTTAATGAATGAGTGCTCTACATAAAAGTTAAACTATAGGAATGAAACGTTCAAAAGTAAGAGGCATTGAATTCCCTCAAAAATATGGGGGTATAATGTATCTTTGTGAAAGTGTGGATCGGGTGACATAAATAATTTCTGTTCCTTCGATGAAAAAACCATATAAACTGCCTTTCCACTGCTCTTTACACATTGATGGAAATGTCAGCCACTGAATAATGAGGAAAAATATGTACGTCTGCTGTGTTGCGTCCAACTCTTGATTTACAGCGAAGAATGGCCCCAGTGTTTTCTCTATACAATGTCTATGAATGTTTTCTTACCTAGTAAGTGTAGAATTCCATATATCAGGCTGTGTGTGTGAAGTCACTGCAATAAACCTGCCTTATGCCCCGATTCCTGAAGTATTATGGGATGTTGGTGTTCCGTCCTGATACGGACACTCAATTGTTTTGTTGCTGGACACTGCAAATATAGCAATACATCAAAAGTGGTGACGGAACCGTCAAATGTATTTGCCAACCCTGTTTTCTGTTTCTCCGAAATGCACTTAATTCAAAATAATCTTCAATGGCTAATAACTAGATGTAGAAATGGCTTGTTCCCTGTAAGTTCTGCTGAGCCATTAAAGGCACCATCAAGCCATAATTCACTCTGAAGTCGCAGAGCAGCATTGTGCAAACACATTAGACTGCAGGCAAACACATGACCATCAGTTTCTCCTGAACCCTATCTCCACTTCTCGCTCAGTTCAACTATTTTGTGAAATAACATTCAAAAGTTTAGCATTTCATGCTGACGTGCGTGACAAATGGATCACCACAAATAGGATTTTGTTCATTTCTTTCATACGGGTCTGTGAATAACTTATTGACCTTCCAGCCGGTACAGAAACATGTACTTTGGAAAACAGATTATGCATTGTTTTTCTCACAGCTTTCCACAGAGGAGGGAAGTGAGGCTTGTGTGGGCAGTTTATTCTAATTTTCAAAGAAGGCCGTGAAGCATTTTCATTGTTGAAAAAATTTGACATCCAGAATGAATCAGAAATCCCTGCAGTTCAAGAGAGTTCATGGGCACATTTCTTGGCAAACTCCACATCTTAAGCTTGTCTATCTCGTCAAAGTTAATTTAAAAAATATATTTTCATGCAGTAACAGTCAAACTTGTGCTGATAGGTGGGTGTGCTTAATTCTTCAATGCGGTGACTAATTCCTGACTACATGTACAAATACACAAATACAAATTCATCAACAGGATATTGAATTTCCAAAGACCTTGGCTGGAATTCAATCAACATTTGTCAAGATAAAACGATATACTTAAAATAAAAGGAAAGAATTGCACTTTTTCCTCACAAGGATAGTTTGGTAAGTTAGTTTTAGTGATTGCTGAACTTTACTAACTGTGCTTGTGAATAAAAAATACATAGTTACATTTCATTATCAGTCAAAGTTAAGGAAAGATTTTGATTGAATCCCAGAGCTTGTTGACTGGTTGACTGGTCGTTGCTGTAAAAGTCTATGCATGCTCAGTCAACATACCCTGTATAAATAAAGGTTACAGTAATGAATGACTATACTCTCATGCTATGATGCAGAAACATGAGCATGTGCTGACGAGGCCAAAGGATTACAAAATTAAAATAGTCGCTTTTGTTTTCAGTGAAGAGCGTCACTGCCCTGGAAAACCCATTCTTAGGATTATTGAAAAACCGACAGCTCAATATATTACAACGTATTATTAATCATTACATGGCCTTCCGCTGTTGTGAAAAGGCAGGCGATATGTATAATACATCCCTGTGTCACAGTAACGTTTCAAGCGCAAGGGTGGCGCTGAGCATCTGCAGGGTCTGCGCGTTGGAGGCGTGCGGTCTGGCCCTCTGAACTGTGCCAGAGTCTCCGTGGCGACCGCGGACATCTCCCTGCCTTCCCGCTTCCCTCGGAGGCCCCTGCCGCCAGATTCACGGCCAGACGTTTTAGCTAATGACTTTTTCCCCGAGATTTATGAGGTGGAGACGCAGGACAATTAGGGAAAGGAAAATACAAAACCTGGAGCGGTAGGGACAGATTTACTGTCACATTCAAGATGCTATTTTTAAATTGGGAGTCTGATTAAAAACTGCTGATGGTTTGAAGTGCTTAATGACGCTTGGTATGTTGCATATAACAATCAGAGGCCTAATTTGGCATTCAGCTGTTTGGTCCTGATCGCGCCACATGGCCCAAAGGTAAGGCGATACAGTCTTTATTTGCTCGCTTGCCACTCCTTTCCCGTGTAAACACGGAGAAATGTAAAAAAAAACAGTGTAAAAAAAAAAAAAAGTGGTCCGTCGGCTGGCAGGCAGAGGGCTTGTTGACAGAAAGCACTTCTCTCTCCAGAGCATTTCCGGTGTCTCAGAGTCAGGAAAACTGAGAGGAGACACTTGTTCTCAGAATCCAGGAAGGAAGCACCTCGTGCGGAAAGATGATATGGCACTGTTTGCATGTGTGTGTGTGTGTGTGTGTGTGAGAGAGAGAGAGAGAGCACGAGAGATAGAGAGAGAGAGAGAGAGGGAGAGAGAGAGAGAGAGAGAGAGCACGAGAGATAGAGAGAGAGAGAGGGAGAGAGAGAGAGAGAGCACGAGAGATAGAGAGAGAGAGGGAGAGAGAGAGAGAGAGAGAGAGCACGAGAGATAGAGAGAGAGAGAGGGAGAGAGAGAGAGAGAGAGAGAGCACGAGAGATAGAGAGAGAGAGAGGGAGAGAGAGAGAGAGAGAGCGTGTGTTGTTTTGGCTTTTTTCTCGTTTATCTACAATATCCTCCACAGCAAGACAAATAAGATGAAAGGGTACGAGGGCTTCTGACTAACACCGTCCACTTCAAGTTGCAGCATCATCTTATCGCCTGCCTATAGCAGACGCTGTGTGAGAAGATCATGTTGGATATACAGGCCTTGGAGATGAACGTGCACCTCAAAGCCTATGCTTCTGCTGAGAAAGTGATGAAGCTAAAACTTATAGAACTCATAGAATCATAGTTGGCAGAGACATTTAAAGTTGACATTTGAATATAATATATGTCCTTGGGAATAATTAGAAGTTTTGAAATTGATGGTCTGGCCAGGTTTAATGATTCTCCTTATAAAGAACAGAGGGAAAAAATTAAACTCAGCCAACCTGCTGCTCCAGGGTTGGGCGATTAAGATGAATTAAAATCACTTTATTACCAATTAATACAAGGCATCTAGAATGTTTTTTCCCTGTGTTAATGGGCACCACATATATAATGCCAGCCACCCTCCAAATGCTGCCGCACAACTGGAATACACTCATCTGGCGATGCTGGGGATCGAGCCACCAGTTGACCTCTCTACCTCTAAGCCACCTGTGGTCCCACAGACATACTATAACTTTTATAAAGGACCCAGATTAAAAATCAGGATCCATGGATTCAAGCCTGACAACACCAGACTTACCCACAACACACACACACACACACACTGACATGGGCTGGTTTCTGCACCCCTGAATTATGGCAGAAATCTACGACAGAATGATGATTAAAAGTTATGATTTATTAAAAGTCTTCCTCAAACAAGCCCGTTACTGCCATTTGATCGCGAAATGGCGGTGTTGTGACACGAACCCTCGGCAGAAACCCGCGGCAAGAACGCGGCGGGATGATGGCGGGAGTTCCCACGGCGACGCGGCGAGTTGGTTTTCAGTGTTTAATTGTAGGCTCCCATCTGTTCGGCTGCGCGTTTCCGCGGAGTCCGGCGTCCCACGGCGACCCACATTAGCGACTGCTGGCCGGGGCCCAGGCGCATTCCGCCTCCTAAAGAACGTTCCGGAATTATGATTATAGAGCGCGATCGCAATCTCAAAAAAAAACGGCAATAAGCGAACGGCCTAGTCTGCCGGCGATTTATCACAAAGCGAAACGGCAGGGATATTAATGATGCTTCGAATTCCGCCTGGTTTTTAATTTAGATAATCTCCTTCCAGAGAGTCATTTGGTGCAATTCGGGGCACACGGCCCTTGCTCAGCACCACGCTTTACTGTCAAAAAATCAAATCAGTCATAAACAGATAAACACACGCGCGGAGAGAACAAGTGATCAAAACCGCGGCCAAGAACCAACCCCGCGGTCTCCAGCTTTCGAGGAAATGGCACTGTAGCTGGCGAGGGGCGTTCTTTCGCGAGGAAAAGGTGAGCGAGAGGAGGAAAGCAGGAAGTCTTGTGGTTGAAAAGTGGCTGAACACGTCTGCTCTTACAGAGGAAGAGCCTGTGGTGGTCTCTGACTGCCCGAATGTTTTGAGGGATACTCTTTGCCTCATCCATCGCTCTAGGCAGCCCCCCAATCCCCTCCCCCACCCTCCCCCCTCACTCTCTCTCTCTCTCTCGTTTCCCCCCCTCTCTCTGTCTTTCTCATCTCCCCCCCTTTCTCTTTCTCTGTCTCTCTCTTGTCTGCCCCCCCACCCCCCCCACCCCCCCCTCTCTTTTCCTCTCTTGTGCCTCAGGGCAGCAGGTTGGGGTTGAAGTCTATTGCAGTAATCACAGCTGATAACCTTTCCGGACAGGAGCACCACATGGGGCCACACCTTGCCTAAGGATAGGTCCAGCCGCGCTCCGGGCCGTGGAGACACAGGCCGGGCCGTACACACGGCAGATGAGTCTTTAGTGACCCGGACCAGAGTGGAGCTGACAGGTGAGAGGCCACTGCAGCATCTAATGATGGAAGCAAAGGGGGAAGAGAGAGAGAGAGAGAGAGAGAGAGAGAGAGAGAGAGAGAGAGAGAGAGAGAGAGGGAGAGAGGGCGAGAGAGAGAGAGAGAGAGAGAGAGGGAGAGAGAGAGAGAGAGAGAGAGAAAGAGAGAGATGCAAACACACTGAACCCCATTGCATTTACACTGAACCTATTTATCAGCATGACATCATCGTAAAATCATATAAAGGAAAACAAGATTTTTGTGTCCAGAAGCCATGCTAGTGAAACACAATTCCACATTTCCATCTTGTCACTCTATTTGGAGGGATAGGAAATACATTTCTGTATTTCGGGGGCAAGGGGGTGTTGGGTTATTTTGATGCACAAAAAATGAAAACGAAGTTAAAAGATGAAAGCGAGACAGAGCCGTGGCGCGCACACGGCTGCATACTGCGCGTCTGTGGATTACATACTTGGTCGCCCCCATCTGACCACAGGCCATGTACTCCTGCCCGAGCAGCAGCCTTTGAGACGTTTCCTGTGGCAACACATCAGGTCTCTTAAAGAAGACAATCCTTACAGCCTGCGAAATGGCGGCAACTCCAAGACTGTGGTTGGTGGGGGGGGGGGGGTTGCGGGTGTGTGCGTTCAATGGCTAGCCACAACCCCCTTCAAACCCCCTTACCCCCTTCTGCCCCCTACCTCACCCCCCCCCCTTCCCGGTCTGTTGGAAGCGGCACGATTCCGTCTCCTTGCGAGAGACTCGGGAGTGTACACAACAAGTCACCCCGAATACGCCGGCTGATTAATCAAGGCCGATTGGCCGACGAGCGCGGCCAACCCGCTCCTTCCTGGCCAGTCCCTGTGTATTTATTTAGGCTAACCCGTAGCCAGCCGCGCCTGACCCAAAACTATCAGGAGCAGCTACGGTTGCGCCCAAGCATAAACAAAGAATGCGTAATGAAGGTAAGGGGGGGGGGGGATCGCCTTCGTGGAGATAGCGATCTCGCGCGCTCCCAGGGTTCATGAGTCCAGACGCAGACCAGAAATAGTCCCCCCGTCTTGCTTTTTTTTTTTCTTCCAGCTTTGGACATGGGAAGGGAATTAATAGTGCTCCATTGGGTTTGGGAAGGGAGGGGGGGGGTAGTTCTTTCCTCTCCTTAGCTGTAGTTATTTTGATGGGGTATCAAATATCAATTTGTCAGACCGGGGCCTCTTTCAGAAGATATGCATGGAGTTAATTAAAACATTGTGGTGTATTAATAGATCCATATAATGAATATCTGCACGGAATTTATCATTTCCACAAAAGGAGAAAATTAAATTATTTTTGGATGTTCGGTTAATGAGACCATGATATAATACGCGCCCATAAATTCCAATCAATATCTGACCCACTTTGTCTTTTCGCGAATCATGGCAATGTAAAATATTTAATGTGCGTACGAGCAGATGTACTGCAAATTTCCTAAAATGTCTCCCCTACCCCAAAAAAAGCTTCAGGCGATGGGCTGCACTTCTTCATTTCCCTTTGAAGTTCCACCGCAATGTTTCTCTGCCTCTCGACTCATATATTTTAATGAAATGTTCACAACAGGTTACAGGATTTTTCCTCACAACTGAGACCCGTTTGGGACGAGTTATGATGCCGAATCGGCCAGTAAACAGTGCTGCAGCGAGAGGGAGAGAGAGAGAGAGAGAGGGAGAGAGAGAGAGAGAGAGAGAGTTGTCATTACAGTGTACATATTACAAAAGAGGCTGGCTAGCCTCAACCCAGATCTCCTGCCGGGAACAAACCAATGACATCTGGCATGTCTGCCCAGTCATCAGTTTTGGGAGGAGGGCCAGGTTAAGATGATTTGACAGGCCTCTCCGACTCAGCATTCCGGACCTGACGCTAATCACTCTCTCCGCGTCATCGCCGCTCGGATGAAATAATGAATTTAATTTGACTCCCTCTGTACCGTTGAATCCAAATCATTGAAGCTGCAGTTTTTAAACTGCCCCCCACCCGCACCCCCAGCCCACACTGTAAGGGACTGGCATTGCTCTGGCGGGTTTTCCCTTTCCCACATAGTGGTGGGTAGGCGGACAGTATAAGCCTACTGCTTGCTACACGCACAGTATTCGACCCTAAAAACATGGGTAGTTTGACATTTTGACTAGTTGTATTTCAGATTTCCTTGTGATTCCAAGATTCGCTGGATCTTTGAGCAATGTCAGCTCTGATGCACTGAGGGACTTGCACCAGAGGTTTCTCTACTGGCTGAGAAATATTTACCCATGCACTTTACAGAGCTACTGTATCTCTCCACATGCCCACCCATTCATTTTAACAGGAGTACACTGGTTGAATATTGTATGATTTGTCACACCAAAGAGAAAATTTAATTAAACAGACGATATACACATAGCACATAGCACCTACAATTTAAAGGTTAAAGGTATAAAAACCTTCGTCTAAAACAATGTTTAAAATTAAACTAAACCAGCCAAAATGTGTCATGGCAAGCCCCAATGTGGGTAGTGAACAAAAAGATGATAACAAAGAACATGTTCACACAAACTGACAAAACTGGAATTTAAAGTTTTCATTTGATTTTCAGAAAGTCTGTATCCCGTGGAGGGCTGTGCAGAGCTGGATGTACATAAAAAGAACAGAGTGTAATATAGAATCTCAGCCTAAAATGGTGGCAAGGCAAGGCACACACAGGCAGCCATTTTGAGCTGGACATTTACACGGTGATTCTTTGACAGTTTATTCTAAAACACATTTTTATTAAACACCCAACATAATTTCAATATATGGTTTTTATGTTTTTTTTTCTTCATGCAAATGATGATAAAATGCAAGTGGCTTGCTTACCAGGCTTCTAGATGGTGATATGCCACCTTGCGTGTTATCATCGCACTAACCATAGAACCTTTTTGTATTTCCTATTAATACCTATTCCATGACAAACCCTTACACATACAAGCAAACACAGGATACTTTCTGCACAGCATAATATACACCTTGCCTGCAGCTCTCATATCTATATCTCAGTTTCCTTTGCCAAAGATATGTCAGACCAATAGATGCTGATAAGGTAGACAGTTTCCTCAAAGTGTTGTTCAAATACCTCCCTACAGTTGCTAACAAATAGGGTGTTAACTGGTAGCAGGCCAGTTTAGCACACAGAAACTCAAACGGCCTTGAATTGCAGTTTATGAACACCCTGATCCAAGTCCACTGAGGTCAAAGATCATTGTAGAATGGCAGCCAAAGGAAAAAAAAAACAATCAATGTACAGTAAGGTCAGCTTAAAAAAAAAAATAAAAAAACCTTTATAGATACTAAGTTCTCCAATCCAGGCAGCGGTTTAGCACGTTGTTGTGCCTGTGTGCTGTCTGACTCTGATAACAAGAGCAGCCAGAGGTTTCAGGCACTTTATTCTGTTGTTAACCCCACTGTAGCTGTGTCTTCAGGGAGGAGAAGGGATTATACATGCTGGCAAGGAACCTCGTAGGAAGAACATTGCAAAGCATCCTACAAATTAGACAGTTCTGTTTAGAAACCACTAAAAAGTCCTCCTCAGATGCTTACAGCAACCCCCTCCCAAAGACCTCAGGCTCACAACTTGACAATATCTGCAGTCCATAATTATCAGTGAACCAATTTACCTTAGTAGGTTAAGCCTGTAACATGATCCCTTTCACTCCTCCTTTCCCCTTAAAAAACTTCCCTGCATGTTTAGGGTTAACAGTACAAAGTTTGATCAATTTGAGCATTTGGGCTGTAAGTAGTACGGCAAGAAGGAGAAGGAAAAACAAACAAACTAAAAGACAGAGCCTCTAAAGAGGAGTATCGATCCAACATGAAGGTTACCCACATATCAGAAAGACTGGCTCCTAAGGGTCTGAATCAGGGCTTCCCGCGTGGCCAATGAGCTTTTCTTCAAATCCCGTAAACACAGAGAAGAACAAACAGAAACGAGGGAGAAGGGGAAAACCGAACGGGCCCAATCAGGAGGAGCGGTGGGGTGCAGATGAGCTGCCCACTCCGGGGAGCTTCGCACTGACACGCTGCCTTTCACAAAAGAAGGGGTCCGAGGGGTCAAAGTTCAAACGCACAACTTTTTCAGTGGCTGATGCCATGGCTCAAGGCTACCTGGCCAACAGTGTTAGCTCCATATATTGGTTTGTTAATATTTCCACAGCTGTCCAGTGCATGCGACTGCAGCTCACAGTTCATTAGGAAGCTCGCTCATGTCACAAGGCTCCAGCAGAACTCTTCAAAGACATTTTAAAGACATAGAAAGAGCATCGTTAACAGAGAATGTTTATTTGGCAGTTATTTTCCCCTCTTTTTTTTCCTGTAACTAATCTGCATGAGAGAGGGAGGGGTGGAGGGGGGGGCAGCAGGTGCACCACCTGGTGCCGATAGGGCGCGGTGCCTGGGGGGCGGCCCGCCTGCCTCCCCGCACAGCTTGTCGGGCTCTGACCCCCGCCCCCTCCTCCCCCCCCCCCCAGCCCTGATCACTACCAGCTTCCGCTGAGAGCAGGGAGTTGGGGTGGGGGGGGGGGAGTCTCCTGCTCCGGCTCCTCCTGGAAAAACAGCGAGGGGGAGAGGGAGGGGGGGGGGGGGGGGGGGGGGGAGAGGGGGAGCGGTACAGCAAACAACGGCACCTTTGGTCCCGCGGCTGTCTGCGCTGGGCGTCCCGGAGCGTGACAGGCAGACGCTTGTTCTCCCTTCACCTTGTAAAGTCACCGTGTTCCCCGACACGGAGGTTGACGCGTCCTGGTCACTCTTCCAGCAGAAGGACAAATTCATATTCATTCCTCCGTCGGACAGAGGGGGAAAAACGAATAAATAGATTTATTTTTTGCGTTTGGGCAATGCAAATAATACATTAGTAATCACGAGAACACTCGGAGCTGTGTTTATATAAACGCGATATTTAAATTACAGAGGTATAATAATGTTGTCTGGCTAAAAAATCTCATTATGTTTTTGTAGACATCTTAGTTTTCTCTGTTAGCGTCTCAAGGTAACACTTGCTCTCAGTGTTACCTTCAGACCACATATTATATGACACTGTTGGATTCTGTGCCCTGCACTGTAATATTCCGGAAAAAGACATGGTAACACTCCATGAAACATCTATTACTGCTACAGAGATGATGGGCTCAATGGCCTGGTTTATGCTCTAACTTTCTCTGTATTATCATTTTCTTTTACAATGCCCCATATATGGGTATTTATAACACACCACGATACAAATAATGAATGTGTCATTATGTACAATGAACAATATGTCAAACAATCAAGTGCCCAAGCTAGTTTTTAACTATCTGCATTACATATGAGAAGTATACATTGGCGTTTTACTGCTTTGTCCAAATGTAATAAAAAATCACAACATCTGCTTATTTAATACATTACACTCCAAGCTGGTGGTCTGGTGCAGGGTTGCTAAATTGCTAAAATTCTGAATGGTCCCTTCATAATTCCACTGGCTGTACTTACACATTCTTATTCGGATGTATCCTCCGTGGAATCAAAAAATAAAATAAAGGTCACATGGGGCACTCCATAATATCACAGGAAATCATTCAGAATGCTGTACATGCATTGCATTTGACATTTCACTCGAACAGCCGAAAGGTTACTTACAGTAAAGACTTATTCCCACATCCTGGATAGATTTTTAGTGTCAAATTTGATCTGTTCCCTGAAAGATACCCATTGCCCCCCCCAACTCTAAAGCAGGCCTATTAGTCAAACGCGTTATTACGCTCACAATAAAAACAAAAATGTATGAAATATGTAGAATGATGGAACAGTGCACACACCTCATAAAGTAAGTGCTTTCCTTCTATTTTAAAACCCAAGACTGGGCGACTGAGCACAAGCTGACAATGAATGAATAAATAAGTGAGTAAATAAATAAAAAAATAAATAAATGTGCAACCCTTTGACTGGAGCGTTTTGGATTTAAAAGTTGACATGACAGATATGTTCTTGTATTCCACAGCTTCTCTTGAAAATGCATGACTGATTAACATTGCGGCTGCATCTTCACCCTGCGTGAGGCAGGCCAGATACCTTAACCTTGAGACATCACCACACTACCTGACATCTCAAAAAACATTTTTTTTCCCAAGCACAGATTGTCAGCATCGCTGTCACCAATGAGGAATGGTGACTTTAAATAAAAAAAGGACACATTTGGCTTGGAGGGTAGGATGGGGGGGGGGGGGGGGGGGGGCATTCATAAAGTCACTCAATGATTTTCTGTCACTGTTAAGTAGACAGGTGCTTACAGTTAACACCACCCTAATATCTTTATGCATATTTATGACTTTTTCCTTCAAATGTGTTGCTTGTTAATGTCACAGCTGCCAAATATTGGGCGCCTATTTCCCTCTTTAAAAGCGAATAAATAAAACAGCTTTTAAAAATTCTGACCGGCTTAAACACATAGCTTTTTTTCATCCCTTTGATCAAAAGTATTGCATTATTTAAGCTGATTTTCTTTTTTTTTCTTTTCTAGCAGGAGATTAAATACAGAGTATATCTCTATTTACCTATCCATTTATCTCAGCGTTTTCACCGGCGAACAGATGCAGAAAATGGCTGAGCTAGTCTGAAAACACTCAGCCCCCATCATTATGGGAAAACTTTTTGGAGTTAGCAGCGCTCCTGCATCTGGTCATTGAATGGGAAATTGCCTTATAGTCTCGCTGGATTTCTTCGCTGATTGCTCTCTAATTCGGCTTCGTATGCAGTCACCAGCCGCTCCCCGTTTTTCCCATGAAACTTTGGTTTCCTACCCCACATCGGTCCCGGGCCGTGAGTCACTGCAAAGGGCCGGAGAGGAAACGCGGATGAAATGAGACAAGTTAATTTTTCATCTCAGCGTTTCAAAAGGCACGGGGCTGGGCCTGGATCTGGGCTCATGTCAGCGGTCGGGCTTTTTGCGATGAAGTCATTCCGTGATTAACACTAAATCAAACTGCGCCGTGGAATGCAGGCTTCCCCACTCCGTCGAGCTGGAGATGCCCGAGAGCGCACCACACTTCTAAAGACATTACTCACAAAAAAAAAACAACACTGTTTTTGTTTTGATCCAAAACTGCAGACTCAAAGAAAATTGTAGCCTGGCTTTAATTTTAAGATCTAAAACTGTAGTAATCTTGTGGACTGCAGACAGTCGCTGAGCATATGCTTGTTGTTGAAAAGATTCTTGACCGATTAACTGACTATTAAAGTGATATTGATAATGCAGAAAGTGCATAGTTGCGCTACATATGGGCTGTCTTTGGTCAAAACCGTGCTTAAATATCTTGTGAATTCTCTTTTCTGTTCTTAATATTGTCAGATCCATGCATAAAAAACAGTTGAAAATCACAGCAAAACTGAGCAAACCCATCTGTTACTCAAAACACCACACCCCCGATCTCCTTCCTGTGCCCATTACGCCATGTTCTGTGGTAAGCTGACGACTAGCAGTTGTGACACTGATGACTTGACCTTAGCTCTGCTCCTTACCTAGAATTCTATTCTTTGAAGAAAAACATGTGCTAAATTCCTAAATGTAATAAAAATGTTAAAAAAAAATATAGAAAAAATGTTCAGTCCCGGTAAAAGCAGATATTGGAAACAGTAACCATTACAGCATGTGTGATAATTAGCCTTAATGTGTGTGTCTGACTGGAAGGTACAGTTGACCTCTAGTATTCTAGTTATTACTTAGAGGGTCTAATATGCTAAGAACTTTTGCACATGCAAAAAACTTTAGAACATACAAAACTAATAACACAACCAATGATTGGTGCAAAACCAATACCATGACCAATCATTGGTCATGTTATTGGTTTTGCATGTGCTCAAAGGTTTTTTTTGATGTTTTTAGTAAATCAGGTCCATTGTGTCTAGTAAGGAAGTAAAAGATTATGAAAATGTTAGTGAACTGGATAGCAAGATAACAATAAAAACAGTCTTGTGTTTTATGAGGGGACTGGATAGAGGGGTGATTGAAAAGAACTGAACAATAAGTATTCAGTTGTGAACATAAGCAGAAAGCCAACTTCAAACACCCAGTTTGGCAAAGAAATGTTCTGTTGCAGACTCTCTTTTATTTATTTTATAACTACAACTTACAGTAAGCCAGTAAGAGTTGAGCTACAAAGAGGTCGAAGTAATGCTTATTAGAAACATGTTCTGCAGTATTTTAGGAGTGCACAGATACTGGATCCAACACACGCGCTTCAGGTACTGACTAAGCAAGACTAAAGCACAAGTTCAGGTCAGAACACACATGACCCTAAATGGCTGCAAAGCCATGCTAAGATGAATAAAAGGCAGAAATACAACAAAATCTAACATGACAGTTCGAAGAACACATCCCACGATGCAATCATTCAAAACATCTGAGATTCATAACTATAAAAAAGGAACAAAAATCTTGTTTATATGTATATTTATTATATATATTTTATTCATATATATATATATATATATATATATATATATATATATATATATATATATGTAAATAACCATAAAATACCACTGTGAAGCCACATTTTTAGAAAAGACAGTAGGACAGTGCGATCCTGAAATATTAAGAGCCTGATTGGTCCATTTGCTGCTTGCTGCTTCCACAATGAGGAAGAAAGAGGAGAAGACTGGGCTGAGCATTTATACATGAGCTGTTCAGATGGAGCTGTTCAGATGGAGATCCTCCAGCTGATCTGATCAAGACACAATCAGACTGAGTTATGAAAAAAAAAAAAAAATTTTTTTTTTCACATTTCGGTTTCTTATAACAGGAACTACCGTACTGTGTCATAATGTCTCTGGTTTCCTTTCCGTGTAAAACGGTAAATGTCTTTTCTCAGCTGCGGTGGCTTCCCCCCGTTCCCCTTCTCGATTCCTCTTTAATTCAGAAGTGCCGGGATAAAACCGTTCCACAGAACTCATGCATTCTTTATCAGAGTTTTCTCCCCGCGTCGTCTCTTTCCTGTGAAAAACGGGGGATAAAAAAAAAAAGAAACTTTGGAACGTTTCGCTGCACCTTTTTATAGAAATCAATGACAATGTGAGGAGTAACCTGTCAATCATCTTCGCATCAGCTGTGCCGAGGTTAATAAAGCTTATTTAAAATGAATAAATCAGAGCCCCCAGTAGAAGTAACCTATATAATATTCATACCATGTTCCTCTTTGTCTGCGCACTGGCAGCAGAGCCGAACGACTGTTAACTTCACAACAACATCCGGAATGAAATGTTCGCAATGCACATGCACAAATGCAAGTTGCAGCTGTGGAGGGTGTTAATTCAAGCACTAAGTTATCATGAAGCTCTTGAATTTATAGAAAAAGTTGCTGATTCAGGTCCCGTATGGAGAACTGCTGTTGCATGTTTTTTATACTACTTGACCTGAATTGTTAATTCTAGTTTTAAAATGGGAAATTTTTTACATAAATATACCACGTGACCTCTGAATCACTGCTTCTCAGAAGGCAAATAAGCAAATTATTATCGGTATTAATTAACAGTGTTAATAATTACTGAATAAAAGGAATCTTTTTTAATATTAGCCAATACTATAATGCCCAAGTAAATTCTGTTGAACGTATCTGAGTCAGTATTTTTTCTTCCAACCTACTTTCCTCTCAAACACAGGGTGGTTCCTCCTTCTAAGTTTTTTAACTTTAGGTTGTTCCACTGTAATCAAGTATTGCCGATCCCAAAGAATGAGAAAAAAGATGAAAATGCAATGGAGAGACTGAAAAGAGCATTTCCTAGGATTCAAATTCATTTTCTCAGCACAACAGTTACAAGGCAGGTCAGTTAACTCCTCCATATAAGAATGTACATTATACATATTCTGGGGGGAGGTGGGAAGAGAAAGGTAGGAGGAGAAAGAGATAGAGAGAAAGAAAGAAAGAAAGAAAGAGAGAGAGATAGGAGGAGAATCTTATTTGTAAACCCAGACTTAATTGCATTCTGGCGAAATGCACCTCCCCCCCACCCCCCACCCCACTCCACCCCACCCCACGAGTAAACAAATTAGCTGTAAAAGTGTTTGAAAAGGTCAAAGGGGGAGGTGCATGTAGGACGGCCCTGCCTGACAGGCACTGGCCCTTTGGACTCATCGCTCAGAGAACAGATGTTGGCGGAGACGGCGTGATTATCGCCACGGTGATAAAGAAAGGGAGCGGGCGCGGCGCGGGCAGCCAGGATGGATGCTGGTAATTACCCAGGGTCCCCCAGGAGGGGGATGACACGCGCCCGCCACTCTCCCACATCACAGGGGCATAATTAAAGCTTCCGTAACAGTTGTTAATAGGGCTGCAAATAAAAGTGGATGTTGTTGGCGAGGGGGGGTGGGCGGGGGGGCATTTTAACAGGAGGGGGGTCTCCCTCCACTTCCTCTCCCCCTGTCTGCTCTCCACGCCAGGCCCTTCCTAAACGGTGGCAGGACACACGTGGGGAAGGCCAGACGGTTGTGTGGGGACTGTCCGCTTCAGTGATTGGGGGAAGAGAGCTGGAGGTGCTTTTAAATGATGCTCTGTGGGCCAAGAGGACAGACGCGCCCCCGTACTCATGATCACACGGCTCGGGTCTCTACTGAAATCCTGTCCAATTCAGCTCACTTTGGGGTCCTGGGATGGTGATTTTAAAAAGTGTACCCCGTCCCAGGACCTGGTAAACACTGGGAACCAGTGGTTCCCAAACTCAGTCCTGGGACACACTGTATTTTCTGGTTTTTATTACAACCGTTATTGCAACTTCTGAATTGTCACACGTAGGTAATGTTTCTTAATTAGATGCTTTTAAAGCCAATTAGAGTGGACACTTGGCCACTGAAACAAAACCATTTAAGGAAAATGAAGAGTTTGAAGATAACACAAATGAGAATAAGCCAAACCAGTATTGTGTGAAAATAAGTTTGAGGAAAAAAATTATAGTTGAACTTGTTTTCAACAATATGAATTGATCAAGAAACTGGTAGTAAAAACAACCAGCTTAGACAACTGGGTCCCAGGACCGAGTCAGAAAACCACCGCACTAGTTCAGACTGACCATAGTTTTATCACTTTATTCAGTTCTTGTAACTGCATAACTGTTCTCTTATCATATAACATTTTTTCAGTTGATATTAATGTGTTAACTTTTTTATGGAAAAAAAAATGAAACTGCAACAACAACAACAACAACAACAACATCGGCCGGGAAAGCAACGCCTTTCAGACCAAAACATTAAGACTTTGTGAACTAAAAACACTTCAGAAACACTTAAGAGCCGTGTTCTTTGTCGGTGACAGGTGTGTTTGTGTCCGTCTTGCCGGGCTGGCTGCAGAAAGCCTGGTCGCTGAGCTCTTAAAAGCCGAGGATGAGCTTCCCAGTGTCAGCAGACATCACAGGAGCCTTTTAAGTGCACGGGCCCACTGACAGCTCAGAAAATGGCTTCTGATGCTCTCTTTGTGATACCAGCGTTATCGGGTAATGTGTACAGTTGACCCTCTTTCTCCCGCAATGTTCTTATGAATACTTCAAGTTGAAAAGAGAATTGGATGGGTACAAACACTTCGTGATTTGGCCATCAAAGGGTACTTTAGAAGTACACCCAGTCATCTTGTTTGAGACTAAGAAGCAACTAAATAAAACAGCCGACATAATGTCAGGTGACAGACTGGATCGTGAAAGGTTTCAGAAAAATGTTTTTTCATATCTTTTCTTTATCTGCTTACCGTACGTCGTTGCTTTGTTTGAAATAGAGTGTAGAACCCGACTGGAGCTGTTGTTGCACGAGCCAGCCCTGAGGTCATGTGGTCAGCCGGTCCAGCCTGACACTGGAGGGAGAGCGGGCTCTCTGTCAGGCTGTCATGCACAGGAAGCAGGCACGCCATCATTAGGGCGTCGAGGATTAGCCGCAGTTTTGTCAGTTTCGCATCCGCGTGGAAACGGAACAGCGAACCCAAAAGAACGAGACCCAATGAGCCGAAAAGAAACCCATCAATCCGCAAACTCACCCCCTCCCCCCCCCCCCCAAAAAAACAGCCTAAAGTAGACTAACCACACACTTGCTACGCATACTGTGTCAGACCCCCCTACCCCCCACCCCCCCCCCCCCCTTGTTCCACCTAATTACAGGAGGAAGTGACTCGGTGTGTGTTTAAACGCTTTCTCCAACCCCTCTTTATGGGTGCTGTGCAGTGGCTCGTGGAAAGAGCTGAGTACCGCGGTGGAGATAATGTCTAAGTTTGCCAGCCAGCACTGTCTTTACAGCAGAGGGGAGTCCCAGCGAGACTCTCCCACTCTGGGCCTGACACAGAGCGCTCTCCGTAGATAAATGGGGGGTTTTTTGGCAAGACGTATTTTTAGCATTAACTCACTGACCCAAAAATGATGTCCACAAAATGAGACCCCCAGGGACATTCAAGGGGAAGCGGCTATTTCCGTGTGTTTCGCTCTGCATAGCATTAGCTTGAATGTTTTAAATTTGTCAGGAATGGACGATGCTTACCAGTATTTTAGGAATAATTACTCAGACACTCCATGCCAATTTATCCGAAAGAAAACCCAGCGGGCATAAACCCATAAGCTATTGATATTTTAGTAGGAATATCCATGCCCAGAACCCCCCTCCCTCCCCCGTTTATTTATTTTTGTTGTATGCTTCTGATTAAAAAATGTATGTAGTGTAATGGGTGATCTTCCGACAGCTTTACTGCAAAAAAAAGAATAAATAAAAAATCCCCAAATTGCCTTTAATTATTTGTCCACGTTAATTTGACTCCGTTTCAAAAGCAAGCGCTTTTCCTGTTTGAAGTATAGTTATGTGTTGCCTGCTGCCTGGCTCTTTCCCCCAGAAGCCTCCAGCATGTGTAAAACAGTCAGCAGGGCAAAAGTCCACTCTCTTCTCCACCCACTCCCTGTTGCCTGTTATGTCTGAGTTTCATGACTTATTTACTTATTTTGCCCGGGCATTAATATTTGATGGCGACGAAGCTCAGTTTTCCCATGCCCTAATGAGCTGTGCTCAGGGAGTGATGTAACAGGGCTGCACGCCGGGATCTGATCTGAGCACCGGGCCTGGTTTCCCCTCAACAAAACCTCAGCATGGGGCTGGAGGGGTGCAGACCCCTCCCACTGTCTCACTGCCTCAGAATCAAAAGAACCCCCCCCCCACCCCACCCCCCATCGCCACCGCCAACACACACATACACACACACACACACACACACCCAGAAGCACCAGAGAGGTCCCAGAGTCCAGCAGTGTTCTGCACTAAGCACAGCACCTCAGACAAAACAGCTGCCACTCAGTGCTGTAACACCTTTTTGTCTTTAGCAAATTTTTTGTTTCCTTTTTCTTTAAAGAAAAAAAATCAAACAGTTGAGATTTTTTCTGGATGCATACTGCATCATCTCATGATTGAAGTGGCATTTCTAAACCGAAAAGATCACGAAAACTTATTGCAACAACTGTATCGTTTCAACGATCAATGCCTTCAAATCAAATTGAAATAAAAAAGGATCGCATTTTGAAATATGTTGTCATATTTCTCTGACAGCGGGAATTTAAAACCACTTGGCTGTCCTTTTGGTCTTGCTAATTTGACTAGATCAATAAAAAGACAGCCCCCTTGAACTGACACCATGTGGCCGATCAATAAAAATAATGATCGATAAGTGTTCTTGGATGTGTTGACCCAGCCAAACGATCCTTCAAGGATGGATCTAATCAGTTTAAGTTGCCCAGACTCTGGGTGGGGGCAGGGGGTGTTAGTGGTTTTTCTTTTTGCCTGGCACATTCTGGCTGCAGGGTCATTTAGGCCTTGTGTGTGACAGGTTAGCCCCAGGAATAATAGGACCTTCAACCCACACAGAGTGCAGGGAATCGGGCAGTGCTGGAGCTAGCCATTAGCACGCCCGTTAGCAAAAATTTCCACACGTTCCAATTCAGTTGGGCTAATTACCGGTAAATGGTATGACCATACATCCTAATGACAAAATGTTCAAAGTTAATTCAATACATCATTTTAGATGTGAAAATTCTATTTGCCATTGAAGTGTTATTAAACCATCAAATTGAAAAATGACTGTATTATCAATGAATGCACTGTTTGTATGTTTGTTGCTGCTTGCATGAGACAATTCCCTGGGACACTTTCTACACTAGGACACCTTCTGACATTAAAGTGAGGGGTTTGAAAGTGGCGGGGGCATAAGCCCTCTACTACCCAACTGCCCCCCCCCCCCTCTGGTGCCCCTGTAATAGGCCCCTTAACCAATAGAGGGTCTGGGGGGCACACTCACCCCCCCCCCCCCACCCCACCCCATGGCGCCAGCCTTGCAGGGGGGTGAGGGGCTCCAGCAGGGGCCCCTGACCAGGTCCTGTGCTCTGGGAGGGGGCTGCACAGTGTCACAGGCCTTACATTAGCCTGAGTCCCTGGAGTCCGGTACAGCCCTACACTGCCCTGCTCTGCACTGCATCTCTGGATATGACGAGGCTAAGGGTGATTCATCAGGCCTGCTGCTGGAGGGAAAAAGTGACTCAGTTTCAGTTATTTTCTTTTCAAATGCAAAATGTTGACCGAATTTCCACTTCTGTTTCATCCCGAAAATCGTACTTTATATTAATATTTTCAAATATTATTAAATGCAGAACATTGAAAGCAGAACACACACACACACACAATTGACTGTATACAATAGATCAAGGTCATAACCTGTCTCACTCATTTCTGATTCTGTCACATCTTTGCCCACTCTATAGCTTTTATCTTCATTTATCTCATGTGACTTGGCTGAGCCAATCAGAAGCTCTTCTCTGGTACTGCTCATCTGAGACTCATTTGATGTGCCAATCAAACACAAGTATATAGGCTACCCAGTGTAAGACAAAAACAAATTAGCTGAAATTTTGTTACATATATTTGATAGAATCAATTATACTATGACTTAAAAAGCTTTAGTTTATTTACATATCAACAGTAATGTCCCTGATAATAATATAATGAAGACTGAAACAGAAAAAATTGCAAGAACATAAAAAAGTTTAAAACTGAAAACAGCAACTGATATAGGATTGTTCAGAGTGAATCTAACGTGTTGTCAAACCCATTAAACGACCAAACTCGTGGCAACAGAATGTTATCATCATCAATCACACAGAGGTAAATCTGTGATGAAAGGTCATCTTTTGAATAATTCCTGCAATTTAATCACAGATTTAGTGGTTTCCTGTACATGCGTTGTTCTTATTTACAATACATGACATTTCTCCCTGTTCTTACAATAAATAACCAGAAATAATTAACACTAGCCAAACCCCCCTTTACACACTTCCTCCAGAGAGTCCCCTTTCTCTGGCATATGAATGAAAACTAGCAGGATCACGCATGGACCCACCATTTTGACAATGTCACTCCATCCCACAATGACTGCCTGGCTCTGTGCCACACAATGATACAGAGGGCATCTCTTGATCAATCAACGTGGCTAATGAACACTGCTGATGCCATGAGGAAAATCACAGAAAAAATGCATCGGTAAAATTATAATCAGATTGGCGAGAGAGAGCGAGAGAGAGAGAGGAAGAGAGCATGTGAGCATGTAAGTATGTATGGGAACCTATAACATCTGAGCTCTCCATTAATTATTTCCATCTTTGTTTTATTAATCTGTACATGATATGTCACATAAAGCTTACTTAATTTTATATTAGTATTTGAGGAAGAGCGAGAGAGAGAGTGACAGAGAGTGACAGAGAGAGAGAGAGAGAGAACTGGAGCTGGGCGAGAGATGACCTTTTAAAAAGCTTGATGCAGCCACCGCCAAGGTTTACTTTATTTATAGAAGGTATTTATGGAGGCGATTTCCCGAGGTTAGCCCGAGCGAGATGCCACTTCTCATTACCGCCGGGTCCTGCCTGCACCTCATTTTACAGCTGGCTGAACGGAAGCAGGAGGTAGAGCAACCGGCCCAGGGTCAGACATTAAATCCATCCATCCCGGGTGAGCAGGGCCACACGCCCCTCCACCCCAAACGGAGAAACAAAAAACACCCGAAAAAAAAACAGCCACACACTGTACTCCCAGATAGGGCATTTGTGACTGCGAGAGAGAGATAAACAGAGAGAGAGAGAGACAGAGAGAGGAAAAAACAGCCAAACACTGTACTTCCAGGTTCATTTGTAACTGAAGACAGAGAGTGTGTGTGTGTGTGAGAGAGAGAGAGAGAGAGAGAGAGAGAGAGGGGAAAAACAGAGCAATTTTCCCTCTGTTGAATATTGCTGCGCCTCTGCGCTTGGTTCACCATGGCAACCGTCACACCCCGGACCTTGGCTGTTGTCCTTCAAGTGTCCTGGACCCGAGTGTGTGTGTACGGGTCATTACGGGAGACTGTAAAGGTGTGTAATACACCCCCCCCGTACGCGCCCGGGCTCGCCGGCGATAAGTCACTCTCGTAAAGCCCTCCAGGCCCCTGTTCGCAGGCCACTGAACCCCAGCGTGGGCGCGCTCCAGGCCCAGGGACGCCAGGAAGGGAATGTCAGCTGAAAGGCAAAGCTGGACGGCCTCGCTGGAGAGCGCCGCTGGAACTGCTCTCCAGTCAAAGCAGCCAACCCCGGCAGAGGAAAAGCCTCGGCTACTTCTGCCTCATTTACTGAGCTCGTGGCGGCAGCTGGGTTATGAACTCCAGACGTTTGTTTATGAGGCGCTACACGTTTTTGGGACGTACTGTAGGTTTACGATTCATGTCTCACTGTGATTAACATACAAATAAAATCGCAGATGCAAATGAAGTCAGAGCGATACATGACAATGCAGAATAACTGACCATGTATTCAACGATTCCATTTGAAAAGCTTCTACCGTTCCTCCGTAGAATTTCCCCATGAGTAAGACGTCTGGGCTGCTGGTCTGTGTGAGATGAGGACTAAACCCACATAAATGAAGCTCATAATATTAATTTAAAGCACATGAATTAGCAGTTATCACTGTCAAACAGGCACCTAATACAATAAAATATAGGATTTTGTGCTAAAGCGGTTTTGTAATAGAAAAGCCAGGGGCAATATCATTGGTCAGCCTTTTCATTTGAACATCCTGAAGGGTGAACATGGCAGTAAATGACAGAGTAAGGAGCACTGCCCTACACACATTCACCACCCCAGACCCGTGAAAACATGGCGGGCGGCTTGTCCGTCGAAAAGGTCACCCGCCTACAGTAGCTCTGGAAGGACCCGGCTTCGCCGCGCCACAAACAGGAAGCCGCCCGCGGAAACCGTTTCCACGGCAGCTGCCCCGGCGATCCTCCGAGCAGCAGCGGCAGATTTATGGCGCGACCCCGCGCTCGGATCGTCCTCTTCCGCCAGAACAGCGGCGCATTAAAAATGATACAACACAACTTGGCTGACACGCACTGCACCTGCACAGCCTCTGTTCTTCAAAGAGGGGGGTGGGGGGGGGTGGGGAGGGGGCGGCTCAAAAGACAATGGCAATTGATTCCCCCTCCGACTGTGTCAGTCTAGAGCTCGGACATTATTCATGACGCGGCGGAGTAATCTCATTGGACCCCCCCCTGCCCCCCCCCCCACCCCCCCCTCCATCATCCCACAGGCGCTGGGGTCCTCTCTTGTTATGCGCCTATCAGAGGGATTTGGGGAGATTGATCTTGCCAGTAGTCCCGGACGCGCGGAACAAATCACCCCCCTACAGATGTCAGACGCGTACACTTGCTCGACTGTAATTGCCATTTTTTATGAGAGCGCTGACTGCATAATCCTGGTTGTTGTCAGGCCGCCCTAAAATAGCCACATTTGCGGCGGAGACACAGTGGGGGCACTCATTTATTGAATATATTTCTCCCTTAAAGCAGTAATTTGCCAATAAATTGGGTACTTTGTCACTCCATTGAAAAATAATAAGATGAGTATCCTATCGATTGCGTTTCTCGCCGCGTCCCTCTCCTCCTCGTTTGCCCCCCCCCCCCCCTCTCTTTTTGGCGCAGAACGCGAAGCTTGTCAGGTGAGGCGCTATTAGACTGACCCCTGACAGCTGGTGGTAATGACTGGTGATAGAGAGGCCTGTGCAAACATTTAGCAGCAGCCACACAAGCCCTGCAACAGCGCTGAGCGAACCGCCCGACCTCTACAGGAGACAGAGGAACCCCGCTATGGCAACAGGGCCGCCGCGGCTCAGCTCTGGACCGGTAAATAATCCTGAACGGTGCCCGTCGCCGAAGCCCGGTGAGCCCGGCACGCCCCGATTTCACCGATTGCGAAACGCTTTTATAACCAGCAGGACGGAAGTGCAGGCGAGTGACAGATTGCAACCCGCGCCAGGGCGTTTCGTCTTCAGCAGGAAGCTTGGTCAGGTATATGGCGATGTAAAACAGGGGAATGTGTTTTTTAGGACAAAGGAAGCATTTGCACATTTGGGACACTTGAATGGCGTTTGTTTGATGCATCTGACCTCCCTGGGCTCCATTTTCAAATGGAAACAGTCAGATATATTTGTTAAATGATAATTGTAAGGCTATGCGTGTGCATATATATATACCGTGGGCACCATAATGTGTGGGACAAAGACATTTTTTTATGATTTGGCTGTACCCCACAATTTTAGGTTAGATTTAGATTTGTAATCAAACAATTCTTACGAGCTCAAAGTACATTTTTATACATTTTGGTTTCAGCAGGTAGAAATTACAGCATTTATATACACCCCCAGGTTACAGTTTGCTAAGAAGTACTTAAAGAGCCTGCACAGTTCTGGAAGAGGGTCTTGTAGACAAATGAATCCAAGATCCACTTGAATCCGACTGATGGCAAGAACAAAGTGTGGAGGCCAAAAGGAACTGCCCAAGATCCAAAGCACCCCCCCTCATCTGTAAAACATGGGGGTGTTATGGTTTGGGTATGGATGGCTGCTACAGGTACTGGCTCACTTGTCTTCAATGATGTAACTGCTGCAGAATTAATTCTGAAGTGCACAGGATCATCCTATCTACTATAAAGCAAATACCTCCAGACTCATTGGACAATGATTCCAAACATACTACTAAAGCAACAAAGTAACTTTTTTATGCCAAAAACTGGAAAAGTTTTGACCTGCCAAGTCATTCACTCGATCTAAATTCAACTGAACATGGATTGCATATGATTAAGAGAAAAAAATACATATAAGAACAGCCATCAGCGCTATTAAAATACTTTAGTCTTTGTGTTTGTCATACGGCCGTCAAAGGGTTGAGAGATTAGGCATTTTTTTTCCGTAATCTGACTGTTGAAATTTCTCTGTATGAAAGAAAAATTTGCCTGGATCACTTTAAAAGTTAAGTGCAAAGACCGAAGTGATCTTAATCTTCTGTTAAGTCTTCATCATCTCTTCCGTACGAGACAGAGGGCTGTCAGAACTTCCGTGCTCCTGCCAGCACATTAATTGCACTCCTCTGCAATTCTGATTGTAACAGCAGAATTACTGTATCAAAGTAATGACTTCCATCCCATAGGGGGTTCATAACACTCTGAGAATAGTCAGATTTGGGAACCAGTTGATATCGACTTGGCAGATGCTAGGCATATTCTCTGCAATTTTATCTTTCTGTGGAGTTCACAGTTTTCAGAGTAATACAAGAATAAAAAAATCTATCAAAAATATACAAAATAAAATATGTAATTTAGTGTAAACACAATCTAGCGTGTTAACGCACAGTCAATTGAAATCAGCCACAAACAAATTAACAGTACTATGGTTAATTATCATGATCAATGCACTTTGTTGATTGTCTAAGCTTCAACATATAACCTAGATTTTAGGTTTTGCATAACACTTTCTCTCTGTATTATTGGATTTTTACAGGTTTAGATTTTAAAAGGACAGCAGGTAACACATTTACTTCTGGTCATACTTAGAACGGCATAAGCAGGACCCATTTGGCTACTCCCAGAATGCACTGCAGCACTGCTGCAGGTTCCACTCCCATGATCCTCCCCCCCTCCCCCTCCAGTACATTAGCAAGGTCTTGACTCTTGCCTCAAGTGCAGGGGGTGCACCTGGCTGGCCAGCCCAAAGGTGAGCGTATTACCCACTGAGCCACCAACAAAGCCTCGCTCCTGTGTAAATGAGTCAGGGCGGCCCTGGGGGTCGTCTGCCTCTCTGACATCATAGGTGACTGCATTTCCTGATTCCTCTTTGTGGCGAGGGGACCTGACAGGCTTAATTTATGATGTCAGCGCTTTCAAAACCATTCCTTTCTCATGCTGACAGCAATCTAACATTTATACATTAGCTGAAACATTAACCTTTAGACTGATTATAATATGTTCCAAGGAACTGTATTAAATTTCATTTGTTAATGTCACTCTTTTTTCTGTTCAAATTAAAAAAAATTCAGCAAAAATAATTACAATAATGATGGGGATAATGGCGCTTCATACAGCACTGCATTTTGATGAACATCATCCCACGTTGAGGTGACATGTCAATGTTTCACAACAGGGTGTTGTTTCTGTCATAATACCTTAATGCAAAAACCCAGGTGAGACTGCAGACTCTGAAACCCATGTACTAGACTCCCTGTGTGGCTTGGGGGGGAGATGGGGGGGGGGCATTTTTTTTTTTTACTGTGATCCCATATCTATCTGCAACCCTAGATGCCTTCCTGCTGTCTATAACATATGAACTGAAAAAATATATACCAAAAGAAGGGCAGACTGCCTGCAAATAAAATAACATAAAAACCTGAACAGGTCTGAGCAATAACGGACAAACGGTCGTTAAACTATGCAAATAGTAGAGACAAAACATAAGTGTTTCAACATCTTGAAACATCTAACTAATCTAAAAACTGCAATGTTCTGTGCTTGATTTCGCCGTTTGACTTAAAGGCTGCTAAATTGTCCGCCCAGAATGGAGACCGTTCTTCATCTGGACGAGCGATACAGCTTGCTGTGTGCAACAGTAGTGTTAATATTTCCTGGTTATTACACTAATTGGGGTAAAGCACACAGATGGTGCAGCTCGGCAAATGAACGGGCGAAGAATCAAAAGGCCATCACTGCCAACATCAGCCGCGGCTCGCGAAAACAAAACTGTAAACATTTCTGTTCATTTCTTTCAGACTCTCGTTTTAGAAACATTTCCAGCAGAATTGACGTCAAAGAGCCCCTCTCTCCCGGTGAAAAAAGAGGGGTCTTCCAAGGAGGAACAATGGTCCTTAGGTACCATATGTTGCTGTTAAATGCTGTAAGACAGCTGTAAAACCCAAGTGTTCTTGGAGATGAGCCAAATCCCAAAAGAAGCTTTCCACTCGACTGAAAATGTTTCCAGCTATCAGGAAGAAGCCACTTTTCAAGGACCGCTTCCAGATGCAGAGCATTGTGTCATGAGGAGGATGGGAGTGTGTCTGCATCTGTGTGTGTGTGTGTGTATGTGTGTGTGGTGTTTGGGAAAAAGCAGAAAGGACTTGTTTGTGTATGTGTGTGTGTGGGGGGGGGGGGGGGTGTAGGGGTACTAAAGTTAGTGTATGCTTATGGGAAACAGGACATGGTTATGTGTGTATGCATGTGTGTGCGTGTATCTGTGTGCATGTTCATGTATGGATGTGCTTGTGTGTGTATGTGAACATGTGTGTGCGTGTGTTTGAGTATAAGTCTGTTTGAGTATGTGTGTCTGTAATTAGAGTCTCTAAGAGTGTGTATGTGTTCATGTGACTGCGTGCATGTGTGTGTAATTGTAGCCTGGAAGAATGTGTGTGTGTGTATGTGTGTGTGTGTGTGCTTGTGTGTGCATGCATATGTGGGTGGGTATGTGCCTTTGTCTGTGCCTTTGTCTATGCGTGTGCGTTTTTGTGTGTGTGTTTTATGTGTGTATGTGTGTGTGTGTGTGTGTAAGTGTGAGTGAGCGTGTGTGTGTGTGAGTGTGTGTGTGTGTATGTGTATGTGTGTTTTTTGTGTGTGTGTGTGTGTGTGTGTATGTAAGTGTGAGTGTGTGTGTGTGTATGTGTGTGTGTGTGTTTTTTTGTGTGTGTGTGCATGCAGATCTCTGGGGCTGATGGGGGCAGCTCTGGGGTGAGCCTCTCTAACTGGCTGGATGTGCTGATTGGGTTTGTCCCCTGGTGGCCTGCACTTCAACTTCTCCTTTTTCGGGCCCTTTTATTCTTTGCAGTTGTAAAGCCCCATTTAATTTCTGCAGAGTCTACAGAGCCCAACAGCCTAATAGGGAAAGCATTACTATCCTTCTTCCAGTCCGCTTTCATGTGAAATGAAACAAAGATGTTTTCTGCGACAGCCTTGTGACTGTGTGGATGACACAATCCCCAGTGCAGCTTGGTCTTGGCCCCTTTCTCATCTTGGACATGCAGCCGTGTCATTGAATCCAGCCTGTTTATAAGCAAGCTCTTACAGAGTGCGCTACAATCCCTTTACACATCATACATTATGCATGTACTTACATTGTCTCCTCTTTAAAAGAGACACAACAGTCTTCATTCATAATGCTTTATGATTTATTAACTTATTAATCAGTTTTTAAAAAAACGCTGGTTATTGGCATACTGTTTAACTAATATTAAACAACATAACCTGTCGAAACATTCTGTTATATATATATATATATATATATATATATCTGAGTCTGACATTCTTCTACTTAAATTATTTAAGATTCACTACATTTTGAAATTTGAAACGTGATTTCTGGCACATTGTATTTATATAATATATGTAAGCTCACACACATACACACAGACATTTGAACAATGCATACTTTTTTATTGATTCGTGCTGGAGATATAGTTTTCAGAACTTTTATTTACGGTCTATTTCTGGTCGGTTTATTACACTCTCCCCATTTTAAAATCTTCCGAGCTTCGGCTTGGAACGACTCAAAACAGCAGGGAAGGAAAGCAGTGCAGTTTTCTCTTTCTCGGTTCGCCTCTTTTTCATCCAGGAGCAATAAATGCCGAAATTTAACATACATGTTCCCTCAATCCAGAGAGCGCTCTCTTTTGATTTGGAATAAAGGCGGTGCGCTTTCTTGCGCCCGGTGGACCGCGCCCGTTCCTCCTGCCGCATCCTCTGCTAGCATCCGGCAGCGAGCATCGACGTTACCGACGATCCTACCTGCAGTTTATTTTTTCTCTCTCTCCTTTATTTTGTTTGTTTGGAAACAAAGGCCAGCAGGACCCGGGAAAGGTAGTGGTGCTGCTGCTGGCCATTTTAAACTGCCTGCTGGTCCATTTGCAGGGAGAGAAAGAGATACTTTCAAAGGGAAGCTGCCCAGCATCAGATTCTCTCCTCTGAGCTTTAATAAAAGGGCTCAGTTAGCCTCAACTCATTATTATACTATGAGTATTGACTTTGGCCTACAGTCATGAACAGATAAAATGGTGTAAGGGCTTGTCCTAAGTGATTACTCAGAATTACAAATCATTCTGCATGTAACCCAATCCAGCCAGTCTTACTGGCACCCGAGCTCCTTCTCTCCCTCTCTACACAGATGCAAACACTCACATGCGTGCACACACACACACACACACATGCACATGTATACACACACACATACATATACACACAGACATGAATGCACACACACACACACACACGTACATGTATACACAGACACATAGACACACACATCCATGTTCACACACTAACACACACACACACATACAGATGCGCACACACACACACACATATGAAATCACGCACACACAAACACACACACACACTCAAACTCACAAGCACACATGTGCACACACCCTCATACACACAAACACACACACGTGCACTTATACACCATATACACTTACATACCCATGTACAGTGGCACACTGACTCACACACAGACACACACAGACATACAAACACACACACAAGTAATTTAATGCATTTTCACAGGCACAAATCACAAATACATGCCACTGTCTTTCATATGCATACATTAATTTTAAAATATATGCACAGACACACAGACACACACACACACACACACATACTACTCACGCCCAAGCCAGGCAGTGCCGTGTGCATTTAATCTGACTTGCTGACAGTCGAGTTTTAATTGGGCAGATTGCTGGAGAGCGGGTTGCTGTCACACGGCACGCGGTTTGAGGTTTCTGGGACAGGCCCTCGACGGAGCCTGTCAGTCGGGCCCGGTCTCCACGGGAACCCTCCGTGGGTGTCCCAGCTCATTTAGGAGCACGCAGACAAAGCGGCAATTAAGAGGGAGGTTTAAAACAATCACAGTGAGTTCCTCAGGTCCGTCAGCCAGCTCACAGGGCGGGGGACACAGAAGAGTACACAGATAAATACAAAGAAGAGATACCATATATGTATATGTATATATATATATATATATATATGCACACACACACACACAGCATATATTTTTCATCTCCACTAGATTACAACCAGAAATATAAGATATATTGGCACTGGTGGTACTGACTATAAACAACATTCCTAGATCTACTACAGATCTACCTTTACTATAGATACTATACACAAACTCAGATGATGGTTGCATTAAGTGAGGTACTGCCTTAAGGACTGTCTATGTTCAAGACATTTTAGTATGATTAATTCTGCTCTTATTAATCATTCACAATACCAAGGCCTATAAAAATATATTATTACAATTACGGCACCCTATTATCAAAATCTGTTTAGGGTTTGGGAAATTGTTTCAGAACCATTAACTAGTTTTGGCAGACTTCACCCTGGAGCTACTCTGTTATCTCATTGAAAAAATACACATATATTTCTCCATTGGTAATTGTGGATTTTAACCATGCATTCATATAATAAGAACTCCACTCAATATTTGAAATTAAAAAGCTTTATTGAATAGAAAACCGCCCCTAATGGGGATGTCCAATCGAATTGGCCAATTAGCAGCGAGATTTGGTCAATTTAGAAAAGAGCCTGACGGTAATTAGCCTGCCCTGCAGGACAGTTAGTCAAGGGGAGAAACAAATCTCTGCAGATACCGCAGATTGAAAATAAATAAAAGGGCTCATCAAGTGTAAAAACTTTAGAGCGTCACAAAAAGGAGCCGGAAAGTGCACCGGCCCGCATCGGTTTGCACGGGCGGCGGCGCGCGCGGGCGGGAGAGCTAATCTTTGAGTGACGCCGCGTAATAAAATGATGAACCCCGTGTTTTAAGAGCGCGCCTTTAATGTATACTTCTGTCACACCGCTGCACGAGCAGCGTCGTATACGCCGGGTCCATATGCCAGTTCCATATGGCCCGCCACCCTCCCCTGACAAGTCAGCGGAGAAGTGCCATCCATCACCCCAGAGCCCGCCCGCTGCTATCAGGCAGGACTGCGTAATGGCTGCTCGCGCTCACACCCCTCTTCCTCGCACTGCCGAGGAGACCATATGCAAGTTGTCCTGGAGGGGGAGATACAGGCATGCAATCAAACAGGCTTGCTCGAAATGCACCGCACAAACACACACACATACGCACGCGCACGCAAGCAAGCAAGCAAGCACAGGCACAGGCGTGCACACACACACACACACACACACACAAGCAAGCAAGCAAGCACAGGCACAGGCACACACACACACACACACATGCATGAAACACAAACACACAGACACACACACACATAAACAAAACACAAACACATGCACACACACACACATAAAACACAAATACACACACACAAACACACACAAATACATGTACACACAAGTTTGCGCACATGTAAAAATATTTAAATATCTCCACAGATACACATGCAGTACATATACACAAATGCTAACATGCACATTCATCAGGCTCGCTAGTACACACACACACACACGCACTACTTCCTCTTTTTATTTCCCTTTTTATTTATATACTCCCACAGATAGTAACATTTTCTACACAAAAATGACTCAGTCATGAGTGTGTCTTAACGCAGTCTATAACAATAAATCAGATTTTCAGTCGTGACTAAGAAGTGAGATTTCACCCTACAGCTAAAGGGACATAAATAGCCAGAAACAAGTTGCACAGAATTTATTTTCTGGTTTTTAAACTCAACAAGCAATTAATAAAATAATGTACTGTTTACATTTGTGCAGCCAAAAAAGGTGATTCTGGCTTCCTTTCTGAGTTAGAAGTGAGTAATTAGGGAAACCCTTTAAAATACTGTGGTTGCCACAGTTGATAGAGATCTTTAATGTGATTACACTTGTTTGGAGGTCTGGACAGCGTATTGTGGAAAAGTACAAACATGTGGGATTTGGTGCTGACACACGGAAAGTAAAAAAGTCACTCTGGCACAGCATGAAAGATAAATATTGCAATTGTGAAAGGCTGCATCGCTTGGGGTGTAATGACACAAAAACAGAGTCGTACGGCTTTTCAAACAGATCCGTGAAAGCGTGTGCACTGCGCAACGTAATGTACACTTTCAGGGGCCAAAATTGTGTCACAAACTAGTTCACAAACTACATTTAAACAAAGGGACGTATTTTCTTAATCGCACATAATTTCCATCGGTCCGGTCTAGCTTTGCCAGATTTATATCCCTTTTTTTTTTTTTGCCGAGGGACATTACACCTCCACGTACTTATATGACAATATGGAGTCACACAAGAAGGAGTGGAGGGTACAGAGAGAGCGTAATCTTAAACCCCATTAACAATCACCATATTTATTTATGAGGCTCCGCAGGCCTGGATCGCCGCACACACTTCCTCGGCTAAACCGAATCCGGGGGGGGGGGGGGGGGGGGGGGGGGGGGACAGACAATCCGGTCTGCGGGCGTGGACGGGACCCGCTTCCTCGTAGACTTTCTGATAGCATGAATTATTGAGCAAGTGTAAGGGGAAGAGGCAACTTACATTTAATATGTGGCCTTGTTACTCGGTCTTACCTTTTGTAACCTTTCACATTTAATTAATGCTGCAGGCGCAGGGGCCCGGTGTCTGTTTCCGCGGACCTGTCAATGAGCGGCACTCGCGCAAGCAAACATCGCCGTCATCGACCCCCTCCCCGCACCCCCCAATCCCATCGCCCCCCTTCCCCACCTGCTTAGCAGGCAGCCCGTACCCTGACGAATTGCCCAGCACAAATCTTTCCAAATTGGCCGCCTTAGCACGAGCTCGCAACCAAAATAAGATCTGCATCATGACGAAACGCGCAGCGGTGTCGGACCCAAAAAAAAGCCCTCACTGGTCCACAGGCCCAAAAAACCCCTCACAGGTCCGCAGGCCTGGCTTTTTGCATAGCTCACAGGGCACCGCGACCCCATTTTCCGCACCAGGCAGCAAAATGGCGGCCGCCGCGGTGGCCTTCATGCCTGAGTAGGAAACACGGAGCAGGCTGCTCTCAAGGCCTACCGCGTAGAAAAGACGCCGCGGACGACCTCACTTCCCACTCCAGAGGGAGCGCGGGCCACAGCTGACAGGCAGAGGAGCTCCGGCGTGTAAACAAACACGACGCCGTCCTTCAATCGGAGCGGCGAGGCCCGTCTCGTACACATCGCGTAAGACGGTGTGGCGGGGAGCACTAAGCGATGGGACGCGTTTACGGTCTCCCGGTGACCGTTTTAATGGTTCTGGGAACGGCTGTCTGCTCGACCGCAAAAGAGAGCCCCTCTATTGATCAACGCTTCTGTCAAAACAGCCTATAGGGCAATGCGGAATCGCCGCGTCTTCGTTTAAACAATCAGGGGAGAGGCCCGGACGCAGAGGGGTCAGAAAAGATTCCCCCCATCGTGCGTGAAAAGCGTTTTTGACATGCATCATCGATTCGTGTTTGATACAGTGAGGGAAAAAAAGCCCCAGTATGTACAGTATGTATTTTTTAACAAACCAATTAGAGACTGTAAAAGAATAAAGGAGGACGAATAAAAGAGCAAGCGAGCCCTCAAACGAGCTGCTTCTCCACATTTTCTTCCTCCACCTCCGGACTAGCGCACAAACGGCGCGTTCAGTCACTGACCCCCACACTGCGGAGACGCAGAGGGGACTCTGCGGAGTTCAAACTTAAAAGCCGGGTTGTGTTTCAAGCTCAGCGCTGCAGGCTGTTTCCCGAGGTTTGTATGGTAAGCACTTTCTTTCTGTGGCGCCCCCTTTCCCCACCCCGCACGCCCCGCACTCCCCGCACTCCCCGCCAGTTCTGTCTGCCACTGGCGACCGGTATCTAAAATGCTGTTTTTTCCCCCCTCGCTCTTCAAAGCTTTGTCATTTTGCAGGAAGCTGGACCTGCAGCTACTGCAAAGCGATTGGAGGCCTGATATTCCCGCCCAGGCCGGGCTGTGATGTGCTGCTTTCAGGGACCGAGATATTTCCACTACAGAGCAGAGGCGAGCGGCCGGGCCTCTCGGTGGAACAGGAAGAATCACACGCTCCCCAGTCTCTGGTGTGAACGCTGGGGGATCTGAAAGCTAAACACGGAGACATTAGGGGAAAACACCAGGCCAAACACCCCCGCCCCCCCCACCACCCCCCCCCCCCACATCCCAGGCCTCCCCCAGCCCCGCCCCCCCCCCCGCCCAGCCGAACCACTGCAATGGCACTTCCACACCAGGTGGTCTCCCTCAGCAAGCATCTGGAGGCCTCGATGTAGAGATAACCCGCACTATTTACAAGCCCGGCCTTCGTTTAGACAAACTCTCTAAAAGCCGACCGGCTCGCCAAAAAAAACGGCGGCTCGATTCTCACAGCCAGGCGGATCTGGGAAAGGAGCAGGTCCAGCCCAAGCCCTCCGCTCCGCAACCATGGGAACCCGCCGCTCTCGTCAGGAAATATGTAAATACAAATCAAATTAGAACGAATTTGTGCACGTGCGCACATACAGTGCCTAAATTCCACAATCAAAGACCGTGTCCTACAATTTATAAGGTTCACGTTGCAAGAATATTTTCCCTTTTTCCCTCTCAGAGAGAAAAGAAATAATCAGATTTAAATGGAGTGGAATGTAAGAGCTTAACAATTTGTGGTCTGAATATGTAATGGAATCTCTGTATTTACATTACTCTGCATTTACAACAGACCACGAAAATTAGTTTAAAATTCAATCAACCTAACATCTTAGTCATATTTTATAATAATTATTATTATTATTTTATTCTACTTTTTTAATAATTAATTTTATGCTAAACTGCTTTATTTGCATTAATGCAAAAAAAAAAAATGACTTGAAGGAAACAGTTTTGCAAATCGATAAAAAAAAACCTCTACTTGCCTCAGACAAGAACCAGCTGAGAAATTAAGATGATTTTTCATCTGTCTGCTTTTTCCAGTGAATTTGCTGCAGTTCAAATCTAGGAAGACAAAGAAGAAAAATAAAAAGAGGGTTTCCTGGTTGAAACTAGGTCAGATAAATAGAAGGCACCTGAATTCAGAGTGCCTTAGACGCTTGCTTGAATATTTTCCCCCCTTCATTCTTAAGGATCCATTATTCTGAGAGTAATCTACAACAACTGCATTAATGCCATTACGGCTCTGTGAAATATGTGTACTGTCAGAGAGGGCTCATTTATTATTTATCCATTTGCACACATCTGAAACAAACATGAGAAACAAAGCTGTTTATGGCCTGTGGGTTTCGAGAGCTGATGTAATTCCGTAGATCTGCGTAAAGTTAATTTATTCCGAATGTTATTAACCTTTTCTTCAGAGAGGTTCGACACCATAAACACCAACCCCCTAGAAGAGCCAAAAAAACTGAAATAAGGATGGTTTGGTTCTTTCAACCCTGTACTTAAAACGGGTTTTCTCAAATTCAAAGCGTCCATGTGGTTTTTGCTGTCCTGTAAATAATTAGAAATAATAAAACAAAGACTGTGCAATACTGCCATAATTGTACACTGGGGTGGGGATGACTTCCAGACGATCCTGACGCACTAACGTAATTGTTATACCAATAAAGTGCCATTCTGATCTATATTTCATGTAAAATTGTCATAAGCTGAAGGAAAAGCAGATGAAAAGGCGAAGCGGGCAGAAGAAGGGAAGGCCCTGCTTCGAGACAAAAGCCATTATGGGTGGAGAAACGCGGGGAGGGGAGAAAAGGCCTCTGGTCCAAGTGGTACTAAATTTATCGGCGCGTTGCAGGACTAAGCAGGGAAATTAAGCGATAAGAAAATCAATTGCTTACCGCTGCATCCATATAAATGTAGCTAATGTTTAAAATCCCCTGCAAATCTGCAGAGAATGCAGAGGAGAGGCGAGGTGGGGGTGGGGCGGGGTAGGGTGGGGAGCGGGTTGGGGTGGGGGGGGGTGACGGGGCGGAGGGAAGAGGGGGTCATCAATCATGGCTCGGTGACACACAATGAAACCTGACCGGGGCTGAGATGTTTTAATACGGCATCCATTAAAGCCCTCAAATAAATTGCAATTTGGAAAACAGAACATAATACCGGCCAAGTTTTCCTCATCCATCTTGCGGTGTGTCATGTAATGTAATTGCGTTGTTAATTTATCCAAGAATTTCCTTGGTACACCATTTCATCCGCATTGGTTAATTTCCCTGTAGAGTATATTTTTTTCCCCCCTCGTGCCTGCCGGGCCAGAGTAATGTTTCTGCTTAGCATGGCATTAGTCGGAGGGCTAATCAAAGCGCTGAAGTCTCTGACACTTTATCAATGGCTCCTGCGTTGGCTGGCTGCCGCCCGCCCAGTGGCCGGGCCGATGCAATCGCCCCCGCCGGCTCCCTGTCATTAGCCCCGCTGACAGTGGGATCGCTCAAAAATGCCCGTGGATTACATCCATATTATCGACAGAAGAGTTTGGGGGCGTTTAAGGTTGGGGCGGCGGCGGCGGCACCGGTCGGAAAAAAAAAAAGGGACGACGCTTCTGCGCCGAGCTGGAGGGGGAAGAAAGGAGGCCAGGCCTGGGTTCCAGGGCCGGGAAAAAATCGATACGAGGTGCGAGTGAGGAGCAGGACAAAAGAAGGTAAAAGTAGAGAGTTGGGGGGGGGTGGGGGGTGGGGGGGGGGACTAATGGAAGCCGTTGTGTTGGCTTTGATAGGGAGGAGCGGCACAACTCTGGGAAAACACAGGTTTTCAAACATAATTATGGAGGCGCCCCGAATCCAATTACTGGCCAGTGAAAGCAGCGCAGGGTACAGAGGGAGGGATGGGAGCGCAGAGCCTTCAGTTCCCCATCGCTGCGCGCTGAGAACGCCTCACAGGTGACTGAACTGTGCTCGAGGAGACCCAGAGCGTGACAGCCTCCTTCCATACCCACACCCAGCCTCCTTCCATACCCACACCCAGCCTCCTTCCATACCCACACCCAGCCTCCTCTCATACCCACACCCAGCCTCCTTTCATACCCACACCCAGCCTCCTCTCATACTCACACCCAGCCTCCTCTCATTCCCACACCCAGCCTCCTTTCAGGAAGTAGCCTATGAATGAGGGCCTAGCGCGCGTTCGGCTACGCCGGTAACGAGCGGGGGAATCCGTGACAGGTTCTTGAGTGCGCCATGGCGATTAGCCGTTCCCCTTAGGTGAGCCCTTCGGTTTCAGCCCCTGCACCCGCCGGCGGCTCAGTGAATTCCGGAGGTTTCCGTGCGAGGGGGAGCTGAGGGGTGGGGGGGGTGATTTCGGCACGTTTTGACGTGTTTGCCGTAGCGGGAGCTGACCCCCGTCCCGGTTACGGGCGGAGCGTCGCTGACCCGCGGGGCCCCAGATCAGGGGCCCCAGATTGGCGGCTCGTCTGAGGGAGGGTATTTTCACACCTGCTGTCACCTGGGCCCCGGAGAAGAACACCCCCCACGGGCAGGTGAGCCTCCGTCGTCCGCTCAACGCGCTCCGCCACCCCCGCGAAGCGAGGAGAGCGCGCGAGGTGCGCCGTGATCAAAGGATGACAGGAAAGCAGGAGGCGGGGAAGAAAGCTGCAGAAAGGCGCCTTCGCAAAGTTCCCGTACGGAGGAGGCGAAGGAGGCTGACGGGGAGCGCTGTCAGCCCCGCCCCTCGTCCCGGCCCTGGGCCTCGGACCCGTCGATCAGCCAATCACAAATTAGCAACTCAGCTGATTTTAATTCTGTATTCATGAACGTGGTACATGGATTGCAACATTTGAGGAGTGTTTTTTACAGGGGGAAAGAAAATCCTGATTGTTAGATCACTAAATTCCAAGATGGTTGTGGTCGGGTCAGGAAATCCCTGCTCATTCCAGTGTGAGTGGCAGGAATGGTCTACTTTACTGAAATTGCAGGAAAAAAAAAGACTTGCGGGAAGAAAAGTGCAGGACTTGGCCCACAAGGGTGATGCTCTGATACCCTGCTTGTGCTGGGGACAGGCGTGTACAGCGAAGGTCAAACGCTTTACCATTTATTTGAGAAAAATAATTTTAAGAATCAGAGAAACACAAAAATAACATAATCCCCCTACTACACGCAAACACACACTCACACGAGCAGCACGCAGGCTGTCAGGCGTCTCCAGCTACACCTTGAGTACCGCAGCTGTGGCTGACATTAAATCCTTAACATCACAGTCAGGTTAAACTTCTAAGAAACCGCTTTGAAGCTTTCCTGAAAAGAAATGCGCTAAATATATATATTCCCCTATTCATCGTCCTGATGGCTTTAAAGAAATATTTTTTAAAAGATTAAAAAAGAGAAAGATTTATTTTTAAGCACATCCAACGTGAAATATATATTTATTTTCTAAGTTCACACAATGGTAATTTTTTAATGTTATGCAGGGTTTTTTACCTAGCAAAGCCTGTTTTTATATCCAAGTTAAAACACCACTATTTCAAAACCTAATCAAATCACATACACGTATCAAAAAAGAGCCAGCCCTGTAATGACACACATAAATTTGCTATTAAATCTAATATTTAAGGAAATAATACGATAGTAAGCTGTGTCCATCCACAATTTATAAGGTTTTTTTTAAATATAATTTAGTAGAAATACTGTAGCATTTGGAACAATGAAATACAATGCAAAATAAGCAAAAAGGAAGACAGTCAAGATTTTTTTCTTTAAGGAAGATCTTAAACAATAATCATGCATCAACAATACAAAAGAGTTTTACTTTATTATTGTATTTTGAATAATTTTATGCATGTAAATAAAATGAGAAAATTCTCACTGAGGAAAACACATTTGTTAAATTTTTTATTCTCACATTTTCCACCGTCAGTGTTGTCCTTGGAAAGCACATACGTAAATGCATTAAGACTGAGTACATATGCATATTTGTGGTGAGTGAGCGTGTCCATGATATGAAAAGAAAGACCTATACATAATTTGTTCCATTTGGTGGGGCTGTGGCTAAAGCCATTCATAATATAGAATGAAACTGAAACTAACTTTTCCATATGCACCAGGGGGTACGTGAAGGCTATTATGACATTGTTCAAACAAAGATTACGTTTAACACAAAACTTTACGTCACTTTTCCAGGATTTCATACATCCATTACCTATATAAAGTGATCAAGCCACCGGTGTCAATGCAAAATGTAGCCGATAAATTAAATCTAGCCTTTGAATTCTTAAATAAGATAATAGCATCTTCTCCCATTGACAAAGAGGATGGTTTTTTAATACGTCCTATCTATAGGTCCCATTGATATGAAAGTACAGTTCCAGCTTGCATGAATTATTCACCCATTTGGAAAAGAGCAAAACTGCTATAGCTGAGGCTCTAGTGAAGACCTCTGTGCTTCATCAGCATTGGAAAACATCCGCTCACAACTATCCTTTTCTCAAAACTGAAAGGAGACCCCCCGGTTTGTAATAAACAAGGTGTTTTAGAAGAAAAGGGCCGGATGACTTTTTGTGTACTTCTGGGGGTCGTTCAGCGCGATCGGTGAAGGCTAGTTATTCGTGAAGAACGCCTCGGCCCGCAATCCCGCTCTGTCCGCCATATTTATTTTATAAGCGCTATAGAATAAATGAAGTCTCTGGAGGGCGGCGGACGGCGATGGCGGGGTATTAAATGAAGACCTAGAGCGGGCCGGAGACGAGGGCCGGGGGCCGCCCTTCCCAGCAGCCTGTCACGCCGCGGCGGGGAAGACCACAGGAAGGGCAAACAAGCGCTTGTACATCAGTCACCGCGCTGACAGGTGAAATGAAAGGTTGACAGGGCTGACATCCGCGATCGGCTCCGAGACGCGGCTCTCCCCCTCTTAGCGAAGACTAAAAGGAGAGAAATAAATTAGTAATAGCGCTTTACCTGTCAGCGGCGGCACTCCTGGTTGTCTTTGCTCGCGGTCAGAATGGCGCCTTCCCTCCCCCTTTGCCCCCCCCCCCCCTCGTCCCGAGGTCAGCTTAGCGCGTCTAAAACCGAAAACAAAACAGGAACCGCGGACAAAAAGGAGCTTCCTCCCTCAGACCGCCTGACTGAGATTACAGTGCTAATCGGGAATGAAGAGAGTGCATTATTCAAATTGTAAAGATTATAGACAATCAAAGATGCTGATGATGTACAGAAGGAATGTACGAATCTCACAAAACAGAACACAGACAACTGAAGCACAGCAGAAGCCCAGTGTGACTGTGTGTGGATCCACACACTGAAACTTTAATAAATAACTGGAAGGCCTCTCAAGGTTTTTATGATCCACACATCACACAGCTACCGATTTTACAGCTAACTTTATCTTCAGTATGTGCTTACATAAAAATGCTCTGAACTCTTCAGTTATCTACCTATTTTCAAGATGCACTTCATTAAAATATTCTTACTTGTATTTCAGTGATATATCATGTCACAATACAAAATAAAGATATATTAGAATTTGTGTCCTTATCAAATAGAAAAATCACATACTATCCTAGCACCTGAATGACTTGCGAGAGAAATAACTGAATTTCTGTTCATATAAGGCTTTTCTGTCCAGGCCTTCTCAGTTTACTCCACATACACTTTATCTTTATCTTCATTTATCTTTGTGATGATCAGATACATTTGGCAGACATTTATTAAAATAATAGCCCTTAATTGTGTACAGTATTGAGTGTTATAGTCCATGTTTGGGTCCTGGTAAATGAATAGATATATATAAACCGTCATCTTAATTTTGGCACTGTTGAGTCAATCTTCTCTTCACATAATGATGTAAAAAAAAAGATTAATTAGTACAGTTTTGTAATGCTTTTTAATTTCGACATCAGCAGTAATCAGAAGGGTGCCACACTCACTCAACTCAGTGAGAAAAAAGGGTTGCCGGTTCAAATCTGAGCTTGAGAAAAAATGCCCAAATGTGCTGTGAATTAAAATATATGCCTGAGACCACACGTCACCCAGAATGAAGGCATTTGCCATGTAAATTCCACACTGGCCAGGTAACCGTGCAACTGGGCATTTCCCACATTCTCTCATCCATCCAAACATCTGGATTTTTACTAGAGGTAACATTATCAGAGCAGTGTCCCAGGTGGGATTGAACCCGCAACCTCAAAGCCCAGCACAGCAGCCACTATCTCTCCCGAAGCCCCGCCCACCGGCTCACATGGCAATGCTGTTTCAGACCTGGAGGTCACAGACAGCTAACAGCGTACAGAGATATAAACATCAGATCTGTAGCAAATCCCCTGTAAACACTGCACTTTTACACCCAAGCCCAGCCAGTAAGACTGGGCTCCTAAACCGAGAGAGATTTGTTGCACATCCTGTCCTCTAATGCCAGAGGTTTACACTCGTGACCTTGTTCATACCAAAGCTTCGGGCTGAGCTAACACAAGGGGCTCCAGTGGTTGCATACTCTTTTTTGAACCATGTTGATTAGGTCAAAGTCAATATGCACAATTTAAAAGGACCCGGGGTTTCATAACAATCAAGGGAAAAAAAAACAGCCTTGAAAACGATTTTAACCACAAAAGGTTGGGGGCAAAATTGCCTATTTTCATAGCACCGTAATAATCCCAGCCTCAGTAAAGCTGATAAAAAGAAAATTCCAGAAGCATAAGACAGCAGTTTGATTTCAATGTAACAATGGCAACCGGCACAATAGCATTCACTGCAGCTTTTCAAGCATTGCAAGAAAAACAGCTTTGGCAGAGGCTGAAGATGTTACATTATCTAAAAAATATTACCTTCTCAGAAAAAGTAACAGGATAATTTGGTTCTTACTTCTGTCTTTAAGACTGTACAAGTCCTGTATACTGTATACAGGCTTTGTGCCAAACATCCAATAAAACTACCTTTTTAGCTTTTTATATATCCCCACTTGTAAACGTGTATCTCTGCAAAACGAAAAAAAAAAAAGTATAAAATTAAAAAGACAAAGACACCATTGATCACTGTATAATGAAAGCATTATCTCTGTAATCCCTCTCTTCCTCTTGCAGTTCCTGTGATGCCTGATGATGTGCATGTTCACACTGAGTCTCTTTCTCTGGTCATCTTGGTGAAATATCTCCTGCAACCCAGCCCCACACGTTTCCTTAGATGTGCTTCCCATCAGACGGAGGATTAACAAGACAGATCCTTCTTTTCTGGCATTACACTGTTTGTTTGTTTGTTTGTTTTCCAGTGCATTTGGTTGGTATATTCTTAAGGGCCCTGTTTCTGATAACAGTGTGTAATGTGCTGTTCATCCTCTGCTTGATTCATAGTTTAAATAATCGTATTATTCGTTTTCAGACGTCAAATATGGGTGGAAGTTTCAGAAGAAAACAATGAGGGCGAAAAAGGATAAAAAATGAGCAGGGGCCCAGAAAGCAAACATGAGGAATGTGAAGCATTTCTTCTTATAATCATCATGATGGCACGATGTATTTGCAGCAGGAATATATGCTTATAAATATACTTCTAGTCTCACAGCAAGCTGTGAATTACAATCCTGGTCATGACCTTTTAATGAGCTTTACTTCCATGGATTAGATAATAGCAGTATTTAGAAAAGAAAAAAAAGTTTAAGGAGCACTAATAGTCCATTTTAGGCAATGTTTTTCCTGGTTTTCCCTGTGGACTTTTGTCTTGCTGTGCTGCTTACAGCTAATTATGAACTACCAAGGGATCAGCGCAGATCTAATACTGAGAAATTACAACCGAGACGGTGTGCCGAAATTAGATCCATCAGATCACACAGCGTCCTTCTCCAACTGTTTCAAATCTTTTGCTGAGTTTGAACAGGGCTGTGGCTATTTATAAATCAACCGGGTATATTTATATAATGAAACCTGTTACCAGCTAATTTAAATACATTTAAAAGAAATACAGAATGTGCTATTTAATTTCATTCAAAACGATAACCTTTGAATTACTGCAATTAGGGTCCAGGACACTGAGGCAAGTGTCAAAAGCGCAAATAATATAAAATAATGACGCAGACTTTAAAAAAAAACTGATAAGTCAGTAGATTAATCAAAATAAAATCAATTCACCCCATGTAATAAAATGTAGGTTGGTGTGGCTCAACAGCTGAAAAAAACTACACAAGAGACAACATTAATCTGTATAAGTAAATTACAGTACTGGATGAAACACGGCAAATTCTTAATACTGCTCAAGAAATATATGCATTCACTGAAATACTGTGCATGCACGAAATATGCATTTGTTTTTAATCCTGCTCAATAAATAGCCTCACCTGATGGATTATTGCCAATGGAAAAAATTACTTTTTAACTAAATAAAAATGTGTTTAAATTGCATGCACTCAATTGTGCTTGATAAAGACCACATTAATATATGTTTCTTTGCACACCATAGACAGCATCACAACATGGCTGTCAGATACATAGCATGTAACTAAACAACTACAGCTACCAGCATGCACATGAAGTGACCTTCATCTGTTGGCAAGAAAGACAGTTGAAAAACTTTGAAATGCATATGAGATGCAAAGAAGAGGAAACAATGTACAACCTAAAAAATAGAAGAGTATGGTTGTTCGTAAATGTTTCCAGTGGATCTGTTGCCTGGACCATAAAAATGGAAGGGAATTCAATGATATAAGACCAATCACACCAGTGAAAATGCTGAAATATGAAAAATACATTACAACACATTATATGCATAATACATATTATATGCATAATACATTTTAATTTTATTACTTATTAGTGATGGGAAAAACTTACATTATATTATTTACAACACCTTTTACAGTATGTTTAAATATATTTATACATAGATAATTTGCATAAGAATTTTTCATATACATGCAGACATTGCAATGCACAAATTATATTAAATTATGTTCATAAGCAATTGAACATTTAAAGCATTTTAAACGATTTAAAACACTTTTTGTTGCATTGGTTGTTTTTATTTCTGCGCAATTATCAACAGCATGAAGTTCAACTAAAGAATATTCACATAAGAACACACACACACACACACACGTACGCACATGCACACACAAAACTGGAATTGTCGGATGTATGAAAACGCGCGTCTGAGCGAGTCTGAAAACGACGACGGTGATTTCCTGCGACACTATCGCGCCAGCCAGAGCGGTTGGCGCGCCTGTGACGGGTGGCAGAGTGAAGCTGGCACGAGGTCTGGGCTGCTGTGCTTAGCAACGGGCAAAATCACAGCTTCCGGAACGCCGCGGACTGAATTTCAACAGCCAGCCTTGGAGCCTCGGAATCATCGATGGCTTTCAGCGGTGTGTTTCCCCCCCCCCCCCCCCCCCCCCCCCCCCCCCCCCCAACCGTGTGCTGGTCCTCCCGGTCTGGTGTATCGCCAAACAGCCGCATCAATCCCCCACACAGTCCCCGAGCTCCCAGAGCAGGAGCGCCCGATGTCGGGGAAATTTACGGCGTAATAATCAGCTCATATTTAAATGCCGCTTAACAACTTCCTGGGATTTCCACCGCTAATGCAGCCAATGACATTTAGTCATTTGATAAGAAATGTATCTCCCGTGGCAACTGAAGGTAACCCGGGCGAGCGACTGACGGTGTTCAATAATTATTGTTTTAACAAGGTGATTTGTTTCTGGGTAATGAAACATGAATGGGACCAAAAAGAGAGAGTGAGTGAGTGAGAGAGGGAGAAAGAAAGAGAGAGAGAGAGAGAGAGAGAGAGAGGAGAAATGCAGAGTGATAAAAGCCTCTCACACCGTTTCTCCACTGTCCTGTGCAAATTCACACAAAAAACGCCTGTGCTGCATTGACTGGCCTCCGTCCCACCTCACATTCCTGGGCTCTGTGAAAAGCTTAATGCCACAGACCGTGAGACATCTATCCTGTGAGCTTTCGCTCTTTCCGAACACGACCCTGCTTCTCTGTAACCCAATCTGTATTGCTGATGGTCTGGCTCTGGTTCACAGCAATGCAGGAAAAGGCTGTGTTTTTTTTGTTTGATGTACCTGCCTCTTGCTTGTCTTTGACATAACTGAAGTGGGGGGATGCAGATCTTGCTCAGACAGTTACTAGAGCAGCTACCTGCTCTGCATCGCTCCAAACTCCAAACTTGAGTGTCCTGACTCGCTGGCGACGGTGGAAAATGAAAGAAGGCGTCTGGCGTTTTTTATTTTTTATTTTTTGCGTCGGCCCGACAGACACCTCCCCTCCTTCCTTCAGACGCGCGGCCATCAGCGGGGTAATTAGCTGTGAAAGCCGCGCGGCGCGAAGCAGGAATCGCTCAGTCAGCGCGCCGTCACGCGGCCCGCCGGAGACGGGGCTGACAGGGGCCCCGCCTTGTTTACCAAACACCGCCGTGGAGACCGGGGCGCTCGGGGGGAAGACGCGCTCCGGGCGCACACTGTCCCGTATCGCCTTACGCACCCGCCCCGAAACAGAACGCGGGCGCGGGCGCTGTTGTTGTGACAGTGGGAACGGAGAATCGTGTCCGGCTGTGCCCGTAGCGGACGGGTCTGAACGCTGGCCAAGCAGAGGTGCCAATACTCAAACGGCCATAACACTGAGTACACTAACTCCATGAAATACTCATACTGAGCACTTAATAGAACTGAATATATAATAATATATAAAACTGCATATATAAACACATCCCTACTTATAAAACATATATGTATATACTGTATATATCAGTGATTACACCTGGCACTGGGAAGAATTATTAAAAATAGCACTATGAGGAAAATTGTCAGTACTGCGGTTGTGATTCTGTGAGACGAAGAGCTTGAAATGAAGTAAAAGCAGATTTCAGTGGAAAAAGATTTGAGGAATGGGACAGCCCCAGTGTGGGGCTGGGCACAGTGCGTGATACTGACAGGCTGAAGGGGATGGTGTGTGTGTGAGAGAGGATGGTGTGTGTGAGAGTGGATGGTGTGTGTGAGACAGGATGGTGTGTGTGAGAGAAGATGGTGTGTGTGTGAGAGAGCACTGTGAGCGCTGTCGCTTCCCTCCCATCAGGCCCTGCACAGAAACAGGTGACTGGGGGAGAGAAGGCCCTCCAGCAGACCCCTCTCTCTCCCACGCTGGCCCTCTCCCGTTTCCTGCGCTCCGTCAGGTAGCCCCGGCCCCGCTCCGCGGACGCCCACACTCCTGGCGAGCTTGGCGGGGGCGGCGGGAGTCCGCGGGCTAAATGGACCGGGAGGAGAGCGCGAGCGGACCGCGGCTCGGCTGCGTTTTATTAGGACCTGCAGGACTTCTGGGGCTGTTTTCATTGCCGTAGATCATTCGTAACGTCCAAAGGTGTTTGCTTTGGGAGGGACTGATGTTGGCGTGTTTTCCCCCATCTGTCACAGGGCCTGCTGGGATATGGCGCTCTTTCAGCGCAGAAGCAGCACGGGTTCTGTTCATCGCACCTCTCCTCCGTTTGGACGTCTTGGATCACTTCCCCTTCACTTGTGATATACCGACCTCTCTTCACGGCTTCGGGAATATTAACAATTTAGTTATTAGTACAGTAGTAACAATATCATGCTTTTTGAAAATTCTAGAGAGAGCGATTCTGGAAAATAGCTGCCACTAGTACTATACAGTATTAAGTACTCTACACTACCTGCAGAAATAATCAATGCACTTAAATAAAATCTCAGGTTTCGCCATAATAATGTTGTTTTAGCTAACAGGTGACGGCAGTGGTCCGATGTGCATGTACTGTGTGCAGGGACTGACCTTGCGGTTTCCGCAGAACAGAAAGATTTAAGTCTTTGCCTCATTGTGATAAATAAAAGAAACATTGCATTCCCACCCCTCCCCCCTCCCCTTGTCTTAAAGACTGCAAGAATGTATTATGTCCATAAATCAAAGCATGCATCCTAAATAATCTCATAAAATTTTACAATATAATTTATGCCCTTCATCAGTATGCTTTGTTTAACATTTATGTTTATTGATAAATGAAGATACATTTAAATAATTCAAACAAAACATTAGCTGTGAGCCAGGCTTTAATAATTGATGGGGTCTGTAAGGGCTGCTGCACTCTGGGAATAGATAATATTAGCTTAATGCAGGGCTGCAGGAACACAGGAAGTGTAATGGATCCGCCTCCTTTAACTGATGATGGTTATTGTGGCCTGGAAGTTGCTCCTAAGGAAAAGACAGGAGCTGGGTCGGGGGGCTGCAGTAGATTTGGCTCATAGGAGCTGACAGTGCAAATAGTGGTTTTAATAGCAGGGGTTTACACGTTCTGCAGAGGGCTCCTTAATGGTCTGGACCACGCTTAGCGCACGGGGGAAAAATCCGACTGCGCTATTAAAATGAAACCCAAGAACCCTCGCTCTTGGTTTTGTGTTTTCAAGGGGAGATTTGTCCCCCCTTACCCCTCCCCCCCACCCCTCACCTCCCCCTGTTCTGGTCCCCTCCTGTCCGCTTCCTGCCCTACACCCCCCCCTACCCCCTCACCCCGCCACCCCAACCCCCTTTGCTCACAAGGCAACCCTTTACCCTGACCCCGCGGAACACAGACAGACCCGGCTGGGCGACGCCCAGCAATTAGGCTGGCTGGGTCCAACCCCCCCACCTCGGCCTTGGGGGCGGCCCCGGTCCCCTTGAAGTTGGAGGGAAGGAGCGAGGAGGGGGCGAGAGGGTATCGTGTTTCGGTCACATGGGTGAGTCAGGGGTCCCCCCCCCAGCCTCTGATCCCTGGCCTGGCCCAGCCGGAGACCCTGTGCTCTCCGGCACATTCATTAGCGGAGGGGCGCTACGGCGCTAACACCGCCGGGAGCTCGGACCCAGGGCCGCCGGTAACCCGACACCGGGGTGGGCCAGGACCGGCCCCAAACGGACATGTGATCACTCGCTCATTTCTACACTCGCTTTCCTGTGGTATCTCTCAGATTTTCAAATGGAAAAAAACACACCTTTACAGGAAATGTCATTAACTGAACAAAGTTATTATATTTAAATCAAACGTTTTAAACATTCATCTTTTTTAATGATTTGTTAGACTGCTTTATCTTTTTGAATATTATGATCAAAAGGTTTTGAATATCATGGTTCATTTCTGAGGGTTAAACTTAATTGGTTTTCCACTACATCGTTAGTACTGGACCAAAGTGCCTTTTAAAAGTTTAAAACAGTTGTTTAAAAGCAATGAGAGCGTAACATTGCCCTGAGATAAATCGACCGCACCACTGCTGATGTGGTTAGATGAGTCACACTTTGGGGTACATGGGGGAGGAGAAGGGGGATCAGCTGCGTGCTGTCCTTGACTCCTCGGGCAAATATAACAGGGCAACCCCAAAAACAAAAAGCCTTCGCAAATAATACAGAGTACACCAAAGGCAAGAAGCACCACACTGCCGTGAGCACGTATCACACCAGATTTATCAATATCCACCGCTTCTGTACCATACGTGACCAGCCACTGAATCAGACGTGTGTATCTGTGAATGACAGAGTGCATGTGGTATACGGTACCTCAGGCTCACCCTCTGTCCACAGGGCAGGCATGAGACCTCAAAGGCATCGGGCTCCACCGTGACCAAAAAGCGGGCATCGTCCCGAGCCCAGCATCGTATGAGCACAGGGGTGGCTTGTCCCGGTCCTGGAGGCCCGGTGTGTACGTAGGTTTCTGTTTCCACCAATTACCCCGGCTAAATGAGCTAATTGGCTGTATACAATAACACTGGCTCACTAGTAGATTAGATCACAGTAAAACGGTTTCATACAGAGGCACACGAACACTCTAAGGCTGTAATCACGCGCTTATCAAGAAATGTAGCTACAGTAACGTGTCAGATAGCATAAACGCTAGTGCTAATTAAGTAATTAAGGCCAGAAGTTGGCATGAAAGCCAGAAACAGATACGGCCCACGTTGCCCACCGCAGCGCTAGCATCTACACAAAGCAGGAGCGTCCCCTCCAGCACACGAGGGTCTTCCATGGGGGTCACTGGAAAGCCTGTTTTTATCCTGCATCCGTATATTTTTATGCTGAACAGGCCGGTTCTTTGCAGCCCGACCCCGGTTCTGCCGCCTCTTCCCTTTTCTCCCCCCCTAACTCCCCCCAACCCCCCCCCCCCCCCACGTTACCTCGCTGCTGTGACAGCTGTCATCGCTCCACACACGTTCTGATCTGCATTTCAAGGTCCGCAGGTCCCGCTAAGTTCAGCCTCAGAAGCCAGCGGAGGTGCAGAGCCGTACCTTTCATTATCCCAACCAGGACAGACAACCAGGGGGCGGCTCTGGTATCAACAGAATAACTTCTATCATTATTTTTAGATATTTTTTAAAGATCTATTTTCTGATTTGTTGAACACATGTAATTGAGTTACATTTACTAATACAATATCAGTTGTATTAATTAATGAGTTTATCTCTTTATTTATTCTTATTTCCCCTACTGGTGGATGCAGCTGAATTTTCACCAGAGGAATCAATAAAGTTTTTTTTCTTTTTGTGCTTTATTCTATTTAAATCATGGTATTTAATTTAAAAATACATAGTTTCACTTGGACAGTTTAATGATATTTTTAGAGCTTTAAGGCATCTCTGTAAAACAAAAAAGTTGACATTTATGCTTATGCCCAGTTACATTCTGAATCACTGGATATCCTTGTTATGATCCATTTTAAATACCCTCAAACACAACAAGACACCATTTCCCTCCAGTAAGCCAAGAATGATGGGTGAAGAAATGCTCAACGGCAGACTTGTGGGAGTTGGGTTCATTCCGGAGGTTTATCATATCAAATCAGAGATGTTTCAGAATAAGACCAGGCCGTTAGAGATGATATGTGCTACAGGAGTCAGAGCAGAAGCCAATTACACTGACCCCTGTTACTAAAAAGTGACATCATAACAGAGCGAGAGAGGGGAAAAAAATCTCAACTATTATCTTTCCCTGCCCTTGCATGTATTCAGACAAACCGAATCGCGCTGCGCTTTTTAAACAAGGACTAACAACAGGATTATATACGTTAGAAAAAAATCTGCCCATCTCTGGTAATCTTTGATGAGCCTCCTTGTTGGATCAAGGAGGGGGTGGGGTGGAGGGGGGTTAGGGATTCGGCTGAGTGCGTGAAACTGGTAGAACAGAGGAACTTCTCTGGGCTGTCTGATGTGATGAGAGCATGAACAAAAACAGGGCGAGGGGTTTGGGGGGGTGGCATCTTTTATCCCCATCCCGTTTTGATCCCCAGTGGAGCTGATGGGCGTTTCTCTGTCACCGCTCTTATCGGCATGATCATGCGTACGCATTTCAGACACGACGCCCCGACCGTGCCGTAGCGCCGTAGCGCCGAACGCAGCCGCCAACACGAGGAGCTCGCCCGCGCGGCGCTGCCCGTCCGCCATGGTAATTACCGCGCACTCCGCTCACACACCTGGACAATAACGAGGCGCAGGCGCTGGTTTTTAATATCTCGGCCCGCAGGGGGGGTTGGCTGATAATAAGCCCCCCTCTTTCTTTTTTTTGTTGTATGTGGCGTTCTATCATTTCCTTTTGCTCCCCGGTTCCCCTAAAAGCTGAAGAGCGGGGTTGTGTCTTGAGTCCTGCTTACTGCGCTGTCTTTATTCACAAAGGAAAAAAAAGAGGGGGGGGGGGGGTAGAGAACAGGGACTGAGGGCTCAGGGGTCCTTGCATTTATTTGGGTGATCTGGTACGATGAGGCTCTATTCAAATTCACTTCCCTTGACACCCAGGCTAACTGCCATACATACAGGAACGCTTTTCCCCCTCTCTGTCTCTCCTTGAAAAACTGTGTTAATTACCACCGATGCTCCTCTCGGACACACTATTCTGGAAAGTTCTACATTGGTGAGTTTTTCTCCAACGGGAAAATAAAGCAAGCAGGAGGCCCCGGAGGTTAGCGCTCACGCGCCATATTTCACCTCACACTGAGCGCTCGGAGACGCCGGCCAGGCATGCGGTCCGCAGTAAACACGGGACGCAGCCTGCGTGACATCGCTCATGCACGGCCCAATTTACGCTCGCCAGTTCAGAACGTCAGTGGTAAAGAGACTGGACGGGTCTAACGGTTGTGCTGAAATGAAATTTCCATGTAATGTTATTCCATGTATAATTATTAATAATCTCTTTCAAGGAAACATTTTTGTCTTGGACCATAAAAGATAACGGAATGTTATCTAATCCTCCAGGGCATCATAAAAGGTTATCCACAGAATTTGTGTTATGTACTGTACCTGGTCAAAAGATTGTATTCATGGCTTTATTAACTAGTTTATTTCAATAAATAAATAAATAAAATATGTTGGAATATACATCACAAAATATATGATTTCCATAACTGTGGGTCTGGCAGATAATTCTTGCTATGCTATAAATCGTAGGAATAAGAAGCATTCGGGTTTCTGTCTCAGCTAAAAAAACTAACGTATTCTTCAGGAAGACCATCACTTTGTAACCAGTGTTTCCGCACGTCAACTACAGTGACCAGCAAGTCAGATCAGAAAGGTATGAAAGTGTGAGGAGAACACGCGGTGCAGTGCGCAGAGAAGCTCAGACAGTAAACAGCGGTCTGAGTCACGCTGGCCTGGTGAGAAGGGGGCCCTCCTAAATGTGGCCCCTGTGCTGGAAAGCCCAGGCTGCCGTCGGCCTTAGACCTGGCGTTCTCAGACGCGGCCCCACGTTGAGGACGAGCCGCCTGCTGCTCCAAAGCTGCGCGAGTGGTCAGTCATTATCTCAGCCCCGGCTGGAGGGAGAGAAGAGAGAGGCCCTCTCAGACCGCTTCAGGGCAGAATCCAGCGGCACTGCGGGAACGCGGCACGGCGCGCGGGCGCGGCAAACAGATCGATAACCCGCCGGCCGGGGACACCGGAGCCTCACCTTCCCCCGGCCGCAGAGGTGAGACGGGCAGCGCTCCGCTCTCAGGTAAAGGTGAAGAATGAAGAACGGGAAGTGGAGCACAAGCCTGACTACAGTGGGAAAGAGCAGGGGTGCTTTCATCTCCAGTCTAAGGAAGCACGCCGCACTAACCCACACTAACCTACAAACACAAGCGCTGATGGCAACAATAACATAAAACTTACGTCATACCCTCTCGATTCAGAAAGCGGCTATTTAAATCAACGGTGAACGAAGCCGGCGTCGTTCGGTAAGGAAGGCTGACTCGCGGTGTTCGAGGCCTAAAGGGGTCCTCAAAGAGACACAAAGCGGCCGTGCCTCATAAAGTCAAGGCCCAGAAGAGGGTTTATCGGAAGGGCCCGCTCTAATGCAGACTGTGGGAGCGAGGCGGCTGAGGCGCTGCCCGCAGTTTCCGGCAGTTTCTAAATCAAAAGAGCATAAATAAAAATGTAATCACCCGACGCCCGCTCCGATACCACAATTTTCCGAAATAGGAAAGTGGATGTGTGCCCCGGATCAGCCGGTGATGGGTAGTGCCGTTGATTAGTGCTTGGTTAAGCGCGGCAGCCCCATCAGTCTCCCGCCCAGACGTACACAGTAGTTATTACTGACAGACTGATTTTAGAGCCCCGTGATTGATACCATCATTGTCCCGGCGCTGGCACGGAGGATCCTGCTCTGCGCGAGGGGAGCGTGTGCATATGTAACTGAGGTAATTTACAGAGTGCTCCCAGCAGTTTTCCCTCAATAATTCACGGGCCGGGTGCGTTTGAACTGCCTCTCTCTCTCTGCCGGACCGGCGGAGTCTGCGGCTCGCTCGACCGCGGCGGCGGCGGCGGGCTTAAAGAATGGCTGCAGGGCCCCGGCAGGGATAAATAATAAAAAGGGTGGAAAGGCTCATTACCAGGCCGGCGCATCTCGGGTGCGTGCGCGGGAGCCGAGCGCGGGGTCGTCGGGGCAACCCCGGCGCTCGCCTTTCTGGCGCGGCTCTAAACGCATCGCAAACGCCGTTCCTTAGCAACCCTTATTCTGCACTTTTTCGGTGAAAATTCCAGAGTAGCACCGAAGATCAAAACAACAGCATATTTTTTTTTCTTTCTATGGGCCCAATCAAGAATGGAATAATTACACAGAAATGCTCAGGACCATTGTGGCCAAAAAGGTTATCGTGGCTATTTTGCATTGAAATTCTATGCCATTTGGCTTATTTAACTTATTTTCGATGCATTGCACGAGCAATAAAGCAATGTTACGTTAATGAAGAAATGTTTTTGACAGATTCAGTTTTCATTGACAGCATTTCAATGAAAGTGATCGCTGCTAAGCAATAAATATCTCCCAAATAATTTTTTGAGCTTATTCTTGAACAAAGCACCCTTCTTCATGGTCAAGTTAAAAAGTGTTCCTGTTTGTCTTCCTCTGATGTCAGTTGAAATTAATTTGGCTCCCCTAGTTCAAGCTGGCAGCCGTTTCCATGGATTTAACAGCCAATCAAAATCCTGAATCCAGGCTAGCCGCTACCTAATGAAAAGTCTGAAAGAACAAGCTTCAAAAGTTTGATTTATGCCCTCCACTACGTGGAAGGCTCACAGAGTAGTTTTTGATGAGATACAATCAAAGACGTTGGCTTCATAGCATCTGCTCTGTGAACCTTCAAACGACGCTTCACTTTGCCAAATCTGAAATGTTACAGGGTATTTTCTGAGTACAAAGTGCAGTGCTACGCAGTTTGAAATTGTATCTCATTGAAGACTGTGATACTCGCAGCGAGCAGGAACGCTACTGTATGTCATTGTGCAAACAACTGCCATCCAATGAACTGCTCCATGAGTCTGGGCTCAGCCTAATTTCCCCAGATCCCAAAAGTTTATTCTTGCAGTTGCTTTACGAAACCTGTCCAATGATCTAAGCCCTGCAAGCACTCACAAATAATGTAAAAAAGCACAATAAGGGGGAATTTTTTTTATTGAATTTTCAAAATTACACACTTGAGTGCACTCGAGGAACCAAGGTACTGAATATTCTCACCAACACGAGCCTTAAAAATATTCAGTAGTGAGCCTGGTACTTCACTGCACGAGAATGAATGTAGAAAGACTACTGCACCCTGGATAAAGGTGAGACAATACGACGCTGAAGAATAAAATGGATACATACGAAGGGTCTCGACGCACAAGTTCACACAATGAATTACGTAATATGGCGGTTGGTCACAACTGATCTGGCCAGAGATACTTCCCGGGGGTTGTGTTGAAGCTGGGTTTTTTTCTGTTCAGGGACTGGGAGGCTAGCTGGAAGGCAATCCCCAGCGCCGAGCGGTAATTGTGACAATTGCTTACAGATGCGGCTGGAATGACATCAGAAGGAGCGGATTTACTGCAGAGTGTCTCTGGCCTCTCCTCCGGTCCCCCCCGTTCCCCCCCGTTCCCCCCCGTTCCCCCCGTTAGGGTCCCCAGCACATCCCGGATCAAACGGGCAGGATTTGGCTGCGGCGGAGCTAAGTGGGACCCTGTGGCGGACGGGGGCGTGCAGCGGGGCGGGGGGGGGGGTGGGGCGAGCGTCGCGCTTGTTTCGCGGGCCCCGTCCCGGCGCGCCCCACGCAGCTGCTCACAAGCTGACGGCCCGAACGCGCCGCGCCACCTTTCTTCCAGCGGGACGGTCCCGGGGCGTCCGCGGGCCTGCGGGGCCTTGAAAGCCCCGTCTGGAGAGGACAGCCGGAGACGGGGAAGCAAGGCGGCGTCTGCTGAGCCGCGGCAGGACCGTTGACCTGCTTCTCAGGGTCAGATCTCGCACTTTTCCCTTCTGTAACAGAGGCGTGTGGACGTGTCCGGCATTACTGGGCCCTCGGCGCGCACATTTTTTATTTTTTTTTCGGTCGTGATTTACTTATAGGTCTCTGCGCTGCTTGATTCCAGAACCAAATTTACTTGTAAAGTTAGACAGTTTCATGGATGTCCGGGAGCATAAAGCAGATTTATAGGCCAAACTTCAGGAGGTAAAGCCATTTTTCCCCCAGCCAGCATTTTCCTTCCGTGCGGATCAGCATGACATGTCACTGTCAACATCAAGGCCTCCATGTTCTCTAGGAAGACAGAGGTGAGCTGGCACTGCCATGGAAATATATCTAAGGCCTGATTAAATGTCATCCACACAAAATAGAATTCGAGTAAAAGAAGCATTCGAATCTCTTCCATAAACGCATAACAATTGAATTTTGACTGAGATTACAAACGCTACCATACACTTTCAGAGGTACACCGTAAAATGCTCAGAGTTAAATCAACTCTTCCATAGTTGGACTCCCAATTGGACTCACCACATGCAGATTCTCTGATACAGTTGAATTAACACTGGACACTCCAGAAGATGACTGATTGGTCCATTTTTTAATCCCCACCAATCACTATCCTCTGAATACACACTATCTCTGTCTCTGCATGCCACAGAGCACGATAGCATGTTTAACTGAAAATAATCGAAAATTAATACAGCTAGTATGCAGGCCTAAGGACAGGAACAATATCTGCAGGGTAAACCAGCCCTGAACATGGCATCTGTAGGTCCCTGGGCAGCATGTAGCCTAATCATGTGCCATGAAGGAAATAATGCCCAGGAACCTGAACATCTTCCGGGGACTAAGTGCCTCAGTCAGAGGAAGGACACAGGAAGGAAATGCCCGCCTCCTCACTGGGAGGGTGGAGTTTATTCAATCTCCACTGAACACTGATTTACAGGACGCCAGATGAAAAAAAAAAAAAAAATGAGACAGCAGTTTAGCATCTGTGTGTTTCCGCCAGCTGGGCCCGAACATAGCACACTTCTGCCCTTGCTAAAGGCTGAACACCACTGGCGCCTGGGAACAAACTTGAAAAATGTCAAAATCGAAGCCTGGGAAGAGACAGGGTTTCTCTTAATTTGCCTTTTGCGGATTCATTATCTGCACATATTTTGTTCAAATCCCCGAATGCCGTCGAGGCTGATGGTGTAATGGCTTGGAGTGATCGCACTTGGGTTTCTGTGGCCGCGAGCATTAAAACACGATGCTTTCTTCCGTTTCCGTTCTAAATGCCTGTGGATTTCTTAATGTGTTAACCAGCTGCCCTGATGATAATGGATAAGGCCAAACAACCAATATCTGCCTCTTGTAAATTGATTTCATCTCTGAAGAGAGACGAAGACAGATAATACAGCGTTTGCTATTGAGCCATCAGTGTAACACGGACCACAGACAGGGGGAAATCAAATTCCCATGAAACAAAGGCAAATTGTCAGCTTTAGGAATCTCAATAATCATATTGTTGGTTTTTGAGAGAGATTGCTTTCAATGAAATCTCCATTAGCCCAGACCCACAGGAAATATGTCCACAGCTTTGAAAGATGGCTTGAAGTTTGTGTTTAATAATGTAATTAAAAAAACATTCAATGCTTGCATGTATAAACCTTATACCATTTTCTATTTTAAAACAGCATACTTTTTAAAAATTTTAAAAATATTCAATTATTACTTTTATTAGTATAGACTACACTACTACTATAATTGCTATTACTACTACTACTACTACTTATGTTACTGCTGCTGCTGCTACTGCTACTACTACTACAGCTACTACTACTACTACTGCTACTACTAGTATTACTACTGCTACTACTACTACTACTGCTACTGCTACTGCAACTACTACTGCTACTACTACTACTAATGATAATAATAGTAAATATAGTCTAACAACTCAGAGTACCCTAAGGTTTCTTTCCCTATTATTAGAACAACTCACTCAGCCCTATGCCGGATCGCCCATAAATTCGGCATCGAATCAAGTGATCAGATTACCTTAAATGCATTTTTGTATCCGCGGCCCTCCGCCATAAATTAAAACCATCTGAACGCGTCTGGAGTGCATTTCATTCTGCGCTGATTCATGTGCAGTAATATAACCTCTCCCTCGGATTCCCCGCGCAGCCGGGCGGGCGCGGGAGAGCGCCGCGAGATTAAAGCCGCGCAGCCAGATTGAAAACTGGATGGAGGCATCAGATAATGTAGTTGAGATATAATGAAAGTGTAAACAAAAAGCCGGCGAGAGAGAGAGAGAGAGAGAGAGAGAAACGGCCTCTCATAAAAAAACCCCCACCGCCGTCTTTCTCAAAAAGAGATTTTACCCGCTCGCTGCCCCCGGAATTATTAACAGTGAGACTGAATTACATTGTTCAAAAACTTGAGGCTATTTGATTTGTTTCATTTTTTTTATTTTCTTCTTTGTCCATTACACTGGGGTAAAAAAACCACCAAGACTCCACCGCAAGGTTACAAGCAGATAATTGATCATTTTTGTCCCTGTGAACACCTTTAATCATGAATATGGAAAATACTGGCTGGAAGACTTCTAATGGACAAAATGTGTTTTCTTCCAAAATGTGTTTTCTTCCTTGGAGCATAGCTTGACTCAATAATAAGAAATGGAATGCAAGCCATAAAGCATAAAGCAATATTGTCCAGGTTCTTCCCACATGCAGATTCTCAGTCAGACAAGGTCAAATTAGGGGCAGAAAGCAATAAAATTGATTTTAAATATTATGTTTTGGACAGCCCACTTCGAATGATCTGTGGAATTTTTTATTGTGTTGATAGACCACTGCGTGCCTATTTCTGGGTTAATTTACACCTTGGCATCCCAAAGTGCTGGAGGGCCGGGTGATAGGTAGACTGTGACTTTGGAGGAGACGCTCAGCTAAGGGGCCTGCCAGTCAGACAGCTGTGTTGGCATGGACGGGCATTCTCCCCGCCAAATCACAGGATACTTTTCTGCTCTCTGAACACTGCTTACAATAGGGAATTCAATGGCAAAACCATTGGCCATGGCCAATGCATTTTTTACACACTGTCTATTAATTAAACAATGTCCCCCTCCAATTTGTCCTCATTTTTGAATTGTGCTTCTCAAGTCTCTGATTTGCCACTCAAGGTGGAGTGCAGCTGGACTGTATACGCACACACACACACGCACACACGTGCACACGTGCACACACACACACACTCACTCACCCATGAGCCAGCGACTGCTTCTCACAGCGCTGTAGGGGAGAGGTCCAGCCAGTCGGAGGCGTATCGTCCACTGGTACACTGATGGGAGGGGCTAACGCAGCAGTAACCCGAGTAATCCTGGACATCTTAAACCTGCCCTCCCCCAATGCAGCCCAGGCTCCAACCTGCAATGTTTAGACTAGAGCACCCAGTCCACAAGTGTAGCAAGCACCTCTACTGACTAAGCCACTCAAACCCCTGCGGTGCGTGTTTTTCTTGGATATTAAGTCACTTTATTATGAAGTTAGGGATACAGGGATACTATTTCAAGTTAAGTACATACTGCAGGTGAATCATGCTTTTCAAAGTGGGCTGCTCTGTCAGTGTTGATAACTTAGCTTCCTGCCTCAATTCTGATTCATCTTCCATACAAAAAAAATAAAAATCTAAATGATGCCTGCAATCTTTGATATGAATGCATTATTTACAAAAAAAAAAGAACAGACATTGCAACTTTAAACCATTTTGAGACTTAGTGATTAATGTCTGCAAGTCTGAAACACAGCTAATTGCAAAGCGTAAGACGTACACACTAGAGCACTAGTTATAGTAGCAGCTTATAGCAAAATTAACACAACCTTCCAACTGCACATGACTACCAGCTAGTTATTTCTACTCCTCACACACAGACCTGGACAATGCATGGCAGTCAAATCGAGCGAAAGCCTTTGTTGAGGAGAAAAATGTCCGAGTTTATGAACAATCAAACCCTGTGAATACTGCTAGCTAAAGACTAGGGATGGGTTGTGTGGTGCACTGGGCAGAGGGAAACAAATGTCTGTGAGATTCGATATCACTACAGGGATGGGTGATGGTGAGGTAGGGAAAGAAAACAGGTAGTGATCAGTGTGGAGAACTACTAACACTATACTAAGAGTTAATATTGTATGAATCACAACACCTGCAACGAAAAAAAGTCATACAAAGGCCAATATTTCAGGAATGACTAAAAGGCAGAATCTTCTACTTATTGGAACTCAAGCACGCCTCCGATTGTCCGCAGGCTTTCTATAGCACCAGGGAGGATTCTGGGATATATTGCACAGTAAGTGAGGCTGTTTATAAAATATTCACTGTCATAATAAATGAACAACAGTATTTTTTTCCTGCTCAATAAGACATCTCGTAGACTCTAATAATATTTGCCATATCTCATATCTCTGTTATGATGCTAATGCATTTCAGGGGTTATTAAGGAGGTAATGGGTGTTTGCTTTTGATTTTATTGTTTGAAACATTTAGGTTTTTACATTTGGAAAAATAAGTAAAGTGGATAGTTTCAGACTGCATTATGCTTTATGAATACATGCATGGATAATGGATTACTGAATTGTTTTACTGGCAGTGAGGCTAGGATTCAATCAAAATTCATCTTTACATTTTTTTAACAATTAAAAGCAAGGTTTCACAAACAAAAAGTAAGATTTCACGTTTTGTTCACAAACACAGTTTGGCACGTTCAGCAATCACTAAGACTAACTCCCCAAACTGATTTGTGAATAAAAGCCACACCACTTGCGGTTACATGTAAGTAAATGTTAAGGACAAATGGTAACTGAAAGCAGGCCCAACAGTCATTCCTTCCGTCGGACGTAGAAAGTACTAAATGTACCATGGATTAGGTACTCAGCCGAAGATTGTGCTGCAGCAAAACCACAAAGAATGAAGCTTTAACAAAGTTCACTTTGTCCCTAGATCACATATGGAAAAAGAAACTGCATACCTGTTACATGTGCTTCACTAATACAGTACATATCCTAGCTTTTTCCTTCTCTTTCACCGTACATTGCCTTCAATTTATACATTATGCTTTCTTATTTTTCCTAGGGCACACTTTTCAACCATAAAACCAAATCATTAATTTCACATACATCACATGCCAAAGGATGTGCATGAAATAACATGAGCCTCACAGTTTCCGATGTCAAAAACAGTTCATTTACACTGGTGTAAAATGGGAATAGGGAAATGTGTAGCAAGTACAAGTGAAAAACACTCACAGTAAATCACGCTTAATTAAAACAAGCAGCAGTGTAACATATTCCACCAGACAGACTTGCTTGGCAAAAGAATAAATGAGGGCAAAACAAATGCAAGACACTCACTAGGCCAAAGCCTGAAATTGAGTGATCTACTTCCAGCAGAAGCTGCTTTTTATTTATTCATCGCTAAATTCTTCTGATAAATGTTCCGCCTTGTAATTCATGATTAGCAGGCGGTTCAACGTTTTGCTCCGACCCCAGAGTACATTCATAAAAAAACGAGAAATCAATACCGTTCGTTATATGACTATGCAAGATGAAATATTAACAGCTTCAAAAACTGACCTGAATGTTTTTTTTTATTTTTTATTCCAGACATAATAAGAGACGCACAGTTCTCTGCTCGGATGGAAGCGCATACCTTCAGTATCTCTGCAATATTATCCTGGAGGGTACGTGCCCACAATAACAAAAAGACGGATCGGCATCATTAAGCCTTCTAAACATAGCCAATGAATCACTGTCCCACACAATCATCTCGCTGTACTCCTTACTGTATGGATAGACTCACTGTAATTATTTTAAGCCACAATCAAGTATAAAAACGAGCAGCCCCTTGCATACAGAGGAAAAGTAATGTCCTGACGATTCACCTTTGCATCAGAGCACCTAGGGGAGCACAGATGATCCATTTTTGCCAAGTTTTTGCCGTACTCCCTCTCTTAATCATACGCAGTAACCCCATCCCCCATCACTCCCTTCAGCGCACAGATTCCCCGTGGTAGTAGTGGAGCAAGATTTCACAAACAATTTACAGTAAATTGCAGGAAAATTGGCCGCGGTTCTTAGGCAGATTTTTAGCTTAAGATGACGTCGGGAGGATTTATTCACAGGGGCTCCCGTGACCGTTTCGGGGGGTTTTCTCCCCTTTCAAAATAACCCCTGGCTCCCTGCAATCCTCTCAAGCCCCCCTTTCATTTGCCGTTTCAAATGTATTAATGGTCCGGAACCTTCCTGAATGATCTTGGACCTCTCCCTAATGAAAAAGTTCTGCGGTTCTGTCCCAGAGCAGTAATCAGCCGGGGCTCCAGAGCACCCGGGCAGCCGCATCGGAGCAGGAAGTCGGAGCAGAGTTTGACCTTTGACCCCGGGCCCTCTCCACTCCAGTGCAGAATTCACTCGCCGCGCTTCCTCCGCGGAGCGGCGGGTATCACCACAACACCCAGAGTGAGGCCGGGCCTCACCCACGGGCCCAGCGTTTCTCCTTCGCTGGAAAAGCACACATTTCACTTAGCCGCCATATGAGTTTCCAGCAGAAGACGAGCCAAGTCGGAGCACGCTTTTAACGAGCTATTTAGAACCCTTCTCCCCGTGATGTTTTATTTTTTTACATTTTTTTTTTAAACTGCTCTGCAGGTTTAAACAGTGAGCGCTTTTAAACACCCGATGAATATCCCTTTGTTTTCTCTTAACTGACAGATTTGCCATTTAAAAACACACGCACGCACACGCACACACACACACACACACACCTCGGTTCACGGCCCCCTTCCCGCTCCTGGCGCGGGGCTCCAGGTGAGCGCGGCCAGATGTGCGATCCCGGGATGGGCGCAGCTGCGTGGGGCTCGGAATGCTGGAGCGGCAGGGAGGCTTGGGGAAGTGGCCCTGGCTTGCATCATCTGTTTTAACTTGTCCATCTTCCCTGACAGACATGCTGAGTGCTGTTTTCATTCCCCCCAGATAATATCTTTTACAGTTTTTGCAAACTGTCAGCAGACCTCCAGCCCAAAACACCACCTGCCTCATCTCCCTCCAAATGCACCTAATCACTAGCAGATACCCCGACAGGGGCACTGTGATTTTACACAGCTCAGTAAGCTCCGAGATAAAATAATACTCACCATTACATACTGTAAACTTATAGAAAGGTGACAAATGTACATGCACAGGTTGAAGAACTGGAATGAAATGAAAGCTTCCTCAACAGTGGACATATTTCATCCTTTAAATCCGTGGCACTTCATATTATTCAACACCAGTTTTTAACTTGTTATATTTAAATTTAATAAAGGAGGCACGGTGAACGCAGTGAGGTTCCTAAAACCCTGCCATGTGCTGTGATTTCACCCAAGGCGGGGAACGAGACGGGCTTCATTTAATTCAGTTCTGTTCTCTCTCTTTTTTTTTTTTTCTGTCTGGGGGCCGCCTAAACACTTTTACACCGACGGGAGCAGCGGTGAAATTCTTCACATTTTTGCGCGAACCTGCGGTAATTTATTATGTGGGTGTCAGTCAAATTCAATATCATTAAAGGAATGTAAACTACGGAGCCCTTTTGCCAAATCGTGAAAAATGGTCCTCTCACCCGGGTTACTCCGAGCTGCGTTTTCATCAGCACCGTTCTGCGAAGCAATTTATTTCTCTGTGAGGAGAAGAGCCCGGCCTTCTGACGCGCTCTAGAAGCGTCTCTTAAAAGCCCATCGGAGCCCGTGACGACCGCGCAGGCATCCTGTGTTGGTTTTTCTTAGGCACGGCTCGTTTCTCCTGTTGACCTTGCGAGAGCGGCGGGTTGCTGGTCTCTGATACCTGTGGTTAAGCCGTACATTAAATGACCCCAAAATCAGTGTAACTCCTTTCGGGATTTTTTTTTTTTTTGAGAGAGAGAGAAAGAAAAATGGAAAGCACCACAAAGATGTCTGCGGGCCGCATCGGTCGAGGTGCTCAGCCAAGCATAAAATGCGCCATTCAGACAATGGTTTGGAGCCAGAAGCCGCCTTCCCATCTTCGGAGGTAATGATTACCCGGGAACAGCGGAAAGCTTTCCATTTTCATTTTAGAACCCCTTTCAGATGAGCCTGTAATGTTCAGCGGCTCAGCTTGGAGTTAAAAATCAAATCTAGCGGGAGCAGCGGGGGATGAATCTCTTTAAGGCGCATAAAAAGGACGGGCTCCATTATTTAGGAGGTTCCCCCTGCTTGTTTACAGTGAAACGGATCCGTGTGGCACCTCCAAGCCCACGTTTGCTGACAGCTTGATGGCCTCTTTAATCGTGATTCACTGGCCAGATCTTGAGGAATAAAAACGGAATTCTGTTAGTCACTGAAAAAAAAAAAAAAACACAAGTCATAGTTACCAACGGTCTTGGAATGGCCCCACACCCTTTGTTCAACATATCGCCTCGAATGAACCAAATAAAAACTTTGACCCGAAACGATTACCGATTACAGCTGGAGCAATGGACTCCAGACCTAAGAGTGAGGGGTTCAAGCCTCTGTGCTTTTTACCCTTGAGCAAAGTACATCCTAGTGGATTCCACTGGCAAAAATAGGGTGGCCTGGGTAAGGTTTTAACTTTGTTAGCCTTCTTGTTTCATGCACTATCGTGTAGGAAAAGGCGGGGGGATCTTCTCATGTTGAACAGGAAAACGAGACTGAACACAATGGGATCCGATATGATGAGAAAGAAAAGGAACCAGGGCAGCCTTATCGACAAGCAGCACGACCACAATGGAGGATATCTGCAGGTTTTCCTATCTTGGAAGCACAATGACCAAAACAGAGCAGGGGAACGAACAAAGACGTCAGGCCAAGGACTGCCAAGGTGAACACGCCGTATGTGGTTCTTGTGCCTTTCAGGACGAGCAAAAAGAAACATCCATTCAAAAAGCTGAGACTGTGGTAAATGGACTGCATTTATATAGCGCTTTTATCCAAAGCGCTTTACAATTGATGCCTCTCATTCGCCAGAGCAGTTAGGGGTTAGGAGTTAGGTGTCTTGCTCAAGGACACTTCGACATGCCCAGGGCGGGGTTTGAACCGGCAACCCTCCGACTGCCAGACAATCGGTCTTACCTCCTGAGCTATGTCGCCCCTCCATCGCCCCTCGCCCTCCATTACTGTTAAACAGTAATGACAGTCCAGTGGTGCTTTATGGGAGAGAACACTGAAAACATGTGACACAAGTTAAAGGTATTCATATGCACCTCCTACGTGCGACATATCATACACATCAGATTACTTGATTAAATTTAGAACCAAATTCGGACATATGTTTTAAGCCTTATTTTGTGCCAAAGCCAGGTAATCATGGTTGACTGTAGCCAGGAACTCCCCAAGGAAAACACAGACGAGGAAAATCAGCTATGGCCTAGGAAAAAAAAGAAAGAAAAAAAAAAAGCTTTCAACGGACTTTCCAACAGACCATGCAGAGGTTAAACAAGAAGCTCAAGACTGCAACAAGTGAAGTGCAGTGGGGAAGCCATGGGACCTATGAGGATTAAATCACATAAAGGCACAACTGCAAGCCAGAGCATCTGTGCTCCCAATGGACAAGGTAGCATAATGCCTAATGAAAACTGTCTTTAAATCTTCACCGTCCATCAATTTAATGTGAGGCTCTGTTACACCTGTAGAACACATCTGCTTTAACACCCTCCAGCCTACCTTACAAAATATGTGTGGTGTTTGCAAGTGTAATGGATACACAGACGGGGGAGGACTGTGTAATGTTCAACAGCATGTAACCATTAGGACTGCTTTAAGGAAGCCGAGGCTCTAACCCAGAGCCCGCATTGATTTCCAGGTTCATATATCTTTAATGAGGGGGATTAAATACTTGTTTAGGAAGCACAACCTTGGGCTTAAGTGGTGTTTGCCAGCGCAGCTCATAACACCGAAGACCCGGCTAAAATCTCCCCACGGTGATGCCAGTAATTTGGGCTTCTGTTTGCAGGCCATTAGTGCAGTGATGTCATAGCTCTCCTGGTCCTCCAGCTTCCAGTGCAGGTTAGACCCATCCAAACAAGCTTTATCTTACAGGTATTTTCTCCAGACACACAAACATGCATGAGCATCTTGATAAAAAACTCTAATACATGAAAGTGTGTGGCCCACATAAGGGTTTATTTTATTTATTGTAAATACTTTTTAAAACTTTATTTCCTCAGACACTCTTATCAAAGCTTCCTACAAAGGCACCCTGAAATTTTATCTATAAACAGTTCAATGAGCAGGATGTGCATTTGAGTTTTGGAGAAATCCCATGGTGAGAAACAATATGAAACCAGTTTTGGTTGGTCATCTACATGCACCAACAAATTAAACTGTTGTTTACACATGGTGCAATACCAAGACCTATCTAGACCTTTGAGATGAAATCACAGGAATCATAACAGATATACAGTAATTGAAGGCCTTCTTCATTTTCTAGAAAGACTGGAGTGAAATCAGGCAAACGGCCCACCGACAGTTTCAAACACATACCGTAGACTGCCTGGAGAGACTACCTCGCGAATAACGCACAAAATGTACGCCAGCTCTATCGATCACGCTAAAATCTCCTCTGCATAATTTACCCGGGCTTATCATAGCATCATTACCAATCTGGATCCGAGATATGGCCGCGATACGGCAAATGGATCTGGTATTGATTTCGCAGGGAGCGAGCGGCAGATGGAAGAGCGCGAGCGAGAGCATTCATCAGAGAGGAAGGGAAGAGTGCGGAGCACATGCAGCACGTCCGTCCAGCGTTAGATGATACAGGAAATCTGTCCTCAGGATACAGCGTTCGGAATGCCGGATCGCTCTCATCAGGTTTAATATCAATGATAGGAAATCCTCCTAAAAGGCGGAAAAGCCTGGGTCTTTCATCTGCACTGCACTCAGCGCCTCAGCACTGGGAATGTTTCAACATTTATCCACTCCAATGCTTTTGGTCACAGTGGTGTACCCTTTCTTCTTCATCATCTCCTTCTTTTTCATTGTCTTCTTCACCTTCTTCTGTCTTCTTTTTCTTCATTGTCACCTTCTTCGTCTTCTTCAAATGTAAAATATGAATTCTTATATCTAATTTATTTTAATTACTATCTCGTATATCGAATATCTATTGTTTATAATGAATGCATTTTACACATGGCTATGTTTATGTCATACATTTCACAATGTTTTTATAACAGTCTTCCATTGTGAATTTATGCTCATATATTAATCACTAACAGCAATCTCAAATGAAAGTATGTCAGCCGCATGTTTCATATTTCAGAACGCAGCATTGCTTTGGGTCTCCTTTTGATTGCTTCAAAAGCTGAGAGGACTTACATAGTATTACGCAGCTCTATGATAAAAAGGTGCATGAGTCAGCCCGCAACCCTGTAAACTCTCCAGTGCTTGACACAGAGGACCCCAATCACATCAGCTGCATGTGAAACATGAAAGCCTTTATGATTTACCTACAGTATGCCTGATTTTTAAAATCCCAGAGGATTCGGAAAACCTGATGGGATTCAGAACGGAACAATCGGCTGAAATAGTACAGCTACCATCACTTGGCCAATCAATGTTATTCTTTGTGGAACTGAACTGCTGTAAGGCCCCAAACATTATGTTTGAAGGAGTTCTTTCCTACATTCCATTAAACATTCACTCTGGAAATGGATTTCAAGAAAATGATACCATGAAGATTATTATCAGTTGCGATTATTTGAGGAAAATGTGACATGTATAGAAAACTGAGAGCTGGGGTTTGTGAAATGGCTGTATTTGGATTATAGAATGGAATAAAGCAAGCTATTTGGGCATCACTAGTAGAGACATGTCGGACAATCAAAAAAAAAAATACATTCAAAACATACTATATACAGCTGTTAAAAATTTTACTTTGAATAATATCTTACTATAGGGAATATTATTCACTTTATTCAAATCTAGTACAACACGTTGTGTAAAAATGTATGCATTTCCTGGAACATACAGGAGCATACAACATACAAGAACATACAACTGTTTAATCTCTCTTCAAGGCCAACATAAACCAAACCAAAAAACCTTCCCAGATTAACCTGGTGCCATATCACAATGTCTTCCCTATGGTGGCAGAGGTCAGGTCTTACAGACAACAACAGCAGTTTCTCAGCCAGCGATTGACAGCCTACAGCAGGTTCCATCTGACTGAAACAGTAAACACACCAGCCTCTTGAACTTGGACTAGCTGTTTGAGCTATTGCTGAGTGCTAATTCCAGCTGTGTTGTTGAACTCTTGTCTTCTTAAAGTTCTTCTTGAGACTACGGTATCAAAGAACACGTTACAGGAGCACATACTGTAAAAATAAATACCCTCAGTATTTCAATGTAGGTATGTTCCAGACATTCTCAGAACAGTTGATACACCTACACAAGCTTTGCATCTCTCCATGCTTGTGCACCATACAGCTCATAAACAAATTATTCTAACCACAAAATTTATTTTAGAATGACCTCACTACACTACTGGAGTGGGCTTAGAAATTTGTTTGGAAAACAGTTCCTAAATCAATAGCAAACTGCAAACTGAATTAAGAAAAAAACTAAATGCACATTAATTTTCACGTGTGCAACTATTCTGGCACTACACATTTGAATTTTTGGAATTATGGTGTAATTATAGTGTTAATAGCTGATCTATAAATAGCTCATATCATTAGACGATTTTAGCTTTTCAAGTGATGTCACATTATTATTCATTCTGATATCAAAATTACATTTAATATTTTACATATTTTCCAATTATTACTACTACTACTACTACTACTACTACTACTAATAATAATAATAATAATATACTCTCACCAACACAACTGCAACCTGGTGACCAACTACTGTCACTTGGGAGTGCTGGGCAATCGTGTCCTGCATGCATAATTAGGGCCTCAATGTCACATTGGCCTGGAAGTGGAGAGTTCCCAATGGCTGAGCACCTGTGGAGGTGGGGCCTGTCCCTCAGGAGGCGGGGCCTGTCCATCGTTCAGTCTGAGGCTGGTCTCCTGCCCACTCAGCTCGCCCCTGTAGCTCAGGCACATACCGCCGTATCCAAAATTCAAATGAGACCCACTGTTCTGCTCGTGTGCGGTAGCATTCAGAAATAATGAGTTCAGTGACATCATTAGTTGCTACAATAACAGCACCAAGGAGACTGCCGCATCTTGGTCAAGGCTCAACTTTTTCCTGCATATCCAGCAAAGTTTGTGCTTTTGGTTTAACGCAGAACAAACAGCAAGCTTTTTGAAAATGCGAGCAAGTGCACCGCAAGGCTGCATGTGTCATGTTATATGATTTGGAACTGGAGCTGATGCGAGCTCTGAAATTGGGGATGAGTACTACAGTACACGTCACACCTCAGGACATGGCTGTGGTTATCAGAATTTGTTGTATCAAATGTGCCAGCTTGCTCGCAGGTTTCAAAGTACGGAATATAACTTCAGAACTTAGCAAAGTCACCTACTGTGCTAACCAAACCACCTGGCTATTTCTTTCCACTATCAAACTTCTGTTGTTTGGCATGGCAGCCAGGTTTGGGCATACGAATCAAACAAACAGCTGTGTTCTTGCCACAGCTCAATACTGCCCTGTCAAATGTGCGCTCTCACCTTGGTGCTAGAATCATGTTGCCATAGGGGGTTCTTTAACAGCTCGTGCTACCTTGTGTGAGAAATAGCTGCTGGAGCCTTGCTTTGGTAGATGGTAAATCTCCACTGGTTGCAGGCAGTCCTTCTCATTGAGATCCATAAAAGATTCAAGGCTTCTAAGTGCTCACACCAGGAAATAAAGAAGCTCAAACCTTAGCACTCGCGAGCTTACATTAGATTAAATGTTGTAATTTTGGCTTCAAAGTATTTTTCCAATATTTATTCACCACACATCCAAGCAATCCCCATATTTGAGAATGCTACTTTGTCGCAATGCAACAATTACACTCGATGAGTAACAGGGCATGTCAATCAACTGCATTTCTCTCTGAGGTATCAACCCACATTACTGAGAATCATTTTATTGCTGAATTAGTTGTTTCCTATGGCTCCAACAGTATACAATTCTCTCAAAATTAGCAATAAAAAACCCTTAACTTTACTTAATTTCATAATTAAATTAATCTGAACTAACTGTGCAATTGTGTAATGGGGTGTTACCGAAAGAAACAGAAAGAGGAACAAAATAAATGAAGAGCAATATTTCCTCTCAGGAAAGGGATATCCTGAGGTAAAATTATATAGACCTTAAGTGCTGACAAAGATATTGTATTTTTCCAGCAACCCTGCCAGAAAGTAGGACAAAAGCTTGGAGTTTATTCTAGTTATCCATTTGCATGTTTTATTTGTTTAAAAAAAACACAGATATTAAAAGGCTCTCAAATCTATATATACAAAGGGCAATGCAGATATTATGTTTTACTATTATGTTCTAGTATATCAGTTTAGTTAGGTAGAAGTGCAGGCTCAGTTCCAAATCAATGTCCTCTTAAGGCTGAAGGAGCCCATATTATTTTAACAGCTCTTGTTTGTTTTTTTCTGTTTGATTAGTTGAGAATGCTCACAGATGCATGTGTTATCTCCACTCTGTGAACAGTGTCATAAATGTTTTCACAGCATCAAATACCTGGGAAGAAAATCTGTCAGCACTGTGAATCTGGTGAATGGAGTTTTAATAAAAATAAATACGCTGAACATACAGGTATGGGGAAATAGGTGAACAATTCACTCATTCAAGCAATTATGCCTTCCTGTCACAGTTGACATGAAGTGGTGATTAGCCAGGATGACATGATGAACCATAACTTTAAGTCTGAAATGTGAAAAAAAATTCAAGCAACGTTCTAACCTTGCAGCAAGCAGCTAAATCATATTTTGCAAGGGAGTAATCGACATAGCTAGAAGAACACACACCAATTAATTGAATATAGCACATTCACACAGTCTGTGTCTGCTCATACCCAGGGTATATAAAGCGTGCGCACACATACACACACACACATACAAACACACACATGCGCACGGACACAGACACAGACACACGCACGTGCACAGAACCAGGTGGAGTTATTCAGGGTGAGCTTGGCGACACCGAGGCAAGGTATATGGACATGCGCCCTTGTTTATAAGATTGTCACTCCTTTAATAAACATGGCTGTTATTGGCCTAATACTCAAACACATCTGCAGATACTTAGCGTGTTTTAAGGAGACATCTGGTTTTGAAAGAGAACACCGCGAGCTCCGGGATCTGTTCAAAAGAGAGCAGAGCACACGTTCTGTCCAGGAGCCGGGATTCTACGGTATGAGATGTTCTATAAGCGTACGTAGCGAGATACAGACATCTTGAGAAACAAAATGGATAATTATCTAGATCTCAATCTTTGCAAATTTGGTGAACTGTGAGACTGCAGCGATCACACACCGCGGTGAAGCTGAATGACCTTTAACAGCACTGTAAACGATAATAGAAGCACATAAAAACTCGCCCGACGGTCACAAATTACAGGCTAACCTGGCTGTAAATTCCGCCCGTGAATAATTCACTATTAGCGCTGATTTTGAAATCTGAGGTTAATGGATCGGTTAAGGTGAGGATTTAATCCGGGCCCTGAGGGGCCCACTATTTTCGAACGCTTCCCCCCCCCCCCCTTCCCGATGAACAACAGAGGAGCGGAGAGGAAGGCGGGTCTGCCCCCGCGTCCCGTCTGCGGAGGGGCAGCCCGACGCTCGCCCCGCGCCTCTCCCGCACTCCTCTGAGGAAGTCCTTGAGCGGGGTCCGCGTGGAAACGGCCGGGTCCAGCTGCATCGGATGTTCCCCGAGCCCCCTGCCCGTCACGGGATCGTCTGTTTTCGCTTTTTCTTAATTACGGTCGCCACGCGCAGGTGGAGCCACGCTATCTTCGGGAGCTATTTTTGTGGGTCCCGCTGCAAAATAACCCCCCCCCAAAAACGCTGCCAAAGCTCCCACTTCCCCCCCATTCTTTCTCTCTCTCTCTCTCTCTCTCCCCCCCTCTCTCACTCCCTTAATTTTTTTGGAAGAGCTTCATTAGCTAGTGGACAAGAGAGGTTATGTGATGTATGACGAAGCCAGGAAACACATTTTTCAATACATTAAATTTCGGGAAGCATCTTTCACAAACGTCTCCGCTATTAGTTAACCTCAGAAAGGGGTCATTTGAATTTTACAAAACGTTCAAGGTAGGGTAAAAGTACTTAGGAAGGGGCGTGGGTCAGGGAGCACTGCTTTTCATAAAACTTTTGACTTTAATTATTCTCTCATGCTGTTAGCGTTGGGCGGCTGAGAGAGGGAAATGCGGCAGGGGAGTCACATTAAATCTTTTTCTGTTAAACGATACCTCGGCAGAGTAATGTGGCGAGCCTCGAACAGATAGATGGAGAGATAGATAGATTAGAGACGGAGAAAAAAAAACAGAGGGATAAGGCAGTGCCAGAGTATCGAGTGGCCTCTCGTAATGGAGTTGGCTTCTTATTTCAATGCGCTTGATAGAAAACATAAGCCAGCGGGGTATTGAATGACGCCCTAATGCAAGGATATGCTAATGCATTTTAAGACGTCCTACGAATGCGGCATTTTGATGCATTGAATTATTCGGTGAGCTCTCGTATGTTTGTGGAATTCTATGAGGAAACAGCGATAGCATTTGATCTCCCACACAATCAGATTAAACAGCTGAGGGACAGGACAGGACTCGTGGCAGAAATGACTATTTTGCAGCTTAGAATAAAATTTAAAAAAAAAAAAAACTCTGACTTGTGATCTTTCCTGGCTGAACCGGCAGGAAGTCTGTCTGCTTTTGCTAGCGGAGCCTGGGCAAGAAAGGGTAGCTCCCTCAGGAAGGACTTCTGGGCTAGAACAAAATACGGTGGGGAGGATGCTCAGTTTGAGACCGAAAGGACCTGGGTTCACATCCCAGGTGTGTCTCTGTGTGTTTGTACCCACAAGCCAAGGATCATCACCTTTGGTGGGAATCCAGCTGAATAACAGAATTGTGACCAATGCCAGTGACTCCGGCCAAGGAAACAGAGGAAAAAAAACACACAGCAGCGGGAAAAAAGGCATTGAAGATCACAGAAAAAAGGGACTGAATGACTCAGCTCACCTTCTGCATTGTCTTTTAGCAAACCTGCGGCAGACTGAGCTGCTGCCTATAGTTACCCATCCAGACCAGAGTCCATGAAAGTCAATCAGCCGGTTGTCCAACATGGCTAGAGCCTCTCCCAGGGCTGGCTGTAAAGCCTGAGATCTCGTCACACGGAGCGACGCGGCGAACAGCCTGACCTTGCAGAAATTTTTCGAAAGGAATTCCCCGGGGTGAACCCGAATGAACTTGTGCATGCTCAACCGTAGGTACAGTCATTCCCCCAGCTGTAATAAAGCATGGCATCCTTCCTGACATTTCCCTCATCCCTCTCCAAGCCATGGGGGAACATAATTATTAATAACATCGCCGCTAGCCTAAATTAAGGCTCTCGCTCGGCGAGGGTTACATCTCAATAAATATGCATGTTGCTAAAATTGGACGGGGCAGTCTCATCTGCCGTGTGACACTGCATTTCATCTCCGAGCAACTTACCTGTCATCGGCAATGACAATAGAAGGCAAGTGTGCGGAAGATGTGCAGGAAGTTGTGGAGACATGTGACCTCCAGAGGCCTCGTTACTGAAAGATGTTTGGTTTTGAATGGCATCTATGAAGTGGGCTCATGGGTATTAGTATTAGCAATGCACTTCTAATAATAATAATAATAATAATAATAATAATAATAATCATTATTATTATTATTATTATTGTTGTTGTTGGTGGTGTATGGTTTTCATTATTAATTTTAATGATATAAACTTGCGTATTATATGGTACAAAAAAAAAATCATACAGTATTACAAACATGATTTTCCTAGCTATGCTGCAGAAATATACATCAATATACAAGTGCAACCCTGAATTATATGCCATACCATTTTGTTACAATTCTACTCCACCATTTTTGATACTGTACAGAATATAAAAAAGATTTAAAAAAACATTTTGCCTTGCACTTTACAAAGTCCAGCCATGACGCTGATCTGCAGAAGGAGATTTCTGACTCACCCCAACCGCACACACATTAGTCCAAAGGAGAAATTTATGGTTTATTAAAACAGGGGGCCATTAACACCTTCTAACTTTTCCAAAAAATGCCAGTGCGGGAGCTCCCCTGGGAGGGGGAGTCTGGAGCGGGGCCTAGGCGAGAGTGAATGGAAGTGATTCAGATGTGATGACCACGAAAAGGTCAGGAGCGAGGGAAGAGAAAAAGAAGAAGAGGAGGGAAGAGGGAGGAGGAGGGGGGGGGGGGAAGACCTTAAAGACATTTATAATTCTGGCCCTGCGAGTATCAGAGTACACACCATAAAGAGGAGCCAATCAGCACTGAATCATCCGGGAGTGCCAAAGAATTCGGAACATGTGGAGGACGCCTTTCCCCCCCGTGCCGCGTTCCCGGCGTTGGGGACGCTCCCTCCGAGCTGATTGAGGTTAATGCACCGGACAATGAGCGAACGCCGGCCTTCTGGTGTGCATTACGCTCATCTGAGGAGCGCGCTCTTGCTTTTCAGGGTACCGCCAGCCAGCGCCGCAAATAATATTTACCAGATACACAGCCAACAGCCCAGCATGTGGTATCAGGCCCAGCTGGGAGAGAGCGGGTTCGGCATTATTCACTCCGACCTCATTAATGTTTGTGCTCTGCGTGCGTAAAAAAAAGATGCAACTGTCGGATTTAGTGCTCAGAGTGTACTCTGATTTCCCTTTCTGCCACTTTTCATACTGTTAGGTATTTTTATTCTTGGTTAAAAATATATTTCTGGGACTTGGTAGAGCTGAAGGAGAAGGGGAGCCCTCTCTCTTTTTCTCTTGGGTGAGAGCGCACACTCTGAGATGTGTCTCGTGATCTTTGAGGAACACACGGCAGGATAAATCCACTTGGAGGGGAGAATGTATCCCAGGATCCTGAGCGCATCCGCTGATGGGCTGACAGCCTTGTGCCAAACGCAGCACAGGTGCGGGTGTTATCGGCGTGTGCTTCCTTACAAATTCCAGAAGAACCTTCAACCTCAGCTACCTGCCGCACCACCAATCACACACAGCCCTGTGTGTGTGTGTGTGCGTGTGTGTGCGTGAGTGCGTGTGCGGAGGCGTGTTTGTGTGCAGTTTTTTTTATTAAAACCACACACAAAAGTATATCCGCAGCACTGAAAGGTGGATATTTGATGGCCCTTTGGTAACAGGATGCTACCAACAGTAGTCTCGGCAGAATGGGCTACAGTTCACCCTGCTCTGTGGGGAATTTAGACAGGTAGACAGACCGAAACATACTGCTATGGAATTATATTAAAGTGTGTGGTGTGTTGGAATTCTATGTGAAACATGTAGGGAGGAGGGCCTTATGGGTGGCACCCTTTCATTATCACAGTACATGATATCATTGTGCAATAAAAAGATTTGAGCTTTTATGTGAAATATGCATGGGATAAATATATCGTCAAAAGTCCACACAGATTTTGATTGTGAATTTCTATTCCAATTTCTATTTCGTCCGGAAAAAAAAAGAAACAGAAAAGGATACAGAAAGCAAATCTGCAGTTCCACGGCTGAGGAAAGAGGCCGTGATGTTGAAGGATCACACATGCTCTCCGGCTGCGTCAGTAACAAGGCCCCACAAAAAGAGGCTTTCAGACCCCCGCAGCCGAAAGAGCAGGAACAGTCACTGGAACCCGGCCCTCTCGTCAAGAGGGCGGACGTGTGGAATCTATGACCTCATGCGAATCCTAACAGATTTATCTTAATAAACTGGCATCATCTCTCCAGCTCCCTGGCAGTCCCAAGGGCCCGGTGCGGTGCGGGTGCGGGTGCCGTCCAATCCCGAACCACTTTGATGTTAACTCTGAGAGCTGATTGGCTGCCCGAGTGAGACTCGCTCACAGTTGGAAGCATTTAAACAGAGCTGTTATTGCGTTTGCCTCGGCTGCGAGCTGAGGTCCCAGAATGCCCGCCGTCGGCCCCGCGTTGTTTTTGCAAAAACTTGGGGCCTGAGATTTTTTGCCTCGGGGCTCCCCGTCACCGGGACGGACCCCACGGACTTCGGTGTTTAATGTGTACGTCTAGGTACACTCTGCGGAAAAACAATCCCAAGGCTTATCTGCCTACATAATAAATCCATGTCTATCATCATTCAGCTGAAAGAGTCATTAGCACTATAGGACCAGAGGAGGGGGCACTGGGGTGTGTGTGTGTGGGGGGGGGGGGTGTGTGTGGGGGAGGAGGGGACAAAGGAAATGGCGCAAAGCTGGAAAAAGAAAAATTGGACACGCTGCTTATTTTTGTAGCCTCTTCTACTATAAATGGAGTGTGAGGCAGGGATTCCGCCCGCAACGACTCTTCCTCGCAAAAGACAGGCCGCTAAAAATAGTGCCCCCGAGCCCTCGGACTGTCATTGTTTCGAGCCCCGGACGAAAATACCGATGGCTTCAGGGGTTACGATCCCGCGGGAGCCAGATTTCCCCGATGCCCACATTTAGGTACCAAAAAAAAAAAAAAAAAAAACATGGAAGACCGAGCCAAAATTCTTGCGGTATGTTTCCTCTCTAACCCCGGAGTCTCAGGGCAGTTTGCAGTAGGAAGCAGGCTTATTCCCCACTTGTGCATTCTAAGCAAAAAAAAAGAAAAGAAAAAGAAAAAAAAAACCAATGGACTTCAAACTGACTTGTCAGTCCCTCCGCGTTGCATCCATAAACTGTGTGCTGTAGACAGGCTCGGCATGAGGCCTACGCTCAGGGTCTGTGGACTACACCACTGGAGTGCACCCACGGGAGGCCACTCTCAGCTAAAGTACTAACACAGCTACCACGCTGCTATTGACCATGCACCGCTGGATGGCTTCCACAACTGTCTGGTGAGCACTACAAACATCATGTTCTTGCAATTCGTTATAATTACATAAATGACTAACACGTCCAATTTTGGACTTCTGGGGGAAAAAGCTTAATCTATACAGGTAATAAGTCATGCAGGCTTTTCTTTGAGCTATTTATACTGGTATATGTAAGATTTTGCTTTAAAACTATCACCCAGCCATGCTGCTCTCTATAAACGGACACAAAAAGGGAGTGCATGCTTTCGTTTATTTCTGCCTTTACTGTGTATTGTATCTGTCTAGAATGTAACCTATACACAGCCCTTCTATCTCTCCATCTCCATCACTTTCCGTCTCTCCTTCCACGGACTGCAGAGCTGCAGGTAAGCTGGAGAGGAGCCAGATCGGCGCTGTGCTTCACCCGCGCGGTGCCCGAGGGCCGGGGGGGAAAGACGATACCGCTGCATCAGATCCCGAAACAAATATGGAGCAGAAACAGCCAGCGGGCTCACAGCGGCCCGCTCCGGCCTGCAGCTGAGGTTAATGCGGGGTCTCACCTCCGCGCGGCGGGCTCTGTACGCCCCCCACCCCCTCTCCCCGCGCCCCCCCGCGTGCGCGCGGCCTCGCTCGCTGTGGCCTTGCCAGGAGCTCCGTTTTTCCTAATGCCCTGTTCCGTTCCATCAGCTTTATCAGCTAAGATGGAGCCCCCTCTTCCTGCTGCGTCCTGATCTCCAATCCCACCGGTGGGTGGGGGGGGGGAGCTTTTATTCTGCCTACCTCTATCTCATAATTCCTTCCATTCCCCCCCTCCCCCCTCCCCCTATCCGCCCCCCCATCTAAAACTGTGCCTGGATCCCAACCTGGAGCCTTAGTCTTCCGGTCTACAAGACCAGCCCCAGCCCCCATGAGATCATCGAAATAGCAGCAGAGCAAAAGGCCCTCATTTCCATGACAACTTTTTTCCCACCCCCACCCCCCACCCATTTTGAGATGCCAGAGGCTAGCCGAGCGCTTCCGACATTCAACGTTTTTTGCACATGTGCTGCAGAAGGTGGGGTTGGAAGGGTTGTCTAGTCATAAAACTAATAATTACGTTTCGGAGTTAATTTAGTGTTCCCTGGGCCGGCCTTTCCAACGAGACAGAGGCGGGTGCTCGTGGCCATGCCCGAAACATGGTGCAACTTGACACTAACTTTGCTACTCTTCAAAATACCTCAACATCGCAGGGAGGGCAGACACCCAGATAAGCTTGTGAAAGTCAAGGAATATTCGATGCAGTAATCTGGTATCAAAGACAGCGTATTAAATGATTCGTGTGAAATGTCTGGATTTTAGTGTGAGGGTACATGGCTCCTCTGGGTGATCAGATGTCCATTTTCTCAGAAAAGGAAACAAAGTAATTGGCTTCAATAATGGTAATTATAAACATGAGCTTTTGTTTGTTGAGTTGATATGAAAATGCACCGGTTCAATAAGACAGAGGTTCTTGCTTCACATTCCTTACCAAATGCGGTGCAGTATTTTCTACACCATGTAAGAATCAGACCGAAATGAGAAGAGAGGATCTGCCTGAGGTAAATGAGAGCCACATATCCGAGATAGCAGGGCTCGCAGGGGACTGATATCAAGATTATTTTTCACTCTCGTGAGGGAAGTCGGTTGTAATACAGTCCACGAGAATGCCGATTCCAAACCGCTCGTTACCGATAGGGTTTCGATTCGATAGCTTTATTTAACGTGCTCCGTAATAAAAAAAAGAAGGACTTTTTGAATTTTCCCCAGTTTCGTCATCCCGAATCCGCAAGACAGATGAAAACGATTTTCTGTGGACTGTCGATTGTGCATGGATTCTTTCAAAGAAAGAAAGAAAGAAAGAAAGAAAAAAAAAAACAGAAGAACGCCCCTCGAAAGTGGGGGCTATAGAAATCTGGGGCATCTGGCAGAAGACTCCTTCATACAGGCTGCGAACATCCTCAGTCTGATGTGTTCATTCCCAGTGAAGTGTGCATTCTCACACACTCTCCAGAGCCAACCATACAGAATGTGATTATCAAAACCAGCCTGTGCAATCAAGGGCTAGACACACTGTTGTTCCCCCTACAAATTAAGATTGCCTCTTCATTTCTTAATGGATACCTAAATTACCCAATAACCTAAGGCATTAATGTGAAATTAAATAAAGTGTCACTCACGGAAAAAAATAAATAAATAAATACATCTCCGATGGTTTCCAGTGCTAAGAAATTGTCTTTCCAATTCATGACATGATGTTCGCTGTACACCGAAGCCCCATAGTGTATTACATCCTGAGGCAATAAATGTTTCAAATCACGCGTTCATAATGATACATACCCAGGATATGTTTAAATGTTGTCATTATATGGCTGCATATCAGTATTGTATTCTCTCCTGTCTTGTAAATACTTGATTCAAACAAAACAGGCAAATGGAAGCCGTATACAGTCCCTGACTCAATTAGGCCCTCGAGCAGAACTACTGTACAGCAAATAAATCACTTTGTCGATCAATGTCTTCAATAATTAAATGCCTGGCAATAGGTTTCCTGTTTGGCTGCTGTCAATATGAATAAAATGTATTCCTTTGACTAAACAGGAAGTCGATTTTTACAGCAATTCGATTTTCGACTAGGAAAGCGCAGAATATGAATGTGGTACTAAAGGAAAGATTAGAGGACCCACAATGCAGCAGCGGGCAGTGACCGCGTTCCATTTTTGCCAAGGGTTAACCAAGCAGTAAGTATTCTGCAGCACTGAAAGGCACACGTTCTAAAAACAAAACACATTTGCTCTCATGCCCCTGGTGTCGAAGAATGCAAGTTCTGGCTTAGTGAACTAACCAGTGGGTGCAAACACCTTAAGTATAATGCTGCAGTTTTGTAAAGTAAAGCAGTAGAGTATGGAATTCTTCAAAAGAAGCGGAAAATGATGTGAAGCGATGTGTCGATTAAGTAACTTTGCTTGTTGCAAAGAAGTTACTTAATCAACACATCAGTTACTAAATCAAAGTTACTTAATCGACACATCACTTCACAAAGCTCTGTTCTTTGCTTGTTCCAAATAATTTACTTTATTAACACATCACTTTATTGTGTGAATCATTTTTAGCAGAACATACTATAGTGCCACTATTCTGTGGCACAGAGGTACAAATAAGCTGAATAAAAACAACATAAATAAAAAATATATATTATGCAGTGCAAACTGGAGATCTGATAAACAAGAAAAACATACAGAGTGAGAATATACGGTATTGTGGCAATGGTAGATATTTACATAAGAGCTTACTGTACCTACCCAAACTGAGCAAATATTCTAAACAAACACAAATAAATAATGAAACTGTCAAGCATCGGATGAAAAGATTTTCCGTGTACATAAATCACAAAGTACCACAATGCTACACCTCTTCAAACATGCGCTCCCATGAGACCAGTCTGACTAGACTAAAATACTCCGTGCGCTGAGAACTATGTAAATCACGCGGCATCTGGCCCTGCGAGTCCTCCTCTCTGCAGTCTCTGTTCAGCCCGGCACAGCCACTCGGCTACTCACATCCACGAAAAAAACGTTTGAACAGCCATGATCGCCGTTCGCAAGTAAAAACAATCACAACCGAAAAACTTTCACGTCAATTTTCAAATTTTGTGAAGACGAAAAAAAGAAGAAGAAGAAGAAAGCACGATTACTTTTTTCTGAGCTCGCATTTGAACCCCCGGCCACTTCATGTGTACCTCTGCAGGAAAAAAAAAAAAAAGCGGCTGATGGAATGCAGCCATTTGGGTGACCTTTCGGCCCCCCCTCGGAGGAAGACCGGTGACAGGTAGATATATGGCCAGTTTGTTATTGTGAATTCCAGATCCTGTGATTATCTCCGACTCAAACTTCTGGAGTTTTTAATCTGGGATTCCTGAGACGGTTCACCCAGGGTGCTTCTGTTTTTGCTCACCTTTCCCTGACCCGCATTTTTTCTTCTTTGCCCCCCCCCCCCCCAAAAAAAAAAAAGAGAAGTACACCTTATGGATTCCAGGGCCCTGGTCAGGTTTCGTTTTAATGTCCCTCTACCTCAGTGGGGACGGGCCAAGTTCATGCCGCCGGGCCCCCGCCAGGCCCCCGCCGGGCCCCCGCCGGCCCCCGTTATTTTCGGGCGAGGGCAGGGTGTCTCCGACTGCTCCATCGCTCATACGCGACGAAAAGAAAATAAGAGGTTTGTCAGACCAAAAAAAAAAAAAGGCAAATTTGTTTTTGATTATTAAATGACGCTGAAAAAGCTCAACCCTTAAAGGCTGTGAAAATGCAGCAGGACGGACAGACTTTCTCTTCAGAAACTGCGGGGATCTCAGCAAGTTCACTCAAAAAGGTAGACAAAAGTATCCGATTTCCGAGACCCTGTAAAATGCAACGGGATTGATTGAAACCAGATAATGATAAACTGGAACGGCTACATCCAGTAATGAGATTCCAACTGGCGTGTTTGGATTAGGTGATTACAGAGCTCTCTCTTCCCCAGCTCGACAGACATGCATCAGGCCATAGGGGAAGAGTTCACCAAACGCTGAAATATATCTCACTTTTTAGCCTCGTTGCCTTTGCAGGGAGGTGTACTCGTTCAAAAGGAAAACAGGTTATGAAAATAGACACAGCTGGCAGATTACAAACAATACCCCAGCTGTTTCATCTTTGCAGTAATGGTAATCAGATCCTAACAGTCACTGCGGGGTCAAGGGTCACTCTTCTAATAAAAGTACAAGGAAGATTAAAGGGGGAAAATATCTATGATAGGACAGGATGCAAAACTGACACCTGCATTTTTAAGGTTAAGTCTGGGGTTTTAGATGAATATTAGGATGTAACCTCGACTTCCAGTTTGGGATTGTGTTGAATCCTGACAGGGACTGTGCGTTCCGGTTCATTGTGACACTGTGTGATATTTACACTAAAGAGAACTTCTCTTGCTCATCACTTTCTTTGTTCTTTTTTTCTGACTAATATACAAGCATTTCATGTCACTGAATAATATCTCTGAGCATTGAAAGTGCACAATTAAATAACTGAGTTTTGAGTGCTGTAAAATTAAATAACTTTCACTTCAACAAAGAGACAATGATTTGCAACAAAAAGGTAGGGTAGTATCAAAACAACGAGCCACACTAACTGTCAGGGTTGGCAAGTCACTCTTTTCTTACACAGGGAACACTGCTTGCATTTAACATCTATAGGAATTAGTATAGGAATAATATGTTTGTCTGTGGTCTCTAAATTGAAACAATTATTAAGAACATAAACACTCACCCTTGTTCATTTGACACAAACATAATTTATTATATCTAATTCAAATTATATTTTAATTCAGTGTTTTTTTTTGTTTTTTTTGTTTTTTGGTCAGTATTAACCGCACTATGATATATCTAAAAACATCAATTAAGACATTTGAATGTAACCTTTCATGGCACATTTTACTCATTATTTACCAAACATTTTCTTTCATTCACTTGAATGAAAGACACGGTACGTGTCGACAAATGTACACAGAAATGAAGATTACTGCCATGAGTGTGCGGGAGAGGTGGGATACATAATTAATGCCTCCATTTTAAAACCGGGGAAACAACATTAAATATGAGCCTCGCAGCTTCACTTCAATAAGCGTACGTCTCTGCATTGTTCTTTTGAAAAGTTCGTCAGCGTGACAGCGTCACCGGGGTCTTTCTGACACCGCCTGTCATGCTAAAGATCAGTCCTGCCTCTGCTGCTGTCACTTCTTATCAGCGCTCATTTCTTAAATTTCTGCCTGCAAATATTCAACAAAAAAAAAAAAAGATATATTACCATATTGAGAGCTGTCGAGGAAAAAAAAAAAGGGAAAGTATCCAATAATCTTTTTTTTAAATTTTATCTGTGAGCTATCCTTCAGAGAAGTGTTCAACATTCTGAATTTTTCAGCAGTGCTTAAACAGAATGGAAGGATATTACTGTTTTGATTCTCAAGCTGACGCTCTTCTCCATGACACACATGTTTAAGTTATTCTTTTAATATTTCTTGAAATAATACACTTTTATCTCAGGGACCGAGTCGTATATTAACGTCGCGACAGAGTGTGAATAAGATGATTATGCCCAGCAAACAATATTACGGAGCTGGTGGGGGTGGGGTACGTGTGCATGTTAATTGCATTACCAGACACCGTTTTTGCAACACAATGTTAAATTGCAAAAGCACAATTTTGCAGACTGTTCGCGAAATTGTATGCCTAGCATCAATTTGGGCATATCCATCACCAGTGCCCTATCTGCAAGGAACAGGGTAACTTAATTTAAGGGCAAGATACTGGATTTGGGGAAGGAGAGAAGGGTACAACAAAACAAAACAAAAGGCAGAGATTAATCATTCTGCAGCGCAATGACAGTGCATACAAAGCTGGTCATGAAACAGTTGCTTGACGAGGAAATGATTGTACAATCTACAAGTAACTGCCTGCCACTGGCGATGTTCTCCTTCCAACCCGGCTTGTCAGGTGTAATCATTTTGTTCGGCTTAATGTTTTATGCAAATGCATCCGGGGAGAGTTTTGTCAGGGGGTTGTTTTTGTGTACGTGCGCGTTGTTTTTTTAACCGCTCGGAAAATATTAGCATTCCTCTGAACGTCGGCTGCTTTGCCCTGATTATTTCCCGTACGCATCAGATTTTTTTTCTCCCTCCTCTCAAGATCACACGCCGCTTGTCACATCAGAGGGCCTGCCTAAAGTGGCGAGGTCGGGCCGCGTTTTCGCTGATGCTCTGAGCGCGCTCCGCACCTCGGCGAGAAGGAGAGGCGCGAACGCGGCGACGGAGGGGTGAGCCTCTTCCCCGTCCCACTCTGTCCCACGATTCTCCTCTCCAGAACTGCGCTCGCTTCATCTCGAGGAGGGGGGGGGCGTGGATAGTTTTCATGAATCGCTGAGAAGAAAGGGAATTATTTTCACCCCCACCCCCCCCCCCAAGTGGCTAGGTTTCGTTTCGACGAGAAGCCTAGTCACACTGTCAAAGTCATGACATATGACCGCAAAAACGTAATCCAATTGGCTCGCGAAGCCTTGTTTTTCAGGGGGGTGGGGGCTCTGGTTGGGGTTTGAAATTACCTGCCTGCAATTCTCATACCGGTGCTTATTGTTGAAGAGGCCTGAAAATTAACGTCATACACTATTGCTGGAAAGACACAGGCTGGGACTGCCGTATTTGTGTTATTGGATTCTTTCGATTAGTTTCCAGCAGAGGCATGTATACACTGCATGGCTTTGGCTGCAGGTCCGGCCACTTTGGCTGACAAACAGTTTTAATGGGACCCGACAGGCCCAGGCTGAGCTCTAGCCCACAAAAGCGTCCCAATAAATTTATGCTCAAATCCAATTGTTTCCCTATAAATAAAAAAGGTAATCATCTTTAAAAATCAATGGAGAGAAAAACATGGGAGGCATGCGCCAAACTCTAAACGGCCCCAGGTCCCTTTATGAACTCCCGCCTTTTTGGATTTTATTAGTCTATATCTTTTTTTATGGTTCATCATCATCAGAAGATCTAATCTAAAAATCAAAGAATAATGTCAGTGTTCCGGAAGCGGGCGAGGCAAGAGCGGAATCCGGTCTTTTGCCTGGGGTTTAATTTTCAGTCTTTTTTTTTTTCCCCTCTCTGCTCGCCTTAATTTGCTGCCAGACGCAATAAAAGGGATATAGCCTCCGGACAGCGGGCGGCTCGCTTATCTGCAGAATTATACTCGCTGCCTTCCCTTTTATCACCTTTAAAACCTCACGCTTTAATGCGGCCTGTGAATCTTCATGAGCAGATGTTGAAGACTTCACCTTCTCGGGGTTTCTTATTTCAGCGTCAGTCAAACGGGAGCCGTGGAAACGCCTGTTGTTGGGTACGCACTCCCTCCCTTTTCCACCCTAGCGACGGTGGAGGGGTTAAAAATGTGGTGTGCTTTTCTGTTAATTCAACAGGGGAATAGAGCTGATAAACACACTCTGTGGAACATTATATTGTCCTCCTCATAACTCAACTCGTTTCATCTCGTTCTTTAACTATTAAGGCAGTGCTTTCCAGATTTGGCGGTGGGGGCCGGACTATGAATCATGGTCTTGTTCCTGTTCGGAAAATGATGAAAAGAGACATTACCTTTGACCCCATGTTCTATGCGTACCCCCTGTGTGACAGCAACTCCTGGTAAAAAAATATTTCTTGCAATCTTAAGAGAACTGCCATAACTTCCAGTAGGTCCCAGAAAGGATAAATTGCTCTGCTGAGAGAGAAAAAGAGAAAAAAAGAAAGAAAAATGGAGAGAGAGAAAGCGAGAGAGAGAGAGAGAGAGAGGAACAGGAGGAGAGGACTAGAGGCCAAGGGGCCCTTCGATTGATGTCCTTAAGTGTGAGATACACTGAGCTCGACTCCTCCACATTCCACCAGCACATAGAAACCACTCAACTGTTCTGTGTTAGATGTGATTTTAAAAAAAATTTTTTTTACGGATGTGCTGCCACAAGATTCAGGAAAAAAACAAAAAAACAAAACACGCAGACAGTGACTACTCAAAAAACAGCAAAGCAATTATTTGAAAATGAGACTAAACCTTTTTGCCCCTCTTTCTCTGATTTTGATGGACCCCTGCAGACATTAGCTTAATTGACCAGAGAACTGTGCAGACCAGCACATATAACAGAAATTACCAGTTTTATTTGGAGTCTGAATGTTAAGCACTTTGCCTGTGCCCACTGCACTGCAAAAATCACAATTACCTCCAAGCAAGCGAGCCAGCGATCAAAGAAATAAATACACCAACATATGAATAACAACAATACTGCGATTCAATTTATGGGGGTGAAATACCATCGCGACAGCAAAATATATACCGTGATATTGTAACGACTGTTATATTTCAGCCATTTTAAAACAGCCCCTGATCCTTGCACACATCGCCAGCGCTGAGCAGAGCCTCGCTGGGTCATCCCTGGGGTCGGGGAGCGAGTCGGGGGGCATGCATCACGGACGCTGGCTCTGGTTTTCATCAACGTCAGGGCTAATCTGATTACTACTGCAGGGGGAAGGCCACCGTGCCTCCACAGATGGTCGCCATGAGCCATTTGTCAACCCATTCATCTCCTCCTCCTCCTCTTCCTCCCACTGGGCAGCGGGAGGAAGAGCGGGAAAAGGCGTCAGCTGAGGCTTGGTGGGATTCAGCGGGGAAAACCTCTCTCACCATTTGCCATGGCTCTCAATGCCCTCCATATTTCTCATGTAAGAACCCCACCTGTGTAATGTACGACACTACCGATAGCTGGCAACAGTGTAGTGCAGCAGTCAGGTAACTGGACCTGCAACCACAAGGTCACGTGTTCGGATCCCCGAGGTTGCTGTGGTAACCTCGAGTGGCATAAATGAACATCAACTTCCGGAATAGGTTCAGTAGAATCACCCAGCAGCATGAGTGGATGATATGTAAAAGTGCCAAACTACGCTAAGGCTCATAACTGATCAGCAGTGAGGGTCCCCAGCCCGGTGTACAGTGTGCGTGACATGAGCACAGCTGGTCCTGTGAGTGCAGGCCGTGGTGGAGGGAGGCCGCGGAGATGGCGGATGAGCAATAAGGTACGAGGAAACTCACAACCCCCCCCACCCCCCCACCCCGCCACAATCTCTCAGACGGTTTGCGCCGATGCGTGTGATGCGCAATATTCATCCCTTTTTCTCGCCGGCTCCAACGTCCCCCCCCCCCCCCCCCCCCCGCCCAGAAACGAGCAATAAATAAACGGCAGTGTCTAATAAACAGCCCCGGCCGGGGAAGTGGGGCTGAAATAAGATAATGGCGGGCGTCCTCCTGCTCTGCGTGTGTGTGCACACATGCATCTCAAATTGAAGCCGGGGCTACAATGAGAGAGCCATCAACACACAAAGGGGAGAAAGAAAAGAAAAGAAAAAAAACATAATCACGGAGGCGAAATTGCAATAACGGTGTTGTGGGTTGGGTGCTCCCTCAAAAATACCTGCGTGCGCGCAATTAATGAGGGACTCCGGTGGACGCTCTTCCTCATTAGAATGCCGCTTCATGCCCACTACCTTTGGATCGGCACCATGTTAAATCCTATTAAGATGACCTTCATTCCAACATTGCTCATTATAACACATGAAATGCTCCTTTTCCTCGGCCATAATGAGAGAGCAGTGTACAAACCAATGTGTAATCTTATCAGGGGCTCAGACTGCAATTATAAAGACCTTTTTAAAGTTCACTTCCATTATGGCCTTCACTACTAGTAATGACATTGTGGCTGGGATCCTTCCACCAGTAAGTTAATAACAAATATGAAGCAATAGATTAATCTTTCTGCTGGTTGCATGGTACAGACGTGAGGCTGTGTGTGTCGTCTCTGTGTAATCTACTGTCTCGCACTTCGTCTATAATCTCTTGATATTACTAGCTATTCATCATTTCACCCTGACACATTCATAAAATAAAACATACAGTAATTAATTTTGCTTGTGGAAGAGAAAAAAGGAGAAGAGCGAGAGATGGGGGCAGAGAGACAGAGAGTGAGATAGAGAGGGAGAGAGAGATAGAGAAAGAGAGACAGAGGGGTTGAGAATGTAAGAGAGAGAGAGAGAGTTCCCCCCTCTATTAGATTTAAATACATATGCAAAAAAAAAGGGGGGCAGTTATTACACTGTCACAAAAGTTTTGGCACGTTACCTGCAGACATCTGATAGGAAATGATTTTCAAATTACTGGCGTGTCAGAGAATGGGGCGTACCTGACGGGATTCCAGATATGAGGTTTAATATGCAGAGCCCAACAGATGTGTACCGCAGAGGAAAATGCGCCGATAGCACAGGAGTGGATGGGCGAGACGCGAGGGATAGCGCAGGTATGGAAATGTCTGCCAGCGATGAGGAGGGAGATAACGACCCCGAACAGAGGAAGGACTCGGCTTCACTTGACTTCCTTGTCCGGGCATCTTGTGATGTCATGCCAGATTCGCTATCTAAGGATGCCACGATTTGTAAATCTGTGCCGTATGATGTTCTTGGAAACACATAATATCACACGCAGAAATGCGTGTGCGTGCTTTACCATATTGGATCTTTTGTAGAAGTTATCAGGATTTATTATTGAAATTATATCTAGGTTAGCCAGTTTAAGGGAATATGTGCACACCTGTTCTAAGCAGATTGTATAGATTTTTTACATTGTATATACTGTAGTCAATATCCATTTTTTTTGCTTTTTGCAATCGCTGTAAAATCAGTTCACAAACCAGAGGGTTGAACTGCACATGGGAGGACTAATAATAATAATACATAGATAGATAGATAGATACATATAGGTTAATATATGGATATGCATATATAATTAATGATCGAAGCTTGTGGTGTAATGAGTCAGCCGTGTGGTCTGCTGGTGCTATACCACATCTTCAGAGTTAATAGCTGTTGTATTTATAGTTAGGCTGATTCACACAAGAGCTGTCTGACAATAGCCCGTGACTGCTGTATGTTGCACCAAACTATCACATTCTATAGAGTGGCTAGTAGGTGCATTTGCGGGGTGTAGTGTTTCGAAATGAAAGCTTTTAAAACCCCTGTTGAAGAACATAGTTTAAAGAGTCCAGAAAACAAACTAACTAGAGATGTTGCATGTCTTCTCCTCGGTAATCAGTGTAAGAAAGACTACAGAAATGCAACACTGAAGGTACTGAATGTACTCAATGTTTGTGTTGTGAAACAGCATTTTGCCCTCGCACAACAATGGTCTTATCTTTCAGTGTAATACTCACACACAAATATTTCTGATAGTATGTCCTTTCCGGTGATTCAGACACAGTTTTTTTGTGTTTACAGAGCGCCAAATGAGTCATAACTGCAGCCGAATTCCTCGCCGCTTCCACCTTTCAGCGCCTGGCGTACGCGGCGAAGCCCCGACCCTTTCTGGAATGGCGGAATCGGCGCGGCGTTCCGCCCCCCCCCCCCCCCCCCCCCCCCCCCGCGCAGGTGTTTCCCATCGCGGGGTCCCGCTCGCAGAACGTCAACATTGTCTCAGCGAAGGGCTCGCCGCTCCCTCCAGCAGCCCCTGACAGCCCACCGAGCGATGTTTATCTGTATGCATAAAAACCGCACCGAGCTGTCTGCTCACGTACCCACCAGGGACGGCACATGTTTTTAACATCTTGGTATCTTTTCGCCAAAAAAAAAACCCTCATAGGGGCCTTCTGACAACTTGGGATGATACGGACGAAGAGAAGGAAAAAAAACGGAACAGTCTGAACATGGTTTGAAGCAACCATTTTAACCATGACACATTTAATGCAGCATATTAAATGGGGAGATAAAAAATATATATATTGAGGGTTACTAGGTTACCCGTGCAACGCCTGGCTTTGTGTAAACGTGAAGAATGCAATAATCGTGATCTTTTCATTTGTAAGTGCCAAGGTGGAACAACATGAATTGCATTTGGTCACGATAAACAGATAAACAACACCTTGTATGGAAATACTGTCTTTTCTATCAGTGCAGAAAGGAAAGCTACTAAAGGGATTTTACATTATTTACATACTGCTTTAAATATTAACCAGGTGTCATGGGATTTGTTTCACGAAAACAGTGTTGGTAGAAGTGATACCATATCAAGCGTTTAAGACAGAGAAGTATTATTTGATATGCGTTGAATGGACGCGTGCTTTTGTCCTTAGACAATTCTTGACTCAAATCACTGTGTTCTGTTCCTGTGCCTCGTTTCACTAAATCTCTCAATGTTTTTTTTCAGAATAAGGAAGCTTTTTCTAAATATTTGTAATAATAGCTACACATGAAAAATAGCTTAAATAGAGCCTGATTTAATTTTGAAAAAGTTATCTGAAAAAAAACTGCTTTTTTGGTCATTGTAACAGATCGGATGACATCACTTATCTGTTCTTATTTTCTCTTTGCCACACAGCTTCTCTGTATCTCTGCATATAGAGCAGCCAAGTAAGACACTATTATTTGCATGTTAATATTTATAGTTTCACACTATCACATTCATTTTCTCTTTATTTGTTTTGTTATGCAGTATTGCACAAGGTTAGAAGCACTCCAATAAAGTATTACATTTGGAGACATGCTCACATTACAAAATTATTAATATATAAACCTATGTGATGTAAAAATGAAAGTAAAAGATTCATGTTAAAAGGAAAAACACCTACATGTAAATTAATTTAGAGGATAGACAGGACAAGTATGAATACATTAAATGAATGAGGCAATTTTTAGGCAAATGCCTTAAATTTTAAGTAGTGTCCATCTCCAGAAAAAATGTTCACTAATGAGCTTGCTACCAAAAAGTTAACACCAAAAAAAATACTAGCTACCCTGGATATATAAATATATACAACAATTTCTACCAAGATCTCAAACTATTTACAGAGAGAGGGGAGGTCATCTCCTGAACCACCACCAATATGCAGCACCCACCTGGGTGATGCACGGCAGCCATTTTTCCCCCAGAATACACACCATACATGAGCTGAGGTGGAGAGGGAGGGATTATTAAATCAATTAATCAGGGGGATGATTAGATGGCCAGATTGTGAAAGCCAGGTTGGGAATTTAGCCAGAACTCCGGGGAACCATACAAGCGAGATATTATTCTTGTATGCTAATGAGCTTGATATAAATCTTATTGTTATGCATGCTTGACACCAACCTCAGCAGCATACTTATTCTGTATACGTGGGAATACTCATAAATGCAAAGTCTACAAACTCTTGGGCTGGAGGAAATGCTCTTTTTCTTTATACTGCTATGCTAATGACTGCGATCAACATCACCTCATCTTTAGAAGTAATCCTTACCTAAATTAAAAGCATCAAATCATGATAATCTTGCACTTAAACTTATAAAAAAGTCCTTGCTTTTCCCAGACCTTTTTAATAGATGAATCAACCGCTTCTCCCTCTGTAAAAAAAAGTCTCTGTGATCCTATTGATGAAATGATCTCTAAACATACACAGCACGCAGCATGTTCTCTTCCCTGTTCAGGCCTGTGTAACATCTTGCTTGGAATACTTCCTGTGCCACCAGGCCTCCGTGGCTAGACTAGCCAATCAAATTCAAGTCCCTGGTGCTGTTCTGCTGGGCACTGAAGGGTGCTGCACCTACCTTCCTTCATCTGTCCCTACAGCTCTGCGTGAACCCTGCAATCCATGGGCACTGGTCGCCTGGCATTTGCCGTCCTCCATAGTCTCACTCTCCTGGGCCCCTATTGGTGGAATGTGAACAGCAAACACATTTACAGTGAAAGAAATGTCATACCATTGAAATGCACGGCTAAAATAAATTACTCAGTCCAATTAAAGTGAACATAGCAATTTCAGTGCTACCAAACCATCTTCCATAGTTAAATGAATAAGAAAGGAAAGCTTAACAGAATAAGTAAGTAAATAAACATGACAACATGTATTTTGGGATGATCTTATTTCTGTTAAAATTAAAACACAGCTGTGGCCTTTGCACGTGTTATCAGTAACACTGTAAAAATTAGGCACACATTTAATGAACTTTATGTAAGCCATTCAGCTAGGCCCCATCTAACTGATAAATGAAAAAGACCCAAAACCGCCTTCACTTTGTTGAATTCTTTGCTGGAATAATTTGAACCAGGTCCTGCTACATTGCTACCATTACACAGTTCTCTGCTGAACCTAAACACATCTAACCTGAGATTCAAGCCTGCAACCCCATGTTCAGGACATACTCCCCTCTCCTGATATTGTATATCCACATTTTATAAGTAATTTTCATCTGAATGTGCGAAAAAACATGAACAAATCATGTCAAATGAAAATATAGGCTACGTTAAAATGGACTTATCCCTCCATAAAGAAGGGTTGCAGCAGTGACTCATGGTACGAAACACACAGCACTACTCACTTCCTGGTGGAGTGCTGGCAAGCAGAGCATGATTTGGGCAGCCAGCCGCTAATTCTGGACATCCACCTTACATGTCAGGAGTATATTCACAACACTGGGGGAAAAAAAAAAAAAACACTCCACGCATCGTAGCGAAATAAAGACCAGCTGACTAAATTGCTCAGTAATTCCAGCCACATGATTGACTTTATGATCATTTTAGTGCTGCAACCAGTTGTTATGCTTTCAACTGATGCCAAAAGTTTCCTGAGAAAAAAAAAATGATGGGAATTAGGCAAAGGAACAGACGGGGATCGGTCGATGCGGCGTGAAGCACATTCCTTTGGGCCCACCTCTCTGCACTTTTAATGGCACAGAATTATAGGTCTGCAGCAACTGTCTGTGTTAAAACAACAATATGCTGACAGCGGTAAAACAGCCATTTTCTCTCCTCCCATTAGTGCTGAAACAGGGTGGCCGCTCGGCATTAAAAAATGTTTGTCTTTGCATGTGCCAGCATCATTTCCTTTCATTTCCTGCCTTTGATCTCTAGTATTTATCAGCATTCTAAACTTAGGCATACAATGTAGCTAAAGCCCTCTTAGCGTGAGTTTGACATTCCATATTGACATTGCAGAAAACGGATGCATCACTCGAATACCCTTTTCAGTTATTGAAGCTTAGCAAAGCTTTGGTCAAGATGTGCTTATTATTCTTATACACAAACACACACACACACACACAAATATATATATATACAGTAGTATATCTTAAACTGTTTTCGTTTTAATTTGTTCATTGTAACTATTAACTATCCAGGTTGTAGTTTGATGGCACAACAAAATATATTTTTCCAATAAATCTCAAATGCAAGGCGAAAAAAATGCAAACATATTCCTCTACAATATCTCTGTTATCTCCAAAATGCAATACCCACTCAGAGAGAAAAAAGATTGTCATCTTCAATACACTGAGGTCATTCTTCAAGGCTGACAGCCTCCTGTCTCCATGACTGAACAAGCTATTATTAGACCAAGTTATTTATGCGCTTTTTTGGAAACCCATACAAGCTTTTAATCTCTGCTACTGTACAAAACTATATTGCCTAACAGTAGACTACTTTTCTATGCAGTATTCATATGAACTCCAGCACATTCCACCTAGGGTCTTATATTACCAGGAATACACGGCTGCATACTGAGGAGATGAGAGAAGATATGCACTGTTAACAGTATGAATCAAAGTAGAATACTTGCTAGCACTCTGGACACCCGACCAATGAGATAAGGAGGCACAAACTGAGTGAGCGCTGCCCTTGAACAAGCTGTTTGACTTTCACCAAAAAAATGAAAAAATAAATACAAGAAAGGAAAGCATGTATATTTAAACATCTGTAACATATTAGCTCAGCGTGATTAGAAACAAAACCAAAAGGAATCTGTAATGTCCCATTTACTGTATCTCTCCATGTCCGCTATTCCCCGCAGTGGGATTTCACATTTTGGCGGTGAAAGGAAAGAGAGAAGACGCTGTTTTCACGCCGAGATATCTGCGCGCTTCTGCCTGCTGAAGCTACACATAATAATGGGAGTTTCTACGGGTAAACTCCATGTCTTGGGGCCCCTGACAGCAGGCACCATTGAAATTCTCTGCTCCACTGAAGACCACAAGTGTAGATACACTATTGTTTTGCTATATGTGGAGTGAAAATGTGCTATATATGTATGTATGCAGTGAGGGGGGAGGGAGAGGCGGACATTGGGAAGGCTGAACATATATGTACAATTTACAATTTATTCATTTAGCAGATGCTTTCAGCCAAAGCATGGTAAAAATATTTAAAGTGTAGCAAAAAGGGACTCACTGAATTCATATCTTCCTTAGATTTAAGTAATATTTTGTGAGCATTAATTAAACATTACTGGAGTTCCTGGGGTACATTCATTTATTCATAGAACTTGATGTTTCATTCAAAAACTGATTGATACTGATGTTTACTTAAAGTAAGAGGTGAACTCTTCTTGTGTCAAATTTATTGAGGCACAGTCAAAAGCAAGGTTTCAGGGTGTTAAATAAGGCAGCAGACTAGGTCAGCATCTCATAGTAATCTCCAATAAAAAATAAAAAATGACTAGGGTTATCACAAGGATATCAAACTCCAGACTCCAGAGTGCAGACTGAGCCAGACAGCAAATATATCGATAGGCTACGGACATCCAAGTTATGTCATTAGTCGACTATGACTGAGAGGTTGCAGAACTGGGACGTGATTGGTATCGTCCTGCTGGGGCAGTGTGGGCCATAGTCAACTTCGGCCACTTAGCTTACTGCTGACTCGCATCCCATAGCTACTCGCCAGGTGCCAACAGGTGACGAGTTATCATCAGAGAGAGGTGTAGATCTCCTCAGATAAGTTCTAGCTCTCCACTGTACTGGCTTGTGGGCAAGTGTATCAGAGGGTTACAAGCCCTTTTGCTGCCATCCTGCCAATGTCAGACACAAGAAGGTAGTTTTAATCAATGTGAACTATTTTTCTTGTTTTAGTAATAAAGACTTCCATTGATAGATCAAGCTATGGACAAAATACTTGGTTCAGATATTCTACCAGGTGTGCCATCTCAGTTTGCCGTGAATGGACTTTATTCAGATGATTTCCCCAAACTGTACCTGTAGAATCTTGGTTGCCCATTGGCAAGGACCGTTTAACCGTCACACAAATCAGAGAACAGGAAGATGCAACTTAAGGATAATTTTTTTTAACTAGTCACATAAAAGACAAGTAAACAAGTAACAGAGTCAGAATTCACTGTCAAGGAATGTATGAAAGAAAAAAGTAACAACAATTTAAAAAAATCTATCTAAGCAAATCTGTCGGACTTGCACATAGAGGCTCAAACAGAAACACAAGCAGAAGCTTGGACTTGCCTTTTAAATCATACTGTTATTTTAGAAATTAAATACCTGAAATTACAGTCAAACTGACTTCAAGTGAATTTGAAAAGTGTGTGAGGTAAGGACACATTTATATTTAAACTTATTTACCCTACCCTGTGACAGTTATGAAGAAAATATGCTCAGCTGTGTTACCTCATGCTTACTTTGGCCAGAGTCAGAGTGAATATGAGAAAGCAGTATGCACTGGCTTATTTTCATTACAGCAAGGAATGCTAATTAGGCTAGCTCCCAAGAATCACCGCGCCTAGTCTAGCGCTATGAGTTTGAAGTGCCCAGGGCTTAAAGGTGACTCAGTGCCAGTCCCTGAAATGGCACGATGGCATTGCCATGCCTCCCCCACTCCGCCGACAGGCACTGAGCACTTGGGTGGTCGTTGGCATCCCGTATATTTACAAAGAACACATTTATTCCATTTACAAAATGCGACTCTCATTAAGAGCTGGCATCCAAAATGGTCTCAGTTTCACTAAAAAAAACAACAGACTTGATACAAGCAGAGTTAAAAAAAACAAAAAAAAAACAAAACAATCATGCGTTACCAAGGCCAGAATTGGTGGTAGGCAACACTGCCTTCGCATTCCAGCTCATTTTAGAGTGGAACTGGCAGTTAGAGTATGAAAAAAAAAAGTCAAGGTTAGCATGTAAATTCCATTATCGTGAATTTTTAATGATGTGACGACAAAGCAAAGTATATAAAGTAGATACTATGGCTGATGTTGTAGTATTAACCTTTGACATGTCTATGGCTGATTGTTAATTTTGAATTATAAGAATAATTTGAATAATTTTTTGTTTTTTATCATTTATTGTTATTTGTGTTTTGCTTTTTGCTTTTCTGCTTCTCACTGTAATTTTAATGCTTAATTGTAATTACAGTATGTATTATTTTAACTCTTGGGGATCTAAAAGCCAAAAAAAAAAAAAAAACAACTGCAGTGCAAGAAGACTGAAGAGGAAAACCTCAGTTCACCGCTATATTATACTGTTCTGAATTTGACCCATAAAAATGTCATTATTTTTAAAACGATACGGAAGTCACCGCACACTATTATTAGAATCGCCTTGCTGGTCTCGGCTTGTACAATTATTTAAACAGAGGTTTTCCCTCAAATAATAACTTCAGGATAATATCAGTTCCAGAGCTTCCAAATGTGTAACCACTGAGAGAGACGAACATCTTATGAACGATATCTATTTGGCTCGTCAGGGAACAAAGAACCCACGGCCCGACTCTCGCAAAGCCGTATTCCCTTTCCTGGATATAAGCAGACGCGAGGCTGAGGTGCTGCTTTTGCGCTCCGCGCCGCACCAATTCCCTCGTCACGGCAATCCAAGGCCCGCCCATAGAATCCTCCATGATGGTGCCAACTCGCGGAGACACAGACACCCTTCTATTCCCCGTTGGAGGAAGTTGGCAGGCAGGGTGCTTTGATTTCGTAAATCAGTCAAACAGTTCAGCAGCATTCCCGATGACATCATCAGCGCGGAGCTGAAAAATCTCCCGGCGCCCCTGGATTTCGGCCCGGATCCAGACTCCGTTTCAGCCACCCGGGGGCTTCTGCGGAGAGCATGAAATCTGTCCTTCGGAGCAAGGCCAGCTCCTCTGAAACCGTATATCTATCTGTCAGCCGGGCACATCCACAGTTTCTCCTCCTGTTTTAACTTCCGAGGAAAACTCCAGCGAGCAGGATCCCCCCGCCGCCGCCGCCGCTGCTGCCGTTTGGGAGGGAGGGATAATCTATGAAAATAAGCAGCGGGGATTATGAGATTTTAGAGCCCGTGGGTCTCTGTCGGGGTTGTTAGTTAGTTAGGAGAGTAAATAAGCAGTAACTCCAGATGAAGAAGGCAAGATGGAGTCCAGGACCCCATCCCCTGTCAGTAGCCTGTGTTAATTTAATGCTTGCGTGGTTTTGTAAGGGACCTCTCTCCTTTGATGCGTCGTGTGGCGGGGCAATCCTCCACAGTTTTTGTTTGCCTAATGTCCTGGGGAGTCTGATTGGTGTAAATTACCTGTGACATCTCATTAGTTCCCAACTTTCCTCGCCAACACATAATTAATGATAACACCGAAAATAACACACAAATTAACCAACTAACACTTTATGGTGTTGGTTTTGATTAACGTCACCAACCAAAAAAATGACACTAATGCTATGCATATCCCATAAGGCAACGGGAACTTTTGACCCTCCCAGTACCCTCACCCCCTCCCTCTACTGCTTTTCACACCTTCTCCAAGATCACTCCTCTTTCTGTGCAAAGACAGGATCAAACTCCAGCCACCAGTAATCTTGTTTAACAAAGCAAGCCAACAGAGTGCAACATTGCTGCATGGGAAGCTTTGACTGACTCGTCAATTCGAGTTCCCTTGTTAGGAACAGTGATAAATGAGGCACTGCCAAGATTAAGATCAGCCACAAAAACCTCAGTATTGTTAGTGTTTGTTTATTTGGGGGGCTGGCGTTTAATTACAGGTGGAATATCACGCAGGAAACAGTCATGGTATGCAGGCATGGTATAGGACGATATCACACGCTTCATTCGAAGAGAAGGAAGACAAGCAGGACGCAGAAAATATTTGATTTAAAACTTAAATGTCAAGAGAAAGAAAAAAAAAACAATGACAAGGGAGATTTATTTGACTTTTTTTTAGAACTGGTTTACAACAGGAAATATAAATTATGAGTCCCCTAATTTAGATGTACTTCCCATTGTGCAGATAAATCAAATTCAAAGCTTTGAAAGCTGATGCACAGGAACCGTCCGAAGCGGCAGCAGCAGTCGGGTTTTTTTGGTCTGCACGTAAGAGCTTTCAGATCGCGGGCGTTTTCTTTTCCTCATTGCGTAAGCCCGATATCAAATAATAGGTTCAGGAACAGAATGGTGGTTTGGATCTTCAAACCGGCATGATGAATTGGATTATACATTTATCAAATCGCTCTCTCACCAAACATTGTTTTGAGCATTGTGATGACATTAGTCAAGTGGTTAAATATATGATTTTACATTATTTCCTTATCAGTTAAACAATACTGAATTCACTGAAATAAATAATAGCAAATAATTGCAAAGATAATATGACTGTATTTTGGGCTTACAATTGTATTGTATGTCAACCATAAATATATAGAGTAGATTTCAACTGAAATTTACATTTCATGAACATAAAAGTAACACCAAAAAAAGGGTCTCAACAAATCACTAAGAATTTTGAAAAGACATTGAAAATACCACTGACCAAGAGAATTCACGTTCAGGGCATAGGTTCAAGTGTATGTGTTTTGCAGATTTCAGAGCTAAAGTACCTATCTGGGGAAACTTTCACAAAATGTTACCTGTTAAAAAGTAATGTTAATTATATTTCATACAGAGCCACTAGCAGAAACCATCTTAATATTATGACTGAGAATCTTTACGAGATTCTCAACAAAAGGCGGAATGAATGTGAACAGGATGTGTTTATTTCTAATACAAAATCAGGTCTGATATCTAACGGGTCTTGCACACAATTAATAGTTTTACTTTAAGACAGCTAAGAAACTTAGTAACCCTTGCATTTGTATTGAAAGCTCAACTGGTGATGTTTTCTAGACACACCCACTTTGCTCATTTTTGCTTTGTTTTACAGTATCAATATTTGATTTCAGTTCACTCTCTACATGGCAGCTGGCACAATCACAGACCTACTATACAAAGAATTGACAGGTGAAAAAAGAAAAATGTTCCAAATGTCCAAAATGGCAGCAATAACGCTTGAGTAAATTTGCAAATGTGAATCATACTGTGTTTGTTCCACTTTCTTTTTTTCACCTGCTGAAACTATGTCCGAATAATTGTGTGTGTTTTATTATTTCTTCAACTGAAACAAGAAAAGAACCGCATTTGCTTCGACTGAACCGAACCGGGTCGACTTCCGAGCGCAGCGGTCAAAAAGCGTCATTCATCTCTGATATTGAAAGATCAAAGGCGGACAGAAAGGTATTAATAAGTGTTTAAGGATGCCAATTTTTGACTCTTTGACATTTTTCCGGATGGCCAGTGTGCTGTTGTTCTGAGGAAGGAGACAGGGGGAGCAGACCAGACAGAACCGACCCCGGCAGGTGCTCAATCATCTGTTTAGCCATTCTCAGGCCGACCATAAACAGTAATTTGGTCTCCCAAGGGCCCAGTAATACTTCTCTATAACTAGCGCGGTTATAAATCTGACCGTTGTTCTAATAAATTAAGCGCATTTTTGAGAACAACAAAGCTGTGCCTGATGAAAATGGAGCGAAAAAATATTAACTCGGCCACTTAAACCGTAAAGATTAACAAGGTGCATTAGCATTGTAAATGGCGGGGAGAAAACCGCGACTTCCGTGTTGCGGCAGAGAGGCGCTGGATTTGACATCACGGGCAGACCTGTAAATGGTGAGCTTATTCCGTATTCCTCAGCTCCCTCCTGAAACGCAGCATTGTAATTTGTGCGGGTTCAGGACTCGGCTCGTGTCAAGCTCAAGTCCACTGCTAAGGGAAGTGTTTGCACTGTCTCTGTTCTGGCGCAGTAAGAGTAAGCAATACCCTCTTGATCAAGGATACTGCATTTTAAACACGGATGAAAGGAGTCCCCCCGGAGACCTGCGAGAAGGAAACACAAACGAATGCAAACACAAATATAAAAAAATATACGCCTCGGCGACAAACAGTCACGCGGGTGGCATTTTATTCAACTTAACCCGAGCGCCAAATTATACACTGAAACAATGAGGCGATACTTCAAAAGTTCTCGGGGAAAAAGAGGCGGCAGAAGAAAGAGAGAAAACATCTCAAATGTTTACTGAATGTATTTAGCATTCCAGTCCTCGGCTTGAATGCTAACTGCGGCTTTGAACAGCCTCGCTGAGGTTACAGGTGAACTCTGTCATACAGTGATCCCGCAAACACAACAGAGAAGTAAGCTTTGTGTATGGAAATAGGATGTTAATCCTCTAAACAATGGCAATCTGTCTGTTAAGGAACACCCTAAGCCACAGTACATATATATATACTGATTAAAGAGTAATTCTGACCTGCAAGAAATTGCATGCCCTTTATTATTTTGCAACAGCTATTTATGTGTATAGAGATATGGCAAAATATATAAAAATATAAATAGAACAGGCTGTCAGACTTGTCAAACTTTGTACTTTAGAGTAAAGTACAGAGATTAAACTCACAAATAAAATAATTATACACAAGTGCAAACATAGCTGCTCAACCCACTTCAGTAAAAATGACTTTTTTTACCTTTTCTACTTTGAAAAGCATAATCATCTTTAAAATTCACAACTTTGGTAATACGTCTTCTCAAAAAAAAAATACATATCTGGGCAATGACAAGGATTTAGACGTGCAAACAACAGAACGGCCCATGCCCTGGAGGTTTCCAAGCAAAAAAAAAAAAAAAAACAGAAAGAGAAAATGAAAAGATTCTTTGAACTGGCTTATTCCAGTTGCGAGGGTGAAGCGTGTCTTAATTTGTGTGAAATTTGTGGTGTTTCGGCGCGCGGGGCAGGGCCTGGTATCGATGACTGCTGTGTTTGTGTGCACACGCAGGCCCGGGCTGGCCGGTCCCACACTTTCCCCAGGTACGGCTCTCCGCTGAAACCTCTCTCAAACACCCCCGGGGATTTTTAACATTCCAATAAAAAGGGATTTTACAGAGCTGCGCGTTTGCGTTTCTGGATTTTCGGAGGTGAGGCGGCGAGCGCAGCTCGACGAACAGACTGTCACGTAGGCACGACTCCGCACAGGGCGGGAAATGTTCACAAAGTGTGCGTATTCATAAGTTCATAAATCACCCTGATTATAGAACGAGATCCTCTGTGCCACTTTCACCCCAGGAGAAGTGGGTTAAAAATAAATATTCAAGTTCTTGAAAGAGTGTATTACTAAACAACAACAACAAAAAAGAAATACACCATATCATGTGAAGGTTATAAAAGCTAAGTATCTGCTTTTACCAACAAAAATGAAACTATACATCTCTCCTTTAACAACTAACCACTTTTGGAGTCAAATGTGACTTTTAATGCGTTTCTACACAAAGAAAATATGGTACACTCTCACATGAGTAATAAAGAACCAAAAATACACTCCAAAATAATACAGTTAATCTTCAATGGCTCAATCTGCTGTATTATGGCTATGACTGAGCTGTCTTACATTTAGGGTGAACATTTACTAAAAGAACACACTGTTTTTGCTTCATAAAGTACAGTCCTTAAAGGCAAATACTAATAGGACACTGAATAGCAGCTTAAGAATGAAATCAGAGAATGAGTATTGATAGGAAGATTAAGACCTAATAAATAAACGTGTTATTTTTTCATTTGTGCGGGTCCCTGTGGGGCACAGGACGTCAGAGACTGCAGTCTCGTCCTCTGTGCACTATATAATTGGTAATCTGACATGAAGGGCTTGACTTCTCCTCTCCACCGTGTCAGTGGAGACTAGCCCTTTAACTCCGTTTATTTCCTCGAATCCCAGGTAATCATAACAATTAGAGACCGTAGCGGTGACCAAGTAGAACAGGAGACGAAAAGAAAAAGGCTGTTGTTTACCTGCACGTGATCCACTTCTGAGAATTAAGAAAGCAGTAAAACACCCCAAAGTGCAGCCTCGTCATAGTGTTAAGATTTTCTTTTTTTAGTTCTTAAAATACATAATATGAGCAGAGATTTATTTACATTCATTTATTTGCATAATTGGAACATAAAGAAAATTTAGTTTATATATATATATATATATATATATATATATATATATATAGCTACAATCAATATAGTTTTTCAAAAATACATTTCTGAAATGTTCAACAAGACAGAGTGAACACTGGGTGGGTCTCCAAGCTGATCTTTGTACACTTTCGTCTGACTTTACCCAAATAATTATACTTAGATTTTTACACAATTATCAGCACACCCTATTCCACAGGTCTGATAACATTCTCTGAGCGCTTTTGGTGTGGCACTCTGGGGAACAATGCCTTATTGACACGAGTTAAGCCACACAATGAGGACAAAACATTGGCGTTCCTGTTTTTGTTTACACTGCGAGAGTTCCCCTTGAAAGGAAAACACAGTGGAAACAGAAATGTATAATTGGAACTTTAGAGGCCTCTGACAGACAATATGACAAATAAGTGCTTAAATGTTTGCCTATGATAAGATGGAGAAGGCAGACAGAAAACCAGGTTAACTGGAGCAGTGAACCAACGTGCTGACGGAGAGAGAGAGAGAGAGAGAGAGAGAAAGGCAATGGCCACTAGGGGACAGCAGTAAGTCACAAACCAGAGTTGTGCGCTTCACAACTGCGAACAAAAGACTTTCTTTGTTGCGTTCTCAAATAATAAAAGAATTCCAAAATAGCTACTTGACTGCTTTACAAAAGATCTTGACAATGCATTTGCTCGTAATGCAGAGAAACAGCCTGACATTAACATAATCGTATGAAATGTAAACCGCAAGTAATATGGCCAACAAACAGAAGGAGAAAAAATAGTTTCCCCAATGGAATTAACACATCCCGTTAAAGTATACTTTACGTTATTTGCCTGATCACAACAATATCCAAATAAGCTTTTGCAAACTGGGATCATTTTTCTCTGTCCTCTATTCTTCTGAAAATGGCTTCTCTGCGCTTTCTATACTGTACTCTGAAAAAGCTATATTGTAAATGTGATTGAAATATTGTTGATCTGTCATTTCTGAAGCACAACTTTATACACCTATCACTTTTTAAAAGATGCTAGCGTAATACAAACCAAAATGTATTTCCCATCAGATTTACAGATAAATGTAATTTATTTTAATGCACCCATAAAAAAATCTTCAGAAAGCAATACACCAAGAGAAAAAAGAAAAACAAGAGCAGTCCCTCTTTTGCTGTAGGGACACATAAATAAATATGATGAATTATGAAATATCATATTCCCCTCTCTGTTTAATAAAATGTAAAAATAAATAAATAAAAACAAAAAAATAAATGTGCCAGAAAAGGCATTTTCTTTCAAATCAATTTTGTACGTTTTTGAAAATGAAAGTTCCCCGGTATCTGGGTTAACCATGAGAGTTAACACCTCCTTTTACCTCAACAGTAGATAAAACTGTCAAGAAAGACCCAGTGTTTCTGTGTCACTATAGCAACCGAGCACATACACTAAACATGCCTGCTACACCAGCAATTAAACCACAACAATATGCAGGGTTGACGTCCACAGTTATGCCCTGTGTTGGTTTCGCAATGATTCTCATGAATTAGTAAAGCCTTTTAATTGCACATTTATGGCACTCGAGACCACAAAAGATGTACTAAAAAGGTAGGAAAAACAGGGGCTCTTGTACACTAATAATACAATTATAGATAAATGAAGCCTTACGGATTTGCACCATGGAAGGCTGTTTGCCTCACCGCGGAAGAGAAAGCAGGCTAAGAAATGCATACATTGCTGGTCATTAATAAAAATGAACAAATGTAAGCGCCATATAATTACGACATGTGATGAACTCTGACTGCAGAATTATTGTCTGCACTACCTGGTCTTACAAAACTGTAATCATGACTGTTTTATTTTAAAAGATTATTAACATAATGGTATAACATTGTTGATAGATTTGATAATATTTGATTCCTATTATAGAACAATACAGTAAATGGCTCTTGCTTAAGACAGACTAAAAAATGGCACTTTGTAGAGATTTGTAAGATGTATAATCCATGCTACATCCTAGACTAAGGACTCATTTAAACAATCCTATGTATTAGAAAATAAATTAATAAATAAAGTACATAAAATTTATAGTATTAAATAACTATTAATATTAAACATTTTCAGTCTGGTTCATTTTCTTGTTGCTATAAATGTACATAGGTTCCATTTAAATATGTCAGTTAAATAACTGTATTTGTATTTCCAATGGAATATTTCTATTATTGTTGTGGGGTGTGAAATTGAGCCAGTGACACGACAGTGCTATCAGTAAGAGTGTACAAACACAAACATATTTGTCATAGTTATTGACCTTTATCTTTCCTCTTTCTTGACAGCCTTCTCCAGTTATTGACAATACAAACACACGGGTCAAAGTATAACCTTTCATTCACCAAGCCATCTCTCCCCTCACTCACACCATTTGTTTAAATAAGACTTCAGACAATGGTGCTGTTCATTTCTGTCCTTTTTTCTTTCCTCCCAACCTCAGAAGATAATGTCATTAGACAGATACTATGGCTGCTATTGAACCGAGATACTGAGATATATCACAGGCTCAATACGATTTTGACGTTGTAGCATTATTTCAGTGTTGTTTCTCAATTTGTTTGCTTGCATTATCAGTAAGACCATAAATCTTATCTTGCTTTTCGAAGAAAAAAAATGAAAAGAAAGAAAAAGAACTCTTGCTTCTTCAGCTTGTCATTCCATGTGTACATTTAAATGTACAACTAGAACAGAAATGCTAGAGATTAGGGAGCACATTTAAATACCAACAAGGCATGACATGTACTATACTTAAATGCAATTAATTATTTCCGTAATTAAGTATCACAAGCCCTTGTTTACTATAACAAATAATGTGCTATTCATAAGAGGAAAACATTTTCTATTATTTTAGATTTGCACTGGGCTGAAGTCAGTCAAAAGGTAACTTTTGCTACAATATTTAATTTTCAGCAAAATTGTCATATATTATTCTGCTCCACAATATTTACATACACATGCATAATAATGATTTGGGACAACTGACAGGCTTGTTCAGAGAATCTTCGCAGTTTGAACGCCGTGAATCCTCCTGCATTTTAGCATGAGAAATAGCATACATAAAATATGTGGGTCGCCCAGTCAGACACACTCCGAGCACTTCAGAGATGAAAATTAAATTTTAAACAATCCGGGCCGATGTTTGGTGACCACGGTTAATCATCAAGAAACAAAGACATCAAACAATATTTGATAATGAGAAAAATGCCTCCAGGATATTGGGAATGGAGAGGGGAAAACAGCGTGCGCCGTGGATACAGAAGCAAGGCAGCTCAGCCACTGAATGCGTTTGCTCATTTGTAAATGGTCTCCTCTCACTGAAACATTACACAGATTTATGGAATTAAAAAGCCATTAAAAATGTTCTTTTAAAAGTTAATAACTGAATAATTAGAGTTCATTGCGGGCTCCGTGCATTTTTATCCTGTTTTAACTTAAATGCATCGCTGCTGAACTCTGAATTATTTTCAGCTTAACCTTGTTTGTGCTGGTGGAGTACGCTGCCTCCCATTTTCCACAAAAAATATGTGGACTCAAAAATAAGTGCACTCCAAGACTGGGTAAAATGAATTTCCTCTGGCATCCCCTTCCCCCTTACAGCCCAACAGCACAGGCCATACTTATTTTTATTGATTTTTTAAAATATCCAATGGCCAATATAATTCTCTCACAGATTATTTGCCCTGTTCTTTACACATGACAAGAAACACCTATAAACCATTGGAATATCATTAAATGCTAGCTGCATTCTGGGCTGATACTAGAATGCACAGCAGTCTCTGTGGTAACACTATTCCAAAATGTTAAAAAAAAAAACCATAGATATTTATGCTTATTAAAAAAAAAAAAAAAAAAAAAAACAAGAACAAAGCACAGCAACATAATATTATATACGTTTAATAAAAAGAGAGAAAAAAACATGTTTACAGCGGCGTAATTAGCGCTAAGCTGAAATCTGAGATCTGTGTGTGGGGGAGCCCCGTCCTTTTCACGGAGAGGGTATTACCAGGTTATCCGTGATTGACGCGATGCTAACAGGAGGAGATGCAGGAGGGATCCAGAACCCGGCCTAGCTGCATCATGTGCCACCGCCTCAGTCATGCAAATCGCACGAGTGCTGCCAGTTGACTAAGATTAATGAGGTTGTGCCACAGTCTTTGTTTCTCCGTGCAGCCGTTTAGTGTGAAATACAATCCAAAAACATTATCTATCCCCTATTAATCCCGTAAATTTGTTCGCACCATGCACGTTGTTTAGGGCAATTTACAACAGGGAAAACATACTGAGCACAATTGCATTTAATTACTTGCCTTCTAATTACATTCATTAAAGGCTAATAAAATAAATGAAAGAAACAGCTTTAAAAGCTTTGGCAAAACACATGTGTCTTGTCTTCCCCTGGTAAAATATGGATGCAGGATTTGCAGGGCAGCCATGCTCCTAGTGAGACGTTTCCAAAAGTAAGAATCTGATACCCTGCTAACACCAGTGCAGGCATTTCCTGGTTATGACCTGCTTCACAATAAGATACGGATTTTCAAGGCAGGAGTCCCTGACTCCCAGAAAATCGTTCTGTCCTGTAAAACAGTTATGACACTTGCAGTACATTTCTTTTTCTTTTTTTAAAATCCAGAGCAAAACTGGTTCGTGCCATTTGTCATAATACGTTCTTACTACAAGGTGATTAATATTAAGGGAGAGAGAATAGTTAAATGTATGGGGGAGGAGGGGACTGTGTGATCAACTGCAAATAAGGGACGTGTCACACAAGCCCATCTGAAACATGGCTGGGTCCACTGCTGTTTCCCTACTGTATGTACATCCCTTAGACAATAGCCTCTCTCCACATAAAATGATACAGTTGTGAAGCAGAACCCAGACATGACCTGGGGAATTTATAGAGTTCTCTTAAAAACACACATTTTATAGCGTTAACCAGATGCTTATGCATACAATCAAATTTTATAGCGTTAACCAGATGCCTATGCATCCAATCAAATAAAAAATTCAATAACGCACACACAAATGACCAGACAAAAAAAAAAAAGAAATACACTAATACATATTTTCAATTTTTAAAAAAATCTACTTTAGACAGGCTAAATATATTCAATGACAAATAAACTAGAATCTTGTGTATGAACCAGACTGCACAAAATGCACATACACTGTACTGTCCACATACAAATCTTTTACCTGTAGATAAACTAAAGGAAGGAAGATACCGTGAGTTCATATCTGAACATGATGAATTATTCATAAAGCTCTTTCTTTATGTTTCTTCACACATTTCTGTCATTATATATCACTTGAAAATCATTTTCATTTACTGCTTAATTGCACTGCATATGCACTTCTCTCTACACAGGGATAGTAGCCACGGTAGTTATGAGCCAAAAATAAAATGCAAATCTACGCAGGGCAAGAAAGGAAAGAAATGCCATTAGTATTGTAGTACTTAGAACTACAATGGAGTGCTGAGAGCACTGGAACAGAGATCAGTGTAGCCTCTCTCCAGTATCAGAGGGAGAGATCCTTTGTAAATTCATCTCCCACTGTGTGTAGGCTTCACAGCTGGTTAACAGCACAATATGTATTGCTGCCTTGTTTACACAGTGCGTTAAGGCACTTCACTTCACAGCCTGGGATCCCACCCTTTAAAACCGATTAAGTCACGCTGCTTCACAAACCCCGATCCCAACCTTTAATACATATTAAAGCACAGTGATTCACAAACCCCGATCCCAACCTTTAATACACGTTAAAGCACAGTGATTCACAAACCCCGATCCCAACCTTTAATACATATTAAAGCACAGTGATTCACAAACCCCGATCCCAACCTTTAATACATATTAAAGCACAGTGATTCACAAACCACAGCCTCATCCTTTGAATACATACTAAAGCACACTGCTTCACATACCCCGACCCCAACCTTTAATACATATTAAACCATGCTGCTACACATACCCCGATCCCAACCTTTAATACATATTAAACCACGCTGCTTCAAATACCCTGATCACAACCGTTAATACATATTAAAGCACACTGCTTCACATACCCCGATCCCACCGTTCAATACTGATTAAACCACACTGCTTCACAATTCCCAGTCCCACCCTTCAATATCGATTAACTCACACTGCTTCACAAAACCTGATCTCACCCTTTCACTGTATAATGTACACATCATTGCACACACTGCTTCACAAACCATGATCCCTACCAGCCCTACTTTCACACATTCCAGTCCAGAACTTTACCTGACTCTGGGAAAACAAAAGCTGATCCATACCATTCTGCACACTTGGTATAACTCAATACTCTCCTAGAACTTTTCCTAGAACACTATGGTGCTGACCAGCAGTTCTTCAAGTCCAATTTGCATATAATGCGCATGTTACGTTCCACCAACTGATCCAGATCTTACTGGATTTACAACTGGACGGGAGCAATAACGTCCTTGCTGGTATCCCTGCTATTGCTAAGCAACCCCATAACATCGCCAAGATCTCTGCCACCCAAAATTTCACCACATCCATTTGGCAAATTTCTTTACATTTTAGGCCATCTTAGATTTGCATTATATTTTGGTTTATAGGTAATGTGGTATCTATGAGTGTAGGGAGGGTAAGGGTGATACAACATTGCAGAGGCACTAGAATTAAGCAGCGCATGTAAATGATTTCTAAGTATATATACAAAAACCTCACCCCTTCCTACACCCCTGCCTGTAGGCTGTGTTTCTGCTGCCCATCTGTCTGGCCCTCTCATCCCAGGCTTGAATGCAAAGGATCACTTATATTGATTCCCGGGCCCATCAGATACAAAGTGAGCAGAAGTACCCAGTACCCATCACCCAGTAGCTTCACTGGCATGACCATCTAAAAGCCTCTGCACATCCAACAGAGGAGAACAAATACAATTTTTGGAAGCTGCTTTTTTGAGTCATTCTGCTGACTCCAGTGTAAATACAAATGTTCGGTCAAACTAGCATTACACTCCACACAAAATTACACAAAACACATATGCACAGAAATGACTACAGCAGGGAAGCAACTATAGAGCTTTTGTCGTTCAAAAAAAATCTATCTGGAATAAGTTTAAAAGTACGTTGTTTAAAATAAGGTTTAATTTACAAAAGGAGAGTATATTTAAATATGATGCTAACCAGCTGCTCGAGTCTCTATTTTAGTGTCTGTGCATGTACAGCATATTTGCGTTGATTGATTTAGAACAGTTTACATTTGCTTTCCTGCATTCTTGGACAATGAATTTTGACACTGCGGCTTGTGCCTCTTCTGTCTGTTTACTTCACAAGGAAACTCAAACGATGCTCGAGTTGCACACTGCTGGCCGCTGAGAACTCTCCGGACTACACTCATTCAGGATCAACTGGCATGTCACACGGGCCTGATTTCCCGAGTCAACTGTGTCATTGCTCATAGTTGACTAGATATACACAGACCTTAAGGAGTCATCTCTTTAAATGGTGGATTCTGCCAACTTGGATCGGTCCTGAAACTGTAGTAATGGACTTAGCCTCTTGAGACTGTACAACTGAATCAGTTCTTTACTGTAAACAGACCACTGGTTGCTTTGGATTGTATTGCAAGCTTCAGAGCAATTCAAGTGGCTCAATTCACAGATAATTTATTATTAATCAGACTATTCATTCACTCACAACTTTTTGTCCTTTTTGTTTAAAATGTACTGTTTCGTGCTTTAGTTTCTTATGAAATGCATTCCTTAGCTTAAATAAATGTTTGTTGTAATATCAAAACTGCATCTTTTATACTGTGTGTATGTGTTGAAAACATACGGGTGTTGCCAGATTACCAGTTAAAATGATGGTTTGAACTAAATAGATCAAACCCAATGTTTTTAACCAAGACCACTGTGACATAAGCTTCAATTCAAATTTTGTTCTTAACAGCTTTCCCGTATTTCAGTTACAGGATGCTTCTGAAAAACATACAGTCTGTTTGGGAAACATAACTATTACTGCTGACAGTCTTAACACTTGCCACAGAGTAATTATACAACAGCACCATAGTAATCATTATTGATCTGAAGTGGGGTTTTATGACAAACTAGCCTTGGGAGAGAAAACAGTAAACACTTAAAATGCTGTTTAGTTAACAACATTACTGACTTTTTTTTTCATTTGATCAAAATTTTTTTAATGAAAATAAAATTGATTATGCAAATGTGCTGCGAAACATCAAAATACTGTATTTATAAGACTGCTTAAGAAATCTTCACACCTAATACACTACACTTCAGTAAAATAAAGCTAAATATTGACAGTATAACATTAACGTGGATGATCAGTAAGCAGTGCAGTGTGCTTGCATACATTTAGCTCGCAATCTCACTCTACAAAGGTTAACAAACATATTTCACTGTTTGATCGTGATACTGTAAAAAAGCAAATTCCCTCAGGACATCTTCAATTATGTACTAGCCTTAAACTCCTCTGCTTCTATAAGTTTTATTAGGACTGTCTACAGTATCCTTATCTGAAAATCCATTAAAATCCTCCAGCCGTGGGTTCTTAGAGCATAAACATGCCAAACTTTCAAGAGCTGAGATGAAGGTAAATTGCCATAACATATTAAAAAAAATAATGCCATGTCACTGTACCAAACCTGTTACACTTTCTCAAGAGCCAAGATCTGCGGCAAAGTGCACCTGGACCTATAATAATCCAAATACCCTTTTTGAAAGAGCGAAGATTGCTAATCTGATCCATATGGTGACTCCTCTCACATTCCTGTTGTGTGGGTTTAGCAACTGGAGAAGGCACTAGGCTTGATGTCAGAAAGCTAAAAGAAACCACTTTGCCGTAATGTCTGCAATGCCATCCAGGGCTCTCTGCTTCCGTTCCCAGTCCCCTTAAATCATCTTTTAGCGGCAAAAGAGGATTAAGGGGGCGGTGGGGTGGCTGCTGATGTCCGACAATGCCAAGAAATAATGCCCATGTGCCGCTCTTGCAGTAAGTGTGTAAATAGTGTCTTAAGAATTGCTTTGCTCTTACCGGTTTGACAGATGTGGATCCTTGTTGTTGAGCATGAAGCCTTCTGCCTTAGATATTCGTTCACAACTTTTTATTCTGCCAAATAAAAATAAAAATTATCTTTCTTGCCAGACCATGATAGGCTTTTTTTTAAATTCAATGACACAAGGCAGCTTCCGGCGTGTAAAAAATAAGCTGCAAAGGCCATATTGTGTGATTGCATCACGTGTTTTCACAGCTGACATCACATTGTGCTACATTATTAGCCAGTTTAAATGTTCTAAACGCCAGAAAAATTCTGCACTCAATGAAACATTTATTTAGCTAGCGCCTCCCAATTTCTTGTCACTAAATTAGCTTTCCATTTCATATTGTTACAACAACGCTGTCTACAAGTTCCACAAAATATTTTTATTTCATATTTTATTTAATATATTTGTATATTTATGTGGACGTGCACTAGCTACGTGATATATGTTAACACTCCGTCACCAGCTGTGTAACCAGTTTGACAGTTAGCAATAGGTTCATTGCAGGTTGTAGGTTCAAGGTGATGTATTGTAGGACTGTACGTCCAATCGCGTCTGTAAATCTCTACGGTGCTTGGTAACGGTTAAATAAATGCAGAAGTGGTGTAGCAAGACCCGAAAATGTATAGCTACCACAAATACCTTGTTGAGCCACACTCGAATGAACGTGTCATCACTGCTGATACATCTCTCTAAAAGCAATGGAAAGACAGGCTCCACGAAGCTAGTTATATTCTGCATACGCATACCTTTAAAGTGTTATACGCACGAAATTGCTGCTGTACAACTGTTATCAAAGCCAGCACTAACTTATTTTGCGCATTTATTTTATCGTAATATAGCAGTGAATTTGAATTAAGCCCTTGTTTTGAGAAGGGCTGACACGCTTATCAACAATGTTGATAAAATTCAAGCATGGTCTGTTCACTGTTGTTGTCACAACCTCAGCTCTTTAGCACTCACACTTTACCTATTCTTCCATTTCGCGCCATGCATGCATACTTCTGACCACGGTGTTGATACGGTCCATGAAGTGTGAGCACAGAACAGCTCATCCACCTATCCACTTCCACCATACTCAGATTCTGCAGTTCAGACCAATAAAACGTGCGCTCTTATTGACGTATATGATTCAACTTGGCCGCGGGAAGCATTCAGGAAGTAACTTTTTTCTCCAGCAGGACATTGGCAGCTTCAATGTGAACATGTCGTTTGGAGGTTAACTTGGAAAAATAGTGAGCTATTTAAAGTTGACGTACACTTATCATATATCAGTTGGGAGTGGGGTGTTTTATTTTTTTAATAAACGCAAGCTAGTGTTCCTGGCTTGATATTTTAGTAGGATTAGCTAGTTAGCTAACGTTAGCCAGCTGGTGCTGTCCTCAGCAAGCAGCTGTTTTTCTTAGTGTTAGCTAGCTGGCTTTCTAACTGCATTGAAACTTTTACATTTACGAACGCGTTTTAACTTGAGTAATGCGGAAGAATGATCGAATGGCTTAAAGTAAGCTCTGCTAGGAATATAACTCAAGCTGTCATGAAGTAGACGGATTAATTTCGAGATCATTTGTAAGGTAACCATTCGAACCTGGCTATAGCTCGTTGGCATCAGGTTGTTCCCTACACCTGACTATCTACGTTACGCTATTTGATGTGACGCCTTTACTTATCGTACAATTTAAAACATTATTTCAGTAAGTAGTTACAACAATGAAGCTTTCTCGAGCAGAATATAAAACCATAGCAAAATTCACGGAACAACTCAGACCCACACGCCAGTGTATGAAAATGCTGAAGGACAGATTTTCCAGGTAAGGTACCGCTCTGAATTTAATTATTTTAGGAATCTGTATGAAACGTTCGAACAGATTGATGCACATTGTTTTATTCCATTTATATCACACTACTAAATATGCATGCTTGCAAAGCGTAATGCAAACCTATGTTGTCAAAAGTAGATACTGGCTATTGTCTAATTTCCACCAACGACAACATGAACTAGAGCTGGCGATAGGTCTGCCACGCTAAAGTAAAAGCTAGATATTGTCCCTTACCATACGTCACACCTCAAGTGTCAAGTCGCCGTTATACCATCGCTTACAGAACCCTGCCCCGCCCCCCCCCCCCCCCCCCCCCCATTGGTGGACACCGCAAACTAATTCATTGTGCAAAAAAGAAGAGAAGTTCCTGGAAATGTAATGTTGTCCCAATCGTTATGTTAAAAATAAATGCAGGAACAAGTCGAACAGATATGGCTATTTTTTTTAGTTAGTTTTTCAGTTTTGTCATAGCCAATCTTTTCTCAGTCACTGAGATGCAGAAAAAGTATACACAAGAAACCAACCAGAGGATGTGTTTGGAAAAGCTTATCTTTCACCATTTATAAGTTGCAGGTGTAATTATGCAGGTGTTTAGTCTTATGCACACATGCTTTCATGAAGCACTCCAGCACAGGGATTGACTGAAAAGCTTTTGGCCGAATGCAGTATCTGTTATAAACATTGCCTGTTTCAAATGCTTTCTGTTAAAAAAAATTCTGATGCAGAATGAGAGAGATAAAAGTAGTCATTCTGTTTTTAAATGCGGAGAGGTTGTTTTTTCTTTTAGTATTGGCCTGTTTTGCATTTTGGAACTGCCGAGGAGCCTGGTAATTTTGAATCTCCCTAATTGTGTTTTACCTATTGGTTGGGATGTGATGATCTTTCTCCATTTGTTTATCTCTTTGTTCATGGATGCATGCAATTGGGGGATGTGTTTTAAGAATATCAGCAGGGTTATTTGTCCTCTTTCCATTTCTTTTTATTTCTCGATATCATGCTTTATTAGATGTAACACCTGTAATCCCCCAAAGGCCACAAGGACATTATTCCTTTGGAGGTCACTGAAAACATGGCCTGAATCGGGAGCTTCCTGCTTCTATTGTACTCTAATCACTGCTGGAATAAGGTACTGTATTCCTCAGGGGGAAGGAGCCTACCTTGAGCATTTGCTCTTCTTAGCGTCAGCATTTTTCTAGCATAGCTTATCAGCTGAGCGTGTCTTCCCTAAGCATTGCTGTGCTATCCCCTTGCCGCATCTCTGAACACACACCCCTTCCCCAGTTACTGTATCTTATCTCCTGTTTTATCTTCTGGGCATTTCTCCATGTCTGTGATTTATTTAGTATTAAATATTATCACCACTTCATGAATACCTTCAAGATCACTTTTTTTTTAAATTGCAAGAAAGTGAAATCTGTATTCCTGTAGATTATTAATATTTTTCCTCTGGCTTGGGACGGCAGTTGGCCTAGTGTTCCAGACTCAAAAACATGAAATAAAAAAAAAAAAACATTTCCTCCTTTGTGTTTGAACACATTGTTTCAATATTTTGTGGAACAAGATTTAACATGGTTTCACTGTTATCAACCAACACCAATGATTTTGAATCATTCATATGAGCTGCGGTGATGTGTTCTGGTATAGTTTGCTGTTAATATCATTTCCTCATTGTACTCTGGCTCAGTAAGGTTAGATCTAATCCTGGATCTTGTCGAAGGTCTGACAGACGGCATGGCCGTGGTGTTTTCACAGCCTGCGAAATTATTCTGCTTGTCCAATCAGCTGAGGGGGCTCTGGAGGGTTAGTGATTGGAATGGCAGGAAATCAGGCTCTCAAGACATAACGTATTGACTAGGCCATCCATCATCTCTTAGCATCCGCTGAGGCAGGGAGGCCTCGCCCCTCCCCCCACCCCCCCGCCCGCGTGCGGCCGCCCCGCGATTGGGTAAATACTTGGGAGAGGCGCTCGCACGGGCGGGGGAAAAGTACGGCTGTCCTTCATCTGCCTCCTGAACAGGGTCCTGCTGGGAGGCCGGGGCCCACAGCCGCTCATCAGTAACCCCCCTACCATCTCCCTCCCCCGTCACGGACAGCAGTGCTGTCCACCAGCCTCCTCCCCGGCCCAAACGCATCTTTAATGCGGGCCCCAGCGCACTTAATGAAAGAAAAGGCAGAGTCCCAATATATACCGCCCCTCTCCAACAGTGTTTCGCTGGCCATCCTGTGCCTCCACTGGCTGTTTGTGGGGGAGTGGACGGGGCCCTGAAATTCTACCTCTTTAGGGTCTGTGTCCATGTAATCTTTGAGCCTTACAGTGCACATGCACCTTTTTTTGGCCTTTGGTTTTGTATCAGACCTAAAGATGTGTGTGTGTGTTTGTCATTGCTAATTTGGTGTAAAGTAGTTTTTGCCATTTGACTGTATGTCAAGTACTTGAGTTGCTGTGGTCAACCACTGTACTCCAAGGAAAAGTGTGGGTTCTGCTCAAATATGCATTAAACTCACAAAATGGCCTTTTCTATGGGGTAAAAATGACTTTAGTTTCTCTCTCAATTCTAACACAAGAAGCCAACATCTTTTAATGTGGCATTATGCATGTTGGTCCAATGATCAGTTAATTTGAGAACTGCCACATTCTGTATTTGTTCCATTTTTTACAGTGTCTTTATCCTCCCCAGATTGTCTGCAATTGAAATATTACCTTTTTTGCCCTCAGTGGAAGTTTTTTACTTGAAAGAAAATATTTGAATTCAGTCCTCTGAGTCTTCGGTAAAACCTCCATCCAGTTTGTTTTATCTAATCTTATGCAGGCATATTAACAGAAAGAAAAGCTATTAAAAAGCATAGTTTGTGCAGTAGGTTGGCAAAGACCAATAATTTCACACTTTAAAAAGTAATTAACTCAATAAGAAACCATTGGGGAATTGGCACACACCGCATCCATCAATACTCACAATGCTGTCCCCTTGCATGTCATGGGTTCTCAAACTGTTTCTTTTGGGGATCATTTTTTAAGAATAAATTCGGTTTTGGGGTAAGGGTGTGTGGAGAATTCTGATTGGTAATTTAAAGCTAATTTCCATCAGATGTCTGTCGGTCTCCTTATTTGGGCGTGTGACGGGGGGGGGATGCGCGGCCCCTCATCTGTAACGGCCGCGTAACACAGATGTTGGGGAGTCATCTGTCAGCCATGCCTCTCCTCCGGAGCCGCGGCGTTCTGCGGGGAAAAGAATTCGACACAGCGCTGTCACGTTCGCCCCTTTCACAATTGAATAACATGCAAATGCGGCGCGCCCTCCTGCCTAGCGCTAGCGTCCTGCCCAGTGTCTGCGCCCGCCACAATGGGGGGAACAGAATGGCGGCGGCCCGCGCGGGAGGATGTGACACAAGTCCCATGGCTTCGGACATTAGAATTGGAAATTGTCTGCTCGGCGGAGACTGCCCGGCTCCCGGCTGCAGCGGGGACCCAATCCCCGGCGGGCCTTTGTCCCCGGAGAGGCCTCTTTGGCCTTTTGCGCACCCTATGAATGAATTTGGATGTAATGATTACTCCCTCCTTAAAATGCCATTCGCTTCATTTTGCATATGGCTCCTGAGCGGAGCTGGGGAAGGGCTGCAGCGGAGGAGGGGATGGGGGGTGGGGGGGGGGGGGGGGGGGGGGGGGGGGGATTTGTGGGCGCGGCAGATGCTTTTGTTTTGGACGCGACTAAAAGGAAAAAGCGGGAGCGGCCGGGCCCCCGCGTCCCCGGCGCACGGTCCCCGAGCGTTTCTGAAACGCCTCTAATGTGCAGTTTTCATCAGCGTCGAGGCGGGGTACAATATGGTGCCTGCAGCTCGCTGGGGAATATGAATGTTGATTAAGCATGCGCTCATGCCTTTGAAATTCAGAAGAAGTGTCAGAATAATGGATGTTGAGCAAATGTCAAGCATTTGTTAATTTCTCTGTTATTTGGGGTTTATCTACCATGATCTGTGGAGTAAACCAGAGCCGGGCTGTTGTGGCATGTGCCATTGATATGCTGATGAGTTGGCAGCAGACACTTTGTTTTTAATGGTAATATTCAAACCGGGCATGAAGAGGAGGGCCGCTCATTGATTATTTATTGCGGTTCTGGTGCTTATTGCATATTACATGGCAGTTAAACCACGGATGCCGTATTATCTGTTAACTAACTTTGGTGAGCTTATGCTGGGAAGAAGGGTTCGGCCTTCATTTCACACAGGAAAGGAAGCAAATTAGATTTTTATTTACCTAATTGTCCGGTGATGAGTTTTCCCTTTGAATGTAAGTGCTTGAGTTTACTTCGTACATATTACTAAAAATACTATATACGGAGAGTAGGCTACATCTTACATTTAGGACTAAATTAATAACTAAAGAACTACAATAATACCTTGTTTAAAATAATTTGCTAAACATTGGCGAAAACTGGTGTTTACCAAAAAAAGGCATTTATTTTGTTCAAATTGTCTGTACATTGATTTAAAATATTGGGATGTGTTATCTGAAGTCACTGGTTGCATTTAGGGTTAGGGTTAGGGTTAGGGTTAGGGTTAGGCTGGGCTAGATATCGGTGGGATTGATGAGGCTATTTCGGCCATAGGCGAATAAGTACTATCACCAGGATAGTGGCTTCCCATTCAACACATCAGCGTACAATAGATTATTACTGTGGAATACACCTTTGCATTATTCCATTTACAGGCATATGAAAGAATTGTTTATTCATCAAGTCTATATGGACTGGGCAGAATACAAAGGTGGATGTTATGGTGATGATGACCGTGGTGATGGTTTGCTAAGGAAGCAGTCCTAATGATTGTGAGGGTCATGTGGGGTTTAAAAGGAACTGAGACCAAGATTCTCACACACAGTTGAAGGTTAAGGACGTTCTTGGCAAAGGTTACTGTGGTTTATGCTAGATACTGTGCTAGATGTGATCACAGTAATATTGTCCATTTTATTTCAGCTAGACTTGTAATGTGCTGCTCTGCTGCTTGTTCATGCCTTTCTTTGTTGTCTTTTGCTATGGATTTTTGTTTTCTATTGTACGTGTGTGTTTTAATGCCTAATGAAAATACCATATTGGTTTAAAGGCTACATCTTTGTTAACCGACATGCTAAGAAACATCTGTCCAAAGAGTGCGTTGAATGGCTAGCAGGTTCCTTTATCTTGGCACGGCTCTTTAAAACAGTTATTTCTCCACCTTCTGTTGAGTCACAGAGCAGTTCACGCACGCATCGCGGCGCTGAATGATTTACTTCCGACGGTCCGGCTTCGGCGCTAGTTTCGTAATCCATAGATGTTCTTCCTCTCACGGCTCATAAAGAACCATTCAGTTCTGCTGGCTTTGTCATCCAGATGTGGATCCAGAGGCAAACGGACAAAGTGCTGAAATTTGACTGGTCTGGAAGCAGCTTTTTTTTTTTTTTTCTTTTTCTTTTTCTTTCTCCCAGAGAGAAGGGAGTGGCTTTTGTCCAAGGCCAATATTTTATTGGCGATCTAAAAGGTCTTAAGAACACACTGTCAGGGCTGAAATGGCACCAAAAGAATACAGCTTCCAGTGTTTACCTAACCATTCCACCACTTCTGTTAGTTATGAAGGCACTCTCATTCAAAAGTATGGCAGACAGTAATGGCAACCTTTTCTTTGAGGAAAAAAAAAAAGAAGTACACAAGGCTTCACTGAATACATGCTACATCAATCAGAATATATTTACGGTGAAAAATGCATACATGGTCAATAAAGCTCAAATGCTCAGGCTGCCATTGAAAATACAGTCCTAGCTTTGGCTGAAGATGTTCCAGTGAAAATGGTCTTTTGAAAGAGCTCTGCTGCTGTATATTGAGAAGCGCAGCTGTCGTCTGCATGCTGCGGTATAAACGGTGCACCGCAGGCCGCAGCTCTCTGCAGCCCGCGCAGACGCTAGTCGGTCTCCGCTCTGGCTTGCGTTTGGCCTGCGTTTGGCCTGTGCGGTGTGCTCGTGCGGACGCCTTCCGTCCCTGGTGAGCACCCTTCCTCGGCTCGAGGCTCAAACTGAAGCTCAGGCTTGGCGGGTGGAAGTGGCGGGCGAGCAAGCTAACGGCTGCGCTGTGCTGTGCAGTCTGGGATGCAGGGAGGCTAATGGCAGAGCTGGAACGCTTTCCGCGGTCAGAGGGAGAGAGACAAAGAGGGAGACAGAGAGGGGGGGACTCTTCGCAACTTCCGTTAGGCTCAACTTCTGAATAATTACCTGGTAACCTGATGCAAACTACTTTGATGAACTACTTTACTAACCAAATCAAAATAGTGTTTCCTATAGAGTGATTTTTCCTATTGAGTTTAGGGATTTTCAACTCATGCTTACAGCATTGAAAACCCATGCTTACAGCATTGAAAATGACACCATACTCTCCTTAGATGTTATTCAGGATTCTAAGAAGCTTCAAGATGGTTGCTGCAGCAGAATTAGTTTCGTCAACACACTGGCAAAAGACTATTTCAGATTACCTCAGCTGTTGATTGTGAACAACTATGGTCTGAACTCAGTGTGCAGTTTATGGTTAAAATACATAGCATCACACTACCTGTGCCCTGGTCCTTTACGTGCAATGTGTTTGGGGAATAGGAAATTATAACATGGTTAACGCTTAACAAACGCTTACCCAGACAACAGAAACAACACTGAAATCCATTTGCTAGCGAAGAGAACGCTAAACTGAAAGAAAAGAATGAGTCCACATGAATGAAGGAAAATGGCCTGTGTGTCGGAGAGAGCAGGACAGTGGAGCAGCTATGCCGGGGCTCGTAGCCCGAGGAACTGTTTGCATACTGGAATCAATTGCAGAAGGGGAATGGAACAAATTGCCCAGAATGGAACAAGTAGCATAGACATGCTGCAGGGAGGAAGCGGTCGGTCAGCGCGATGCATTTCCCTGCCAGACCAGGGGACATTTGTTTTGCGAGACGGATAATTGAAGCCTCCTTTTGTGTTTCCTCCAGAACGTTTGCACGGATGCAGCGATAGTTATAATGTATCAATAGCAACTTGAGACGTAATAACCGTAACGTGTTTTGTCAAGGATTGGGGGGGGGGGCGAGCGTCCACACCTCTCATTGTGGATTATTATTAAAGTGAGGGTTTTGTCACAGATGTCGTCGATCCCACCATTTTTTTTTTTTAGCATTTTGGAAGAAGGTCAGTGACTTAGGAGCTCAAACAATCGGGTTTAGAAGATTATAATGATGAAGGGAACTCTTTTCTCCGTTCAGTATTTTCTGTGTGATATCACGCGCTCGTGTAGACGCAGCACGCCGCTCCTGGTCTGTCCCCGTCAGTGATGTGCTGCCAGACTGTAGACGGGGGTGTCCTGCTAAAAGTTTCATTGCGCTGCTCACGGGAATAGTCCTAGCCAGCGGGTACAAAGTCTGCTCAGTCACAGTGTACTGCAGGATAATGTCATTTTGTCAGTTTAGCATTTTCTTTTTTCTACATTTTTTTTAACATTTTTTTTGCATTGCCTTCAACAAATGGCATTTTTGATAGTTTTGTTTATTTTACAAGCTGAAACCACATTTATTCACTGGCTAAACATTGGCATTTCAAGAGATTCTAGTTAACAGCACAGGACAGGTGCCATTGCTGTTGGGGACCGAGGAGGGCTTTGATCTTCCGCTGAACGTCTAATCAATTTCTCCCGATACTTTGAATGTTTGTGTTGCATTTATATTTAAATGTGTTCACGATGTACCCCGAATTGTGTGAAACCGCATTACATGTTTGCCTTTCTCCGACGTGTGTGTAGCCCACATAATCCCTGTGACTTTCACCGAAATGTCAGTGTTAAAGTGTTCATTATGGTGGAATTATCATGCCTCCTGCGAGATTGGGGAAACAAAAGGGCGGATTGCGGCACTCTTTTTGTTGACGATTTGTAATTCGTGAGCATCTGAAAGCGCGCTCTCCTTTATGTGGTACGGCTTTGATTCTGGTCGTCGTGTGTGGAGGGAAAATGTGGAGCGGTTTTCCAGTGAATGCACGTCCTGCCTGTTCAATGGAAGGCCTGACGGTAAATTAAAACGGAGTGTAGATGTTTTTGCAAAACATGCATTTCATTGTAACTATGCAGTTCAGAGGTCCATGTTTATTTTTGGAATGTCACAATATATTAAAATTCTACATTAAGCACCCTATGGGTTTTTTTTTTTTTTTTTTTTTTGGTTTGTTAGAATATGGTGGGGAAACAGATGTTGGGCTTCTCTTATCAGCATGTATAATTAGACAGATTTGCATATGTCTACTATTTTACCGAATTATATTGAGTGCAGCAAATTTCTTTCTTTTTTTTTTTCATGTCAAGATACCAGAAATGCTAAATTGGTTAATGCAACAAGACTATTCTCCTTCTGGGAGAAGACTAATACTTCTTGTTTCATATTGTTTTTTTAAATTAATGAATAATTAAAAAAAAAAAAATTTTTACACACAATTTTAAACTTAAATGCTGGAACTGCTGTTTTCGAATGACGAGCGCTGTGTATTAGAAATATTACGGTAGTGTGCCTGTTTTAGCTCATCCTGACCCCGATAAGCCGCTGCTGCTATCAAAACGCTGACATTATAACTTCATTCTTTGAAACCCCTTCAAAGTCATTAGTAAAAATTTGATATGCCTCAGTTAGCTCGATGCCCCGAAGAGCCTAGTTACGCACCACTTTCTGCATGCAACTCCTCCAAATGCTAAGTACTGTTGCAGCATATGATTCCCATGCCATTAGCCAGGTGGCTTTCATTCGGTAAATTACTGCTATTTTTTATAATTAATTATTTGTAAATAGTACATTTTAAAAATAATAGCCCGTAAGAATCTCTAAAAAGCGTAGATTTTAACTGAATTAGAGATGCTATCTGATCATATTACGCTTTCAGTTTTTGAAATACTCTTTCAGTGTTGTATGTACTATTTATTGGACAGTTTGGCCTTTTTGTAATTTAAAATCCTGTTCTCTTTGCGCCTGAAAATAACTGTTTGTCATGCATTCGGTTGGCAAAATAAAATCATATTTCCTTTATGCAAACTAAATGAAAAGGGCAGTAGTGTCAAAACAATACAATAAAACAGAACACTTTTATTGTCCCCAAGGGGGGGAAACTTTTCTAATGGCATTCACAAAATATAAGAGCACAGTGATATGGCAGTGCTGCCATTTGCAATTTACAAGTTGGTCTAAAGTGTTTTTTACCACTATGCACTCAGTTCATTATTGACTACACTATTTACTGTACCACATTTGTTCAAAGGAAAATAGTTTTTGTTTGTGTATGCGTGCAGGTTTCTCTTTTGGTAATCCAGGTCAGTGCATTGTTTGAGTTTTAATCCTCTGATCATCTTTCATAGTTGTCGTTATATCCGCGTTATGACAGCCGTGTATCCATCCAGCGGAACTCCTTCATGCTCTTAGCTGATTTCGCAACCGTGCACCAGCAATGGCAGCTTATTTTTGGCCACCATTTTCTCAGTTTCTCTCCCAAAACCTTACTTGGTCATTTGCAGCTGTAGGCCTGTCCTATTATGATAGAATCTTGTGCAAATACAGCTGTCCTAGGACAAGCACACTTTCTTCTTTGAAACCCATGAAGTCGTCTGGTTGGTCTTATCACATTCCACGATGGCCGTGGAAGACCCTGCAGCTGGTGCAGCTGTCGCGTACATCCAGTTAACCAGAGGGGGCGCTGTTTAGCAGTGAGGTTAAAGGTGGAACAGGCTAGGGGTGTTATAATCAGACTTGGATATTTACCTTCCACCCATTTAAAATTAAAGATGTGTGTGATGGGATGTGTAGGGATAGAAGACCATCATCTCGGTGTAGTTCAAACTCACATCTTCAGCATAACCGTATTTTCATTGATCTGGTCGTCCTGCCCGTTTGGACGGCGCGAGTTTGAACGCGGCTGCGTTCACGGTCGGCCGTCATCTCGCTCTCCCGTAACGCAGAACGAAAGGGTTAACGCCCATGTGATCGCCCTGACAGACGAATCTCAGGGACGTCCCTCTTATTTTTTATTTGCCAATGTCACAGGAGTAGCGGGGGCGCAGTGTTCACCCCACGAGCCTCATCAGGCCCTGTTAAACCTTAGGGGGGCGATGGGGGCCGGGAGGGGGGAGATGACTGCGGCCTCTATTTACTTAGCAGGGCGTGAAATAACATGCCTTTATCAGCCCAGTATTTACTGATCCAATCAGGGCCCAGGTCAGTTTAGGTAGCACGTATTGTAATTCACTGGTCCCTGGAAGGCAAGGAATTTGATCCAAGATAAGGAACGGATAAGACTGGTGATGAAACTGGAATATTTCCCTTTTTGTCGCTTCTTTTTATTTTTTATTCTTTTTTAAATAAAGCAATATTGTCAAATGAGTGACGGTCGAATTTTTTGTAATACCTGTATGAAATTCACATGGTGTTGCGGTAAACTGGTGTATCATGTCACTGTTATCCGTTTCACCCTGTTCTTTAGTCTAGCAAAATAAGCCTGTATTATCCGTGTGGATGCGTGTGCAATTTTAAATTGTATGATGATAATTTTGCAGTATGGTTACAGGGTAACAGTATTGGAATTGAGCTGAAATGGGCTTTGCAGATGGGCGGCGATGGGAGTGGTCTCAGTTCGTTCGCGCATTATCTCGAAAAGCCTGAAAAGCTGTGTTACTGCGGGGCTGCACCGCGAGTGAAAATGTTTCATCCGTAATGCTACTGCCTGAGCTACTGGGAGATCAGACTGTCATTGTAGGGCACTGTGCATTGCTCCATATTTTAGCATGAATTGAACGTAGTGCACCCTGGAGAGTACAGGTTGAATATACATTAATGTAAAGCCCGCAATAACTTACTGTTAATGTCTATTCAATGGAAAAGGACATTATACGATACTGCTGTGGTGTAAAACCTTGACATACCCTATAAAACTATGACAACCCCTTGGATTGTATCCAGTTGTGGAGCTACCTCTTTTCTGCCCTGTTAAACTGCTTTAAAAATTTGTTGTATGATTGTCTTGTTTTTAAACGTCCCTTTAAACCTGCTAGTTTTCTGAGCATTGTAATTATTCGTGCGAGGTACAAGGCTGACAGGAAAAGCAAGCGGTGCACAGATTTCATACCCCGCTGCTGAAAAGCCTGTGTTTTCATAGGTATTAAGAGCAGTTTATGTCCCTTTTAACTTAGCGGACTAAAGCCCGAGCAATTAAATAGTAATCACGATCATTATACGGAGTAATCCATTTTAAAAAGGAACAGATGTCCGTCTTTAAAGAAGGTGGTGGTCCGAGTCTAAAATAGTCTGCTAATGTCGGCGAAATGCTCAGGTGCAAGGCTGAGGCGAATAAGATCTTTTTTTTTCCCTCCTCCCTCGTGCTCACATGTTGACAGTTGACCGTTAAATGGCCTGCTTAATTGCTGTGACCCTTTGGCCCGTATATATCTCTGTAAATGAACGCCGTGGCAGCCATGTTGTCTCGGAGAGAAATTTCGGGAGACGTGCGTGATGTTTTTCGAGCCGGCCTCTCTCGGGCGCTTGGCGGTTGATCGTAAGCGATGTGATGGCCGTGCTCGCACCATGACGGTGGAGGTAGTGCTGTTTTTGTTTTTGTTGAAACACTAGAGGGGCCGTGGAGCTGGCTGCCTGTTGAGATGGTTCTGTTTTCACGCCAGACTACAGCGGCTCTGTGTGTTACCTGCAAGATGGCTGTCTGACAGTGGCTGTGTAACTTCCCGGCATCTGATATGGTTTCTAGTCTTCCTGTCAACCTGCTGGCCTGATGATGCCCTATAATCTTAACAGTATAGATTGTTATAGGCACATTTACAAGGAGGATTTTTCCTTTGGGTGTGCCATACATTTAGCTGCTTTTTTTTTAACTTTTATCGGATTACCATGTATGATATGGTTTCATTGTACTCTGTACTATGTTTTAAATGATTGAAGAAGTCAGTTTTACTTCTGATGCTTTCTTTCATCAGGCTCTTTCTTGGCTGCTGGTATTGTGCGTACTACCATTGGTCCATAATATGTAGCATTTGAATACAGACAGAAAATATGGATTTTATAACATTTGTCCAGTAATACTAATAAGTGCCCTTGAGTGTACTAAGACTGTACTAAGCTGGCTATAAGCAAGCCATTAAATGTCAAATAAACCGTCTAATTTAACAGTAGTGTAAAAAATGACTAGATGGGTATGGTAAGGTATAGCTAGCTTGCTATTGCTCCTAGTTTCTGTCATTACATCCTCTGAATTGTTGGCTAGCTAGCAGTC